>NC_060141.1:62498703-62827509 GCF_021461385.2 Schistocerca piceifrons | reverse complement strand
AGGACAAAGCATCTCCGAGGTCACGATGAATTGGGGATTTTCCAGTACGACCATTTCACGAGTGTACCGACAATACCAGGAATCCAGTAAAACATGAAATCTCAGACATCGCTGCGGACGGAAAAAGATCCTGCAAGAGTGGGAGCAACGACGACTGAAGAGAATCGTTCAGCTTGACATAAGCGCAGCCTTTGAGCAAACTGCTGCATATTTCAGTGCTGCCCCATCAACAAGTGTCAGCGTTCGAACCATTCAACGAAACATCATCGATAAGGGCTTTCGGAGACGAAGCCCCACTCGTGTACCCTTGATGGCTGCACGACACAAAGCTTTATGCCTCGCCTGGGCCCATCAACAACGACATTGGACTGTTGATGACTGGAAACATGTTTCCTAGTCGGACGAGTCTCGTTTCAAATTGTATCGGGCAGATGGACGTGTACAGATATGGAGACAACCTCATGAACTCATGGATCCTGCATGTCAGAAGGGGACTCTTCAACCTGATGGAGGCTCTGTAATGGTGTGGGGCGTGTGCAGTTGGAGTGATATGGGACCCCTGATATGTCTAGATACAACTCTGACAGGTGATACGTACGTAAGCACCCTGTCTCATCACCTGCATCCATTCATGTCCATTGTGAACTCCGACGCGACGGACATGGGCAACTCCAGCAGGACAATGCGACACCCCACACGCCCAGAATTGCTACAGAGTCGTTCCAGGAGCACTCTTCTGAGTTTAAACGTTTCCGCTGGCCACCACACTTCCCAGACATGAACATTATTGCGGGTATCTGGAGTGCCTTGCAGCGTGCTGTTCAGAAGAGATCTCCAGCCCATCGTACTCTCACGGATTTGTGGACAGTCCTGCAGGGTTCATGGTGTCAATTCCCTTCAGCACTACTTCAGACATTAGTCGAGTCCATGCCACGTCGCGGTCGTGTTGCGGCACTTCTGTGTGCTCGCGGGGGCCCTACACGGTTTAGGCAGGCGTACCAGTTTCTCTGGCACTTCAGTGTAGAATGGTATCTGCTTATAATGGCTATTGCTTGGCTCCTGTGTGATCTAGAATTTCCATGATTTATTCCTTTGTGTTCATTTCGCGAAAGGGACGAAATAATAAGTTGCCCGATTTTTCTTGGAAGTTCTATCTCGCTCTCTCTGTCTGTCTGTCTGTCTATTTCTCTCTCTCTCTCTTTCTCTATTAGCTTAGTCGATTTCGACTGCCCGAGATCCCACGAACTAAAGCACGCCACTTCTGTCCTGCGCTATCTCCCGCAGTCTTTCCACGGTATAATCCATTACTTCTGTGATGCCATCGATTTATCTCATCCTTTTCCGTCCTCTTCTCCTTGTGGCTTCGTTCATTCCCAGCATTTATGCCTTTTCCAGCGTGTGTTCTCATGATGTGCCCAGAGTAGGTCAATTTTTGTTTCAGTATAAGGTCTTCCAAGGAGAAATCTGGTTTTACTTGCTATAGTACTGACCTATTCGTTCTCTTTGTCCATGGCATCCTAAGGCGTTTCCGCTAACACCACAATTCGGAGGCGTCAAGTCTCGTATTCTGTACCACTCAGCCTTTCTTATGGTCCAATACTCATATCCGTACGTGAAATCAGGAGAGGCCATGGTGCTCACTATAAGGATCTTTGTAGTCATGGTCAGACACTGCCTTTCTAGCAGGTAAGAAGCGTCTCTTGATTTCTTGCCTACAGTCACCATCAGCAGAAATCTGGGGGCCGAGGTGCTACATGTCATGAAGTGCTAGGTGTACTTTCCATAATTTTCGTTTTCTTGACGTACAACATTAGACAAGCCTTTGAACTTTCTTCTTTCAGCGTCAGTAAGAGAATATTTAACTCTTATTTACATTCTGTCATCAGGATAGTATCATCCGCATATCTAAGGTTATTTATGTTTGTCTCAGCATTTTAATTCCAGTTTTTTTGCATCTGACCCAGCATTCCTCATAACGTGTTTTGCAGACCGACTGAATGAATAAACTGACCCTATGTATGCTTGCCATACTCCTTTCTGAATCTTAACCCATTTAGTTGCTCCATACATGAATGGTTCTCACCAAGGGTTCTTGGTCAGTGTATAGATTCCGTACGAGGTAAATGAAGTGATCTGGCACTCCCATCTTTCTGAGTACTTCTCTAATTTATTGTGGTGAACGAAGTCAGAGGCTTTAGTATAATCAACAAAACAGAGATACACATCTCTCTGGAATTCTCTTCGGCAGTTTGATCTCTGGTCCCTTTTCCTTTACAAATTTCAGCTTGTTCTTCAGGTAGCTCTCGGTCTATACTCTGGCGGAGTCTATTTTGTAAGATTCTAAGCATGACTTTGCTAGCATGTGATACACATAAGTTCGATGATCTGAACACTCTTTAGTAATTCGGTTTGTTGAATCCGCAATGAATACTGAACTTTTATAGTCTTTTGGCCAGTGCTGGCTTCTCCATATTGTCTGACATATTAAATTCAACACATTCACCCCATTCTCCCTGCTGCCCAACGCCTCTCTTGCATCGTCTGCCACTAGAGTTTTATGAGCATCTCCGTGACGCTCCTGCGCACTCCACACAAAACTGTGATGAATCGTATTGCTCTTGAAACTTCCTGGCAAATTAAAACTGTGCGCCGCACCGAGACTCGAACTCGGGACGTTTGCCTTCTGCGGGCAAGTGCTCTACCAAGGCAAAGGTCCCAAGTTCGAGTGTCGGTTTTAATCTGGAAGGAAGTTTCACATCAGCGCATACTCCGCTGTTGAGTGAAAATATCATTCTCGCATTGCTCTTCTTTGGATCACCTCTATTAATCCGATTTCGGAACGATCGCGGTCTGACGGGAAAGGTACAAGAACCAGAGTTCAGTAAGCTGTTTCTTTAGTGGGTGGATTCTTGCAATGAATCTGAGGCTACATTTGCATTTTCTACACTTTACGTCTCTTCACATATATACCACCACAATTCACTGCCAATATTCTAATCGAACAATGGAGGGCCTTCTCTCCATCTGTACGCAATACGCAACAGTTATTCATGTTGAAGGTGGGCTGCCAAACCCTGCACCAACCATCGATCCTTTGCAAGTCTTCCTACTATGCTTTGGTTTTTCTGGAAATTCCTGTATATGACAACATCAACCTCAGAGAGCAGCCGTTATCCGCCAGTTACATTAACATCAGACTTCACTGGTCGGAAGTACGTATCTTTATTGGCGTACTTTCTTTTTCAAACACAATTTGTGCCCAACTCGAGCGAGTTGTTACTTTTGCTGTTCTCCTTCATCGTCTTGAGATGTGTTCCGTTACACTGTGAATTTGGTCACCAAACGTCCGGAGCATAATTTAGGTTAATGGTGCGTTGCTTATGGAAACGGATTATTCGAAGCGTGAATATCTTCTCTAATTTACATCCTGAAAAAAAAAAGGCACGTGGGCTATCCGACCGCGGTTTTTCTGACCCTTTTGTCCGTGCCACAGGTACCGTGCGACTTTCGGGTGACGAACTCTGCACCGTGACTTTCCCGTCGAGAGCCTCCTCCCACTGTGCATGAATTCCGAACGGAGTAAGTGCCGAGGCCGTCCGAAAATTGTAAATGGAGCGATCATGGCTGAACAGCAACAATATTGCCCAGCTGGCGAAGCAGACGTGCACTTTACAGAATAAGAACCGAATGCATAACTGAAGGAAGTCCGCAGCTCGTGGTCTTGCGGTAGCGTTCTCGCTTCCCGCGCACGGGGTCCCGGGTTCGATTCCCGGCGGGGTCAGGGATTTTCTCTGCCTCGAGATGACTGGGTGTTGTGTGACTTTAATCATCATTTCATCCTCGTTCACTCGCAAGTCGCCGTAATGGCGTTAAAGAACTTGTGGAACGGCGGCGGGACCGCCCTGCAAGGGGTTTCCCGATCACCAATGCCATACGCTCGTTATTACTGCAGGAAAATGGTCCACGAAGGAAAGGTAGTGATTGTTTTCCACCTTATTGTGAAGAAGAATTTCATGATTTGACAGATTAAGTTTTAAATTTCGTCGCAAATATGCGAATTTATGAGGACGCCAAGATGGTATTTTGTAAAGCAAGAAGAGAAGCTACTGGGACGACCCATAAACCTGCCATAAGTTCGGAGATTCATCTGAGCGAAAACATTTTGATATTAACTGAAGGTAATGGTTTTCAGAAAACTGACGATTTGTCTGTTATTACCAAAAGAATACTCGTGTTTGGTTGTGAAGAATCGGAGAAAATCCTGTGTGAAATGAAACTATTCTCAAGGACGGGACATTTGACAGTTGTTCCAAACAATTCAAACAACTAATCGCACAAATCGGAAGCACAGAAAAAAAGACGAAGGTATTTCGTGTTTTATTTGCTTTGCTCCTAGTGAAAGTCAAAACACGTATTAAAGACTTTTTTATGGATTCAAAAATAAAATTCCGGTAAAAAACTGTAGTGATAAACTTTGAAATAGCTACAATTAAAGCTATGAAATGTGTCTCATAAAACATCCCTTTCCGGTTGCTGTTTCCAGTTCAGCCAGTGTCTGTGTAAGAAAATACAAGAACTGTAACTTTTGGAGGTATAAGGGGATAGAGAAGAAGTCTGATAGTTTTGCCGCATGCATACTGCAGTGGCACATCTTCCACCAAACTATCTTGATGTATCGTGGACGATAATAGCGGAGGAAATGTCCAGTGGAGAAAAGGTCATGAAATCCATAGACTATGTGCTCAATAAATGGATGGAAAATCCTAGTATACCAGTTAAAACGTGGAATGTTTTTACCCAGCCTCAGAGGAACACGAATGCTGTCGAAGGAACCTACAAGAAACTAAACTCTCTGATAAATAAACTGAAGCAGGAAGCAGTAAATGCTATATTTGAAATTAAAAACTTCATTCCATTGGCCTGCCTGTTCAAAGAGCAGAAAAGATACATAGATATTGACAAAAGGTTAAAAGGCAGTATAAGAACGTATAACTCGGTGGGTTTAAGAAGGTCATTGAAATCTCTGGCTACGTTACAAAAAAATTGAGTGGAAAGTTAAAATTCGTAAAATAAGATCAGAAGTTTAATTTTTTGCTGCAGAGAAGAAACAGGTAAAAATATAAAAATAAAATGAACATTTAAACATGAATATGTATTATGCACATAGCCAGTCCCCCACTGTTGCAGTTTCCTATGATGGTAGGAAAAAGCTCGTTGACGACTCGGATTGCGAAACCCATGGTCGGAAAGCCCACAACACCAACGAAATAACAGTGGAGGTACAACAATCGAATATTGTTTTATTTAGTCGTTTTGCTCTCACTGTGAATCTGTGATTTGGGACTAATGTCCGCGCCAGTGTTAAATTCTGAATAAAACTCATCAGAAATGGCGGCCGAAGACATTTGATGTAAGGAGTCTCGCCCTTGTCCACCCTCGTCAGAGAGATCGGACGAGCTGATAGAGCTTCTGGGCGCCCTCTTGCCCTTTGTAAAGTCACCGGTTTTTCTAGTTGGTAGTTGATAGATTGGTATTGATCGGCCCTGGCTAAAACTCGGCAATAGTCAATAGGGCGATGATACTGTTATTAGGTGAAGACGACGTTACAAGCCGGCCGGTGTGGCCGAGCAGTTCTATGCGCTTCAGTTTGGAACCGCGCGACCGCTATGGTCGCAGGTTCGCATCCTGCCTCGGGCATGAATGTGTGTGATGTCTTTAGGTTAGTTAGGTTTAAGTAGCTCTAAATTCTAGGGGACTGATGACGTCAGATGTTGAGTCCCATAGTGCTCAGAGCCATTTGAATGACGTTACCAAAAACAGTGTTGAACTGAACTCTCGACGTGTTCGTGATATTTACTTCACCAATTGTGACCAATATTACGCTATTCGTCGTAATTAACTCGTTTATATTCGATGGTTTAACAGTTGCTATTAAAGTATTAACGATAAATTCAATTCAGTTCCACTGACATCAACTTCCCCATAGTTTTGTTGTAATTTCAAATCTCTAATAAGTCGTAACATTGTGATTGCTTCCTAACGTCAAAGAATTTCTATATATGCGCCGAGTGCTGCAGTCAAATATTACTGCAGCACGCAAAATATCACAGTTATGTCTCTAAACAATTTTGTAATTTGGAATCAAAAATGCGTAAATTGGCATGAAAGGGTGGTTTATTTCACAATAACAATCAATGCCTAACAAGGTCATGAGGAAGAAGCTTTCCCTGGTGATTGGGGGGTGGGGGGAAATTTATAAATTATCTGCTTTCAAACTATTGCCAGGTTCCAGAGGGAATTTGAAATTACGGATGAAGTTAATTGTCTGTCACTGTTCAATGCCTAACTAGAGTTGAGTCTAATATAAGGAAGTCCTCCATCTGAATTCTAAACGATGTCATAGTTGAAGTCGATGTTTTGTTTCACTGCTTCATAGTAGTTTGTAATTACCAATCCTCGAAAAAGAATCTAACCACGCCTACATATAAGACTATTCAAACAAGTCTGACCAGCTTCAGCTAACTCTCATAACATAGTGACAATGGATAAAATTTTCCTTAGCCATTACTCACAATTCTCAAAGAGTACACACACGAAGTAGTCTTTGAGATTGTTGGTTCTACTTTGCTAATTTTAATTATAATGATTTTGCGATTTACTATGATTTTGAGTGTGAGTTTACTGAGATTCTACCTTTCTTTTGTAAGATGATAAATTACTAAGTATAAGGTTTTTGTTTCAATTACTGGTTATTATGCAGATAATAGTGTTAAATGGAACTTTGGTTACTTGTTCCCTTATCATGGAATTTGGAACTTGTTTTGGGGAAATTTTAAGGGTATTGGTTGCTATTGTTTCTTTTTTAATTTTTTGTCCGAGTAAGAGGCATTACACCTTGTGTATGCTGGCGAAAATAGATGTTTAAAGTCGATGGTGGGCATAGAATGTCGTCCGATGTGTTATTGAGTGCTTTCTTTTTCAAACACAGTTTGTGCCCAACTCGAGTTAGTTCTTTTGCTGTTCTCCTTCACTATCTTGAGATGTTCTTCTTGATGCAATAATTTACCAACAGCTGTATGTATTGTAGAAATTTATTCTATTTTATGAACTTCTATGTGCTACGAGTTTCGGCATAGCATTGAAGCCATCTTCAGGCCCCACGCGTCACAGTCGTAAAATCGCTATACATGAAAGGAGCCATATAACTCCATCTGTGAATCAAATTGTCCTGCAACAACTTTTGGTGGCACCATCACTGGTGCTGCTGCTGCTGTTGTTGTTGCTGTTGCCATTTTCACCTTGAAGTATTGGTTTTATATTTCTCGTTGCTCAGGGTTTTCACAATCTTATGTACACCTATTATCAGAATATAATACTCCTGAATTAAATAATACATCTGCATAATTTGATAAATCTACATCATCAAACATTTTACTTAAATCTTCCATAGTTATTTGTTTTTCAGTTAAAAGTTTCATTAATTCATTTGTACCTTAATATGTTTAATCACCAATTTTTAAATTATCACCATTAAATCCTACAGGTAAATTACCTACATATTTAAACATACCAACAGGTTTTAAACAAATATTTAATCTTCACTATGATTGATATATTTTAACACTCTTTCACTAACATTCATCTTTTTAGTTTCATTTATATTTTTACTTTTATTTTCATTTATATTTATATTTATATTTATATTTTCTTCTTCATGTTTAGTTACTATATCATTTATTTCTTATTCACTCAACGTATAATCATATTTTCCAGAAATCTCATCATCAAACAAATTTTTAATGATTTAATTGTTAATAAATATCCAAAATCTTCTACATTTTGATATGGAACCATCTGTTTTTCAATTTCTCTATTTTCTTCAAATGCTATTAAAAGATTATCACCTAAACCTTCAATACCTTCTTTTACTTTTTCAATAGCATCAACATCAAGTTGATCTTCCTTTTTATATTTTTCATATTCTGTTCTTGGTTGCTTTTCCAAAGTTTAATTTTTCTTTTAATTCTTCATCTTTTTTCTGTTTTCTTTAGCTTGTTTAACAACTTTTTCATCATACTTTGCAAACATTTATTAAAGAAGAAAAACATTAATTATGTTTACATTTTATGTGTACATATTTTTATTTTTATGAATACATTTTTATATTTATATTTATGTTTCATGTTTACGTTATTATATTTATGTTTAATGTTTATGTTTTACATTTACGTTTTTATATTTATATTCAATGTTTATGTTGTTAAGAAATGTTGAATTTTATTTCGGTATTTACCTTCATTTAATTATCTAGACATATCTATTGTTAAGAAACCAAAATCATTCCAACATTTACTACATAATTCTTTAAAATTGTTAAAATTTAAATCTACACCAACACGTTGATGATAAATATGATTTAAATTTGTATCATCTTGTCTAAATATATTTAAAAATTTAAATTATCTCTAAACAACTGTTTTCGCATTTCTGAATAGAATTGTGCTTAATAAAACCAATCTATATTTTTATGTCCACCGCTAGTAAAATGCTCTCTAACAATATCTTGATTTTCTAAGATAAGATCATCAAATACAACAACTGAATTATTTTCACATTTTTTCTAAGGGTATAATATCTTCATTATTTCTAACAAAACTAACAATATTTTCACTTATTTTACTTTCAATTTTTTTACATGGTTTTATAAATTGTTGATACTTTAGTTGTTCTAAACTTATTGAATAGATATATAAATGTTTAATTTTATTGCAGTTTAACCAACCTGGGGCTAAAATATAATCATCAATCATTAATGTTGTCTTTCCACAACCACTTGGTCCAATTATTGCACATTTTATAGAATTTGGTAATAGTTTACCATGTTTGTTTTTTAAATTACTTTCTGGAATTCTAACTTTAGGTTCCCAATCTGTTTTGTTCATTTATTTAACAATTTTTTATATATTTTTGTTTTTCATTGATTTATATTTCACATTTATTTATATTTTTCACTTTTTAATAATTTTTATATTTATTAATAATTTTTCAGTAGTAAATGAGCTGCCTTTTTCAACTTATAGATAAATTTAGTATACTTAGAAAAAGAGTAACTGTTCCAATATATGATAATTATGGTAACATTTCATTAGTTGGTTTTTATTCAACTTTCCTAACTCCAAATATTACAACAAAAAATAATAAATTTTATTGTGATGGAGTAACAATAGAAATTCCAGCAGGACAATATAATTTTAAAAATTTGAAAAAAATTATACATTTAAAAAAGCGTAGTGTACATATTAAAGCAGATGAAATTTTAAAAAGAATTGTAATTGAAAGTTATGTAACATTATATATGGATATATAAGATAGTATTGGAAATTTAAATGGTTTTAAAAATCAAGTTGTTTTACCTAATGAAAAAGCTATAGATAAAGATGTTCCTCAAATAATTAGTTTTGAATTAATAAGTACAAATTTTAATCTTGCTGATGGAATGTATGTAAAACATAATGATCATTTTCATAAAGAGGCTAATATTATTGCTTCATTTAAACCTAATGCAGATTTTGGTGGACCAATAATTTATGAACCAATATATCCTGTAAATGTTCCTATTTTTAATACAATTCAAGATTTAGAAGTTACTATAACTGATGAAAATGATAATTTAATAGACTTTAATGGTGCTACTGTAACAGTTGTTTTAGAACTATGTTAATAAATTTTTTCCTTGATAAATGAATAATTGCTAAAATAATAATGAATAAAATTGAAAGTTACTAGTTTTTTCATTTCCTGTTAAAGAAAAAACTAAAAATAATTTAAATTTTCCTAACCAAGATTCAGAAATTGAAATAAATATTGGTGATGGATGGTTACATCCAAATCATGCACAGTTATATAAGAATTTTAGTATTATTGGAAATGATGGTACAGATTATCCAACTTATGACGAGAAAACAAATACAAAATTAATTGATAATTATGCAACTAAATTGTTTGATTTAATAACAATAAAAAAGGAAGTAATGTATTCTCTAGAATTGAGCATTCTTTTATTTTTCATCTGTTTTATTAAATTTAACTTCATCTGTTACTGATAAAATAACTTTAGAAGGACATATTGTTATCATAGGAAAGATATATTGTAAAACAAATGAAATTCTTTATCCATTATCATTACTTGGTGGATTTTTTAAACATTATAAAGAAATTATGTTTGAAGGAAACTTAACTATTGTATCTATATGTGGTTCTAGTTCTCGAGACACAATTTTACGTTAGTCAGATTATAATGATGCTGATGTTGAAATAAAAGATACATTACCTAAAGAATGTAAAATTATTATAGAATCTATGGAAATTCGTTTGACAATCGCCAAATGTGAACCAAACTATGAAATTGAACAACGTGAAAATATTTTAAATAATCTTAAAATTCCTATTCTATTTATGAACTTGAAACAGAAGAAATACCTGGTTTATCTAATAAAAATCCTTTTGAATTAGATATTGCAAAATGTTATAATTGTTTAGAATATGATATGCCATATTTTATTTTTGTTGTATATCAAACAAATCGTAAAAATAATCTATTAGTTGATTCATCATTATTTTATAATGTTAAATTACAGAATAAATATTCAAAAAATACCAAAAATTAAGTATTTCCTCAAGAAATGTGGAATATTAATCCACCTAATAATTTTCTTAAAGCACATAATGCATTTTAGATTTCAAAAGAATTACGTTATTAAAATCAGATATTCATATTAGTCCTTTTAGTTTTATAAATAATTATCCAACTGATGTAATTAATATGACATCTAGAAAAAATGTTAAAACTACATAAAAAACAAATATGAAGCTTTGTGCAACATTTAATGATAAAATTCCAAATGATACACTTGCTTACGTAATTATGTATGGTAAAAAGAATGTTACATATAATGCAGAACATAGAATATTTGATGAAAATTTTTAATTATTAATATTTGTTTCTACATAAATGAATGAAAACTTAAAAAATTATAAAAATGTTAACTTCATGTTTATATACATTTCTGAAACATTTTAAGAAAGTTAGAAAAATAAAAAATGAAAATTTTAAATGTAATTTACTTTTGTTAACTAATTCATTTTAATTATTAAATTTTGTTAACTAATACATTTTAATTAATTTACTTATATTCACAATGTGATTTTTTAGAAATGATTTACCTTCGTTAACTAATACATTTTTATTTATTTATTTTCTTAATGTTGTCCATTTTTGTTGTCCATTTCATTTTTAATATAATTTACCTTTTTAACCAATACATTTTAAATAATTTACTTATGTTTACAATATAAAACTTTTAATATAATTTACCTTTGTTAAGTAATTCATTTTATTTATTTTATTACCTTCACCTATGGGGAATTTATGTAAAATAAGTAATTTATTATTATTATTATATATTATAATATTATATTATATTAATATATTATATTGTATTATAATTACTAATTATTAAGTTAAAGGGCTTGGTCTATTCATAAATAAAATAAAGCTCATTAGTGTTCCTACCAGATTGGCCACTCACAAATACTGATATTCTTAAGTTTGTTAGAAACACATTCAACATACCAAGAGTCTGTGGTGTGTTTATACAGGATACATTACCGAAGACTGGAAAACTGATGAATGTGGCATTGTGAATTTAGATGTTCCTGGATGCCCGAACACCCACTGGGTATCATATGTCACAAAAAATGCGTATACCATCTACTATTTCGACTCATTTAGTGACCTGCAACCGCCAGAAGAATTACAACGATACTTTACTCAGAGAAGACACGTGTGTGATAAACTTTTGTTTATGATGAGGTAAGTACATTGACTTCAACAGAACTTAGCTTTCGGAGGACGATAACTACGACACTTCCACAGAAATATCTTACAGCAAAACACACATTTAGCGCTACAGTACACGTATTTGAGTGATTAATTTTGTACTTCAACATTTATTTTTAAAGATTTTTGAATTACAATGATACAAAGGTTTTCCGTGATACATTTCATTCCATTGCTGTAATCTGTAACACCTGAGGGTATAATTATATTAATCCTCAGGGGGGTACACACCTACTTTGTGTACCATATGTTTGGCAAGCATAAGGAGCCCTAACTAATATGGTATTTGCTTATACAACTTTAGACATCGGCACCATATTTCTATAACACAGAATTACAAAGCTATCTGATCATTTAACTGAGAGAGACAAACATTTTTTTTACTACGTCAGTGACACATGTTTACGCAGTTACACATTGGATAACTTCACACTTATTTTGTCTGTACTTTGTGAACTGTTCATATTTTTTTTGGAACCATTGTGATACTATGAGAGCTTTGAATGTCGTATTTGGTAAGGGATCATGATTTTTAAATTACATTTGAGGTAGATGACACTATTGAAATGAGCAGAGAATTTTTTTTAGGTTTTGAAATTATTGGAGGAAGCTATGACGATTTTGAGATTTGACTCTGGTGTTTTGATGTTATTATTATGATGACGATGTGTATTATGTTTTGAGGTATGTTTATGATCAATAAGGTGATGCTATATGAGGAATTTGATTATGCTACATATTTATTATGATGAAATATTGAAGAAGTGTCGATGAATATGTATATGGGTAATAAGGTAAGGAATAATAAGTGGTGGTTAGGGACTCTGATTAGAGGAATAGGATGTTGGAAACCAAGAATCGTACTTTAAGAGTTATGAAATGTGTGTAAATGTGTGAATGTATCACAATGCCGGCGACAATTTTTTGGACACTGTTATATTTATAGGATTTTCTTTCTACACATTTCTACTGTAATTTCTCGACTTGTGAAATTTTATTTGCATTAAACTGTCACTGTAGTGGAGACTTCTGTTGTTAATTTCGGTAAGAAAGGTAAGTGACCTTGACGTAATGCATTGTGGGCGCCCAGCTGAGCGATAGTCACCTGAAAAAAGGAAGCCATTAGGTGGAGAAAAAAAGAGGCCATTATCCTCGTATTGACATTTCTTTGTAGAAAGCATCGCAAATATGACACGCTATTACTTGGAAACATATGATTATACTGTGGAGCACATACTTTGTGCTACTTACTGAAATACTTATGAATTGATGGGAAATATTCTTACATCTGCACGCCTAATTATGACAAGTGTCTTTCTACGAGAGTTGAGAGAATTTCTGCTGACTTATGAAATGACACATAGCTATTGAATGATGTTTTTATGCTTTGCTTTATGTAGTTGCTTATTTCATTTGATATCTGGTTTCCAGCGGTGTTGCAACATTGGTTTTATAAAATGAAATAAAATGAATTTGCTAATGTGAACGCTTTCTGTCAACAGATCTGTTAAATAATAATTTTGTGATCCACATTCTTAAAAAAAGGAGCACTTGGAAAGGAAAGAACAATACAAAGGGACTAGTAACAGTAACTGTATACATAATTTTCTTTTCAAGTACTTGGTAATTTTTATGTGGTAGAATAAGTTGTTGTGGTGCACCACTTTAATGACATAGACACTAAGATGTGAATAGACGTTTCCCTTATGTGGATTGTTGTCTTTAGTGTACTGTTTTTTCTGCTTGAGCTATGTTATATTTAGGTATAAGTTATTGCATTTGCTGCTGCTGTTTGCCAGGCATAGTGCTACTGAATTTCACTTTGTATTACTCTCTTAAGCCAGTTTTACTACTGACTTATTTTTCTTGTTGCTGCACATTGGCTCACATTAGTTGTAATGTTGCATTTGCTTTGCTAATTTAGATATACTGCTGCTTGCTTTGTCAGTTTGCATTTTTTGTCATTGCTGTTTGTGTTAATTGTTTTGTGCTGCTACATTGCCTCGTCCCTTAGATTATGCATCTGAGATGAGTAGATTTAAGTTAGCTTAAGAGGGGTAGACTATATAAGAAACTAACTATGAAGAATAGGGAAAGACTGCATTGAAAAGTTGTATGAAAAAGATTTGGGCAAAAATGAGTATTTTACAATGAGAAATATTTACTTTGAAACAGGATATGAACAAAACAGTAGGGTTTAGGGACAACAGGGTTAGATACGATTTTTTTGCAGGAGGAAATGTTGAAATAAGAGGAAAGCTCTATGGAATGAAGTTTTGGGTTGGACTGCAATACCAAATGTTACACTGCAAACGAACCCTGTCCTTTCCTTTTGTGTTATTCCGCTATGTGTTTGCACACCCTTGTGTATTTGTGTTCTTCCTGTCTTTGTGTGTTTATCTGTTAAGAGTTATGTTGTAAAATTTTTTAATAATGTGTTATTCACTTTGTAAATATGTTTAGACATTATTTATTCTGTTCTGTTTTATAGCTGATGTGTGAAGTTGTTATTTCAAAAGTTATTCTGATCTTTTATGTATGTACTTATGTCATAATTCCTGTAACACTAATCTACATGTTATTTCGATTCTTTTGTAAAGCCCGTATTACTACAAATGTTATCTGCATTGTTATGTTATTTAATGATGTATTTTGTACCTTTGCTATTGTATTCTCATGTTATAAAACTGTAATTGACACTAGTTCATCAAATTAAGTAACTTGTAAGCATTCATTTCACTGCACACATTTCTGTTGGTCATAGTATATGCACAAGATGTGAGAAGTTGGTACTGTTAGTGTTTGCACGTGTGTTAATAATTCAGCAAGGGACTGGTTAACAGCACTGCAGGTTCTAAGGACATTTCAAAAAAAGAATTAGTGAGTACACAAATGGTGGTTCATGGACTTGCTATATTGTCTGCAAGACTCTTTGGCTGTGATTGTGAACCTGCACAGTCACAACAGATGACTGCTGGCCATCTCTACAAGGACTGCAGTGGGTCTGCACCTCTGGTGGCCCACCAATACCGTAATCTGCACAGGACTACAGTGGGTCTGCTCTGTGATGACCTACCTACCAATATTCTTCAAAACTTCGACTGACTCTACAGTGGGTTTGCTCTGTTGTGGCCCATTACCTGTCTGCATGTCAAGAGTCAGCACTGTTTGTCCGTTGCAAGGACAACACTACTTCTTCAAGTCTGCTTGGAAATCCACTACTTCCGTGTGCATTTTCTTTTACTGCTCAGACTTTGAAAAAAAAAAAAACACTGCAATTTTACTGTGATGAATGATCAGGACTGTCTTTATGGACTGTGAGAACAATTCTTTGCTTTTGACCAACAGTGCATCAATAAGTGTGTGCATTGTGCATTTGATATCTTTGTTACTGTAATTATGAAAAATTTTCTTTAAATATGTATTGACCACTGCCCAAAACAATTTGTAAAATTTTTTGTGGGGAGCATGGGGGCTATGTAAGTAGGCTGTTTAGGTTTCTATGTTGGTAACGCCACGTAGCGCCATTTCCTGGGGGGGGGGGGGGGAGTTAGGTCAGAGGAGGTAGCACAATTGACCTTCTTCCTGCCAAAATTCAAACTTCCCGCCAAAATCCGCCATCTTTGATAACGTCACGGCCGTCATTTTGGATGACGTCATCGCCGTCAGCTTGGATAACGGTACTTTGGGGTAGAACAGCCTAGTCCCAATACTGTTATTCACATGCGTACTAAAATAAATCCGCTAAATTTCGACTACACAGTAAGTCACACAAATCTGAAGTCTGTAAATTTAACTAAATACTTAGGGATTACAATTACAGATACCTTAAATTGGAACGATCACATAGATAATGTTGTGGGTAGAGCCAACCAAAGACTGCAATTCATTGGCAGAATACTTAAAAGGTGCAACAGGTGTAAGAGACTGCTTACACCACGCTTGTCTGCCCTATTCTGGAGCATTGCTGTGCGGTGTGGGATCCGCATCAGATGGGATTGACGGATGACATCGAAAAAGTACAAAGAAGGGCAGCTCGTTTTGTATTATTATAGTGTATATAGTGTCACAGACATGATACGTGAGTTGGAGTGGCAATCATTAAAACAAAGGCGTTTTTCGTTGCCACGTGATCTTTTCATGAAATTTCAATCACCAGTTTTCTCCTTCGATTGCGAAAACATTCTGTTGGCACCCACTCACATAGGGGGAAATGATCATCGCGATAAAATAAGAGAAATCAGGGCTCGCACAGAGAAATTTAAGTGCTCGTTTTTCCCGAGTGCCGTTCGAGAGTGGAACGGTAGAGAGACAGCTTGAATATGGTCACTGAATTCTCTGCCAGGCACTTTATTGTGAATAGCGGAGTAATCACGTAGATGTAGATGAAGGTGCTGAAGGCAGAACTAAGAGCTGAAATAGATCAGAGGTTGAAAGCAGTGGAGGAAAAATCGCGGACCAACATCGTTAATAACATTGCAAAGGAAAGGGGACTTTCAACCTCAAGGTATCGGGTGTCAACAGACAGGACATCTATCCACACTTGAACCCTAGCCCGCCAAGTGAAACAGATCGCAGCTATAACATGCAGCAGGCACTGCCGACTGCCCCCGCCGTGGAATACGATCTGATACGCCAAAACAATTCCACGAAGGGAATGGACAGTGCTGCATGCCTTTCTACTTTGCTCGCTGATGAAGACTTACTATGACACAGGCAGTTTCCGATTTCTTCTTCCGAAGGTAAGCAAACAAACCAAGTCGTGTTCAATAAGTGCCTTCCGGAATGTTTTCCCAAGGAATTGGACTGAAGCGCAGAAGATACGCTTTATGGTATGTTATACACAGGGTAATGTTCTGCTGAGGACCACTGATGTGGCGGAAATATGTCACACCTATGACCAATTTGAAAGGGCATTCCTAGACAAGTTCTGGTCCAGCAAAGTACAAGAGAGATTGAGGCACGAAGTGTTAATCCCGACGACATTCAGCTGTAAACACAGAGGGCTCAGAAGATACTTCGAGAGATATCAGGACAAACCCGATATCACACGTAGATGACTTAAAATTTTGAAAACATACGTGAGATATTAATCTCCACTCCTGAGCACTATATAGAGAATTTCGTCTCAGTTCTCGACTCCATTGATCTTATTTATGAAGAGAGACCTGCGCAATCATAAAGTGACACCATACAGACGAACCCTGCACCAACTAGAAAACAACATGTTGGGAATGGCAATAACGATCAACACAGTTGGCAGCCAGATCCTCTTGCAGTAATATCGACAGGAACCAGTTTGGTAACGGAAAGGGAGAAAAATCCAATCGAGGATACAAAAATAACCAAGGACAGAATTTCAACACAGGACTTAATGGCCAATGGCAAGGGCATAACGCAATCGGGCGACGAAGTAATCCGCCGCCTCCTGATTTTAATCAGTACAACAAAATTACGTTTCGAGTAGCGGTCAGGGATAACGAAATTTCGAATCGAGAGCCGCGAAAGATGCTAACTGGGGAAACCTGACGCATAATGTGCACATGGTTGAGGTTATCCCTAATGAGGATGTCAGTTCTCAGGGTAATTCACAAAACTCGAGCCGCTCTCGATAGGCCCCCATTCGATGACTAGTAATATGGGTGAGGGCATGGAACTAGTCAAAAGTCGTTTTCTTTGATACGACAACTGTGGTGATATCAAAAATGACCTGTGTCGAGAAGGTATTACCAGCAGTGTAGGTGAAAATGAAGACAAAGTACAGGCAGTAATCAATGCACAAGTACTTGTTTTAAGGTTACCAATAGTATTTGACACTGGAGCTACCACGAATATAATTTCACAGGGTCTGTTTGACTATTACAAAAACGAGGATACATACCCACGATTCCAGTCCAAAACTTTAAAATCCAAACAGCTGTAGGAGGTAAGTCTAAAGGCATAAAACTGCAGACACGGATTTCTATTCAAATTGATAGCTGCTCTTTACAATGCATTTTTCTTGTGGCTGAAAGACTAAGAGTAGACGCCTTATCGCCATGGACACCTTCAGGAAATACCAAGCACAAATTGACATTGGTAAGGGGAAGTGTCATTTCGTTGTGAACGACCAACAACATTCACTAGATCTGGTCAAGTCTAATGCCAGAGAAAGGAAATCGAAACAGGCTACTGACATTCGAATACAATTATTCTATCATAACTTCATGTTTGTAAACACACAGGGAATTGAGCAATCACAGGAAGAGGAAAAAGACTCTGAGATTGTGCATGCCAAGATAAGTGAAACAGCGTGTCTTACAGAAGAACATAAGGAAGAACTGCAGGAACTTTTAATGCGTTATGCTTATGTTTTGAACGACGCTCTGGCGTAATCAAAGAATACAAATACAAAATGGTGGTGTACCCACATGAAATCCTCTGCTTTTCAGCTTACTCCTTTCCATGGGCCAGGAAGGAGCCTGTAAGAAAAGAGACCAGTAGAATGCTAAACTGGGAAATAATGTAACCATCCCTATCTCCATACTCTAGACCCATTTTGGCCATTAGCAAATCAGGCCGCAGTGTGCACCTTGTGTTTGATGCGCAAGGAATAAATAAAATTATTGTGCCTGCCTGGATGAACAACTTATAAAATTCCATAACGTTAAGTACCTCACCATAACAGATCTCGTACCTCGTACTGGCAAATTGCACTACATGAAGACAGCCATAAGTACACTGCCTTGTATGTGGTAATAGAAGCTACGAGTTCTGTGTTCTCCCTTTTGGTTTAAATGTCAGTGCAGGCATACTTACTTCTGCTTTAGATCGAGTCTTAGGACCTGAATTGTTAAACAGAGTCACTGCGTATGTTGATGATTTACTGATTGCTACCCCCACATGGTCAGAACACATAAAGCTCTTGGGTCAAGTCTCGTACAGTTTTTCAGAATACGGAGTCACAGCTAACCTAATGAAGGCACATTTCAGTAAAGAAAGGGTTAAATTCCTTGGACGCATAATATCACCTCAAGGAATATTTCCACATCCTAAAAAGCTCGATGCTATCAGGCACTAACCTGTACCTCAAAATAAGAAACAGTTGAAGGAATATCTGGGATTAGTATCTTTCTTCAGAAACTTTATACCACAGCAGCTTTTAAATAGCGGTGCACTACTGGATCTTCTATGGGAGAACCACCCTTGGTTATGGATCAAGCATTGCCAAACAGATTTTGATGACATTAAAGAAACTCTTTTGAATGCCAACATCTCACCGTGATATGACCCAGGATTTTTGTCTGTGTAAGGTGCATCCCCACAAGAGCTGGACGCCGGTTTACTCCAAATCACTGACAAAAATAGGGAGCTTACCCCCAAGGTAATTAGTTTTGCTAGGAGGACCCATCTGAAGCTGAACGAGCATATACTGTCACCGAATTGGAAGCTCTCGCTGCAATAAAGGCGTTCAAAAAATTCGAATATTACCTGTATGAAAAGCATACCAAGATGTATTGCTACCGTCTTTGTCCTTCCATCTCGCTTGTAAACTCTTACACAGGAGGATCCATAGGTGATGTTTGTATTAATTGCAGAAATTTGATTTTGAAATTGTGTATATCAAAGGTAATCAAAACGTAATTGCTGATACCTCATCGGGGTTTCCACAAGGTCTGGACGAATTCTTCGAATTCATGGAGAACAATTCAGAAATCAGGATTTTATTGATGAAAGATGAAACACAACAGCCGTACTACATTAGGATGTGTAAAAACATGGAGCAGCTACAGCAGAAGGATCCCAGACGGCAAAATCTAAGGCTAAGATCACTGCAGAAAATGAGGACAAACAGAATTTTTTTTTTACGGTTTACCAAGGTGTATTGTTTCACCGACACCACCCAGAGAAGAGCGATTGGTGTGGCTGTGTACCAAAGGATCACGTTAATTATTGTACATGATAAACTCACAATTTTTGGGGACATGGTGACATCTCCAAATGCCTTAGTAAGATAAGCACTTAGTGTTACTACCTAAATTTAAGACGAAGCGTTCTGCTGGTAACAGGGAAATTTGTTGTGTGTCAGAAGGTTAAGCGTACAAATAAGTCAAATCTAACTGGACTGCACCTGATATTGCCTAAAAGATCCTTGGAGATAGTTTCGTTAGATGCAGCTGGACCGTATCCTCCAGGGAAAGGAGGTGTACGATATGTCAAATTGTATGCCATGCTGTCAGTGACTGCGAGCTCCATCATCAGAACAATCGCAATGGATTATCTACCCAGAGTTGGCAAGCTGTAAATACTGTAGACAGACAACGAGTCTTGCTTTACATGCAAGTGTTGCAAAGAGTTCATAAACATTCACAACATTAAACATATACTTGTACCGCGGTTTCATCCAGAAGCAAATCCCCTAGCGAGGGTATTTAAGATATTTAACAGTTTTATCCGGACTTATACCCCTCACAAACACACAAGGTGGACCGAGTACATTACTCCATTCCAGCAAGTTGTTAACAATCTCACTCATAGCTCAACCGACTTAACATCTACGGAATTGGTGTTTGACAAAAGATAAGTAGACAATTGGGATAAACCTCTACTCAAGTTCCCTCAGGAAGAAATATCGTATGAGGAGAAAAAACGTCGAGCACTGGTTAGCACTGAAGAAAAGGCAGACTACAGAAAACAAGTGTATGATAAGAAATTAGGACCCACTGTAGAGTACCATGTGGGACAACAAGTATTCCTTAGGACCAATCCAAAATCGACAGAGTATGATAAGTGGCAACTGCTGTACAGGAGGCCATTTATTATAACAAAAATCCCTCACCCATAAGCCTACATGTTGATATACTTAAACAGTGGTAAAGAAAAAGGGGCTCTAGCCACACAAAGTTTTACGTGAATTTGTACACTTAACAGAATTTGACACTGATCAAGCACGGGTTGGAGGACTGTATATAAGTATATATAAGAAATGACCTGCTATCCACTCCAAATATACTTATTACGACGGATGTTCAATGTTAAGGAAAGATTTCATTTTTGATTATTCGTCTGTATCGCCTCATTAGGATGTAAGAAAGATAGAAGAATTTTATGTTAACATAATTGGAATTTCGAGAAAACTTAACAAATATGAGTTGACAGTTGTGATGGGAGATTTTAATTCGAAAGCAGGGGAAGGTAGAACATCAGACATGGTAGGACCATTTGGACTAGGAGAAGGAATTCTAGAGGGGATGATCATGAAAATTTTACAGTGTTAAATGATGTAGCGATTATGAACACTTGGTTCAAACTTCAAAAGTCTCCAATGAACAGACCTGGGAAATGTATGAGACATCAGATTGATTTCATACTAGTGGATAAACGTTTCAGGAACAGCTGTACATCAGTAAAAACATACGCAGTAGTAGATGTAAACTCTAATCACACACTGCTTGTATTACATTTTAAAGTTAGAATGAAGGGAGTGAAGAGAATGAAAAAGCAGATCTATAATTTGAGGAAAATGGAAGACCCGACAGTAAAACAAAATAAGCAGAATACAGGAAAATAAATAAGGACATCACAAGAAAAATAAGGGAGGCAAAAGAAAATGAAAAAGTGGAGCAGTTTTATAAACGTAGATGTGATGGTTTCAATGTACACAAGAAAGTCAAAGAAATAACAGAGAAATACAGGAAGACCATGATGGAAAATTAGTTGATGAAGGAGGGAACTTGATGGTGGAATCAGAAGACAAGAAAAAGACATGGAAAAACTATTTAGAAAATTTATTTCATGAGAATAGACGTGCTTTTATTTCAAGCACAAATTAAATAGGTGGTACAGATATACTGGAAGTAGAGTTTCAAGCAGTCATCAATCAGATGAAGGACGGAAAGACTGTGGGACCACATACAGGGTTATTACAAATGATTGAAGCGATTTCACAGCTCTACAATAACTTTATTATTTGAGATATTTTCACAATGCTTTGCACACACATACAAAAACTCAAAAAGTTTTTTTAGGCATTCACAAATGTTCGATATGTGCCCCTTTAGTGATTCGGCACACATCAAGCCGATAATCAAGTTCCTCCCACACTCAGCGCAGCATGTCCCCATCAATGAGTTCGAAAGCATCGTTGATGCGAGCTCGCAGTTCTGGCACGTTTCTTGGTAGAGGAGGTTTAAACACTGAATCTTTCACATAACCCCACAGAAAGAAATAGCATGGGGTTAAGTCGGGAGAGCGTGGAGGCCATGACATGAATTGTTGATCATGATCTCCACCACGACCGATCCATCGGTTTTCCAATCTCCTGTTTAAGAAATGCTTCTGCTTTAGCCTTTTCCGTAAGATTTTCCAAACCGTCGGCTGTGGTACGTTTAGCTCCCTGCTTGCTTTATTCGTCGACTTCTGCGGGCTACGCGTGAAACTTGCCCGCACGCGTTCAACTGTTTCTTCGCTCACTGCAGGCCGACCCATTGATTTCCCCTTACAGAGGCATCCAGAAGCTTTAAACTGCGCACACCATCGCCGAATGGAGTTAGCAGTTGGTGGATCTTTGTTGAACTTCGTCCTGAAGTGTCGTTGCACTGTTATGACTGACTGAGGTGAGTGCATTTCAAGCACGACATACGCTTTCTCGGCTCCTGTCGCCATTTTGTCTCACTGCGCTCTCGAGCGCTTTGGCGGCAGAAACCTGAAGTGCGGCTTCAGCCGAACAAAACTTTATGAGTTTTTCTACGTATCTGTAGTGTGTTGTGACCATATGTCAATGAATGGAGCTACAGTGAATTTATGAAATCGCTTCAATCATTTGTAATAGCCCTGTACAGTAGAAGCAGAGTTCTTAAAACTGATAGATGAAAATCATGTAGTATGGTTAACAAAAATTTTTAATCAAATTTATTCCACTGGAGTGGCTAAAGTCACAGTTCATTACTCTGCCCGAAAAGCCAAATGCAAAACAATGTAGAGATTATTGTACAATAAGCGTAATGAGCCATACCTTGAAATTGTTTTTGTGGGTGATACACAGAAGAATATATAGACTATGCGAGGCACAGATAGCCTGTAATCAGTTTGGGTTTCTTCATGCCTTGCGTACGAGAGAAGCATTGTTCAATGTACAAGTACTGTTTCAGGGGTAGAGATGTAAATAAAAATGTACTTGCTTGCCTAATAGATTATCGGAAGGCTTTTGATACAGTAAAACATGACACATTGATGAAGATTTTTAGAAGTATTGGAATGGAGGAAAGAGATCAGTGAATAATCAAAAACCTGTACTGGAATCAAACAGTGGTGTTGCGTATTGATGAAGAACTCACCGAAGCAGTCAAAATTCTCACTGGAATAAGACAGGGATGTACCTTGTCACCCATACTATTAAATATATACTCAGAATTCATATTCAGAGAATCCCTGGAAGAAGTAGAAGAAGGAATTGTATTAAAAGGAATAAAATTAAGCGACATTCGATATGCTGATGATACTATTGTATTTGCTGACACTATCCAAGCCATACAATTATTAATGGATAGAACTGTAAGAGACAGCAGTCAGTATGGGCTTGGAATAAACACCACAGAGACAAGACTCTTGGTCGTAAGTGAGGAACAATTATAGGACTAAAATTAGTCATAAAGCGAAGAACTACAGAAAGGATAGAACAATATATATATACCTTGGAACCATAATAAATGTAAATTTGGATAACCCACAAGAAATAAAGGTTCACACTGCGAAAGCAAGAAATGTGTTCCACAGAATGAGTGCTGTATTCAAAAGCCATAACCTAACTTTAAGAACAAAAATCAGACTTCTTCACTGCTATGTATATTCTGTCCTCCCACACACATCAAAAATAGTTTTGCATCACCCCAGTTCCCAGAACTCCTGAAGACAGGCGTTGACTGTGGATATTATATCACAGACACGCTCCCTTTGACTGTTCAGATGTGTCATTAAACCCTCCCAAAGAAGTAAACAACTATGCATGAGCAGCGCCTGTTAGATAGAGGGGGCTCAACAGCCGATCAGTTCCCGTGATTCCACCAGAAACGAGGTACACGGCTCATGTTGTCTGTAATTCAACCATGCCTAGACAGTCAATACCGCGGTTCGATCGCGTCCACATAGCTCTTTGTGCCAGGAAGGGCTCACAACAAGGCAAGTGTCCAGGCATCTCAGAGAGAATCAAAGTGATGTTGTTCGGACAATGAGGAGATACAGAGGAACTGTCGATGACATGTCTCGCTCAGACCGCCCAAGGGCTACTACTGCTGTGGATGACCACTACCTACGGATTATGGCTCGGAGGAACCCTGACAGCAACGCCACCACATTGAATAATGCTATTCGTGCAGCCACAGGACGTCGTGTTACGACTCAAACTGTGTGCAGTAGGCTGCATGATGCGCAACTTCACTTTGAACGTCCATAGTGAGGTCCATCTTTGAAGCCACAACACCATGCAGCATGGTACAGATGGGCCCAACAACATGCCGAATGGACCGCTCAGGGCTGGCATCACGTTCTCTTCACAGATGAGTGTCGCATATGCCTTCAACCAGACAATCGTCGGAGAGATGTTTGGAGGCAACCCAGTCAGGCTGAACGCCTTAGACATGCTGTCCAGTGAGTGCAGCAAGGTGGAGATTTCCTGGTGTTTTGGGGTGGCATTATGTGGGGCCGACGTACGCCGCTGGTGGTAATGGAAGGCCCTATAATGTCTGTACGATACGTGAATGCCATCCTCTGATCGACAGTGCAACCATATCGGCAGCATATTGGGGAGGCATTCGTCTTCATGGACGACAATTCGAGCCCCGATCGTGCACGTCTTGTGAATGACTTTGTTCAGGTAAACGACAGCGCTCGATTAGAGTGGCCAGCATGTTCTTGAAACATGAATCCTATCGAATATGCCTGGGATAGATTGAAAAGGGCTGTTTACGGACGACATGACCCACCAACGACTCTGAGGGATCTACGCCGATTCGCCGCTGAAGAGTGGGGCAATCTGGACCAACAGTGCCTTCATGAACTTGTGGATAGTATGCCACGACGAATACAGCCATGCATCAATGCAAGAGGACGTGCTACTGTGTATTAGAGGTACCAGTGTGTACAGCAGTCTGGACCACCACCTCTGAAGGTCTCGCTGTATGGTGGTACATCATGCATGTATGGTTTTCATGAACAATAAAAGGGGCGGAAATGATTTTATGTTGATCTTTATTCCAATTTTCTGTACAGGTTCCGGAACTCTCGGAACCGAGGTGAAGAAAAACTTTTATTGATGTGTGTATACGTGTTAGAAGACACGGTCCTTAAATAAAAACATGGAGAAGAAGCTAGAGGCCTTTGAACTGTGGCTTTATATGCGGATCCTTAGAATACCTTGGACCCAGAGAGAGAGACAAATGTAGAAGTTTTGGAAGAATGAACACTACACCTAAATTAATCAAGACAGTGAAATGTAGAAAGCTGCAATATCTAGGTCATATCATGAGAAATACAAATAGATATGTTTGCTATAAAAATACTTCAACGGAAAATCAACAGCAGAAAGGGTCCTGGAAGAAGACGAATATCTTAGTTTGACAATCTTAGATGCTGGTTCAATATGTCTTCAACAGAACTTTTCCATGTTGCCACCAACAAGTGAAGAATAACCAACATGTTCACCAACAACCGAATAGTATAGGCACCGAAAGAAGAAGAAGAACATTTTTTATTGTATCTTTACGGGCCAGAGAAGCTCTGAAATCATTACCCTCACCGAGCGCGAGACATTATTTAATATGACACTTGTAACGGAACTGAAATGATGGTGGGCTGACAGTAATTTGGAGCCCGCGCGTCGGAAACGGGCGCGGTGGTGTGAGACTGCCAGGGAGTGCACCCTGATGCCATCTATTGGCGAAACTGGGAATTAGCGCTGCCCGTCAGACAATGCACTAAGCTCTCGGAGTCAAATGTATTCTTTTTCTTGGTAATTATAAGTTATTACTGTATGATTTAATGTTATAAAGCGCTAGTAGTAAATTATTATGACTGGTATGAACTCCAGGGTAATAAATATAAATATTCTTAAATACTAAATGATTTCGGTGAAAAGGTGGTAGGGGAACGCCCCCACTCTTGGTGATACGAGCGTAGCTAGAGGTAGCTGGAGACACAGGGACTGAACAATGGAATGGCCTGGGGAGGGTTGACGTGACCGGACGTGCGTAACTGTGCTCACGCAAAAGTGATTGTGCAACAGCGAAGAGGCGAATATCGTCGCCGTTTGTGGAGTGGAACGCGACGAATCGTTGTCGAAGCCGTCTCTATGCCACTGGGGCTGATTGTAAGAGTTCCTGCGCCCAGATTTTATGGCGGACGTGCAGTAGCTTATACGAGTGCTACAGCTCGTAGTTCCAGCCGCCATTGAGGGCAGGAGGCGTGAAGAGCTGCGTTAGCCACATGCATCTCACCACCAGCACCGACACGTCTACCCAAGGCAAGACTGCTTGCAATTGTTAAGTCGAACTTTGTATACATGTAAAAGGAGAATACCAGTTTTCTTTTGTGCAAGTGCAGAAGACAGAATATAGTAATGAGTAAAATTACGACGCATGTTGTTCATTGTAAAGTGTAGTAACCTGAAACATAGTGTAGTGAAATCAGACTGAGGCCACCATCGCCTCTTTCATTTACAATTCTTTTGGGTGTAGAATACTTTAGCGTATAAGAATGTTGAAAAGAGCAATGGTCACACCAGAATGAGTCGCCTATTTATAGTTACTTAAATTTTTCTGAGTAACCTTTCAAGTAAAGTCACTTAACTAATTCTATAGCAATTGTCCAAAGAGTAATATCCAAAATCATTAAATAAGTTGAAGGATAGAATTTTGTTAACCTAAGTTGCATAAATTGTCTTGGTGGTAATTACCAAGCCAACTCACAGAAATTGAGAGAGTATTTGCTTTGTAGAATCACCTAGAATGATCAGAAATAGTAATATTCAGAATTAAGTTTAAAATTCAACTCAAGCCGTTTCACTTTGAAACGAGCAAAAAAATTGATTTATTCTTTTGCTCCTTCAGAGCTGGCGACCGTAGTTATAAGTATTTTCAGGAGGATTCGACGGTAAGTCTGCTGCTCTCGTCGTGCTGATAGGATTACCCACTGCTGCTAGCAGTGGTGATTGGATACATAAGCTCACTACCAAGTTAAGTGGGTCAGGTAGGCAGTGTTACCGTGTGAACTGTAGGGCACTGTAGGCCGTGGATCGAACCCGTTCAATCATCACAGCTCTTTGGGAAATAGTCCGGTTAGGAGTGTACTAATCATTACGTAAATACTGGCGAGTAACGGTCAAAAATGTATACGCAAGTGAATTTAGCAAGGTCCATGTAGCACCTAGTTAATGTGGTGCAATGGCGAGGGTAGGAGTGGAGTAAAAGTGATCTGAGCTTGTGGCAGCTGTGCTGTCTTCAAAGATTAATAACGTGAATTCACTACTACCTCTTACCATTAGGGCTGAGCTATTTATGGTTAAAATACGTAGCAGTAAGCGCAAAGGCGTGACAGCTACAAGTCCGTATTGGCTTTATACATACGGAAGTAGGAAGCGGGTCATTCCGTCAGTGGAGGGGTTAAAACAACCGAGTCAGTTGAGAACATACCCCATTTACTGATGGAAAGATTCGGCGGTTCGGTCGCACACTGTACTGTTTAAACACACAGTACATGTTCAATTGCGAGTCAACGCTTCTGAGTAGCGAAATAGATTGGCGACTGACCTGCTCACGCGCAGTAGCTACACTATGTGATCAAAAGTATCTGGACACCTGACTGAAAATGACTTACAAGTTCGTGGCGCCCTCCATCAGTATAGTGTTGGCGCACCCTTAGCCTTGATGACAGCTTCCACTCTCGCAGGCATATGTTCAATCAGGTGCTGGAAGTTTTCTTGGGGAATAGCAGCCCATTCTTCACGGAATGCTGCACTGAGGAGAGGTATCGATGTCGGTCGGTGAGGCCTGACACGAAGGCGGCGTTCCAAAACATCCCAAAGGTGCCCTATAGTATTCAGGTTAGGACTCTGTGCAGGCCAGTCCATTACAGGGATGTTATTGTCGTGTAACCACTCCGCCACAGGCCGTACATTATGAAAAGGTGCTCGATTGTGTTGAAAGATGCAATCGCCATCCCCAGATTGCTCTTCAACAGTGGGAAGCAGTAAGGTGCTTAAAACATCAATGTAGGGCTATGCTGTGATAGTGCCACGCGAAACATCAAGGGGTGCAAGCCCTAGCCATCAAAAACACTACCACACCATAACACCACCGCTTCCGAATTTTACTGTTGGCCCTACACACGCTGGCAGATGACGTTCACCAGGCATTCGCCATATCCACACCCTCCATCGGGTCGCCACATTGTGTACCGTGATTCGTCACTCCACACAACGTTTTTCCACTGTTCAGTCGTCCAATATTTACGCTCCTTACACCAAGCGAGGCGTCGTTTGGCATTTACTGGCGTGATATGTGGCTCATGAGCAGCCACTCGACCACGAAATGCAAGTTTCTCAGCTCCTGCCTAACTGTCATAGTACTTACAGTGGATCCTGATGCAGTTTGGAATTCCTGGGTGATGATCTGGATAGATGTCTGCCTATTACACATTACGACCCTTTTCAACTGTCGGCAGTGTCTGTCAGTCAACAGACGAGGTCGGCCAGTACGCTTTTGTGCTGTACGTGTCCTTTCACGTTTCTATTCACTATCACATCGTAAACAGTGGACCTACGGATGTTTAGTAGTGTGGAAATCTAGCGTACAGGCGTATGACACAAGTGGCACCCAATCACCTACCCACGTTTGAAGTCTGTGAGTTCTGCGGAGCGTCCCATTCTGCTCTCTCACGATGTCTGATGACTACTGAGGTCGCTGATATGGAGTACCTGGCTGTAGGTGGAAGCACAATGCACCTAATATGAAAAACGTATGTTTTTGGGAGTGTCCGGATACTTTTGATCACATAGTGTACCTTTATGGTTAACAACTTTCGTGCATGCGCACAGCGCAGCATAAGCCGACGGATCGCCACCAAACGACGATCGTACCTAGCAAAGAAGTACTAAGTAATCTGCCGGCCGGGGTGACCTAGCTGTTCTAGGCGCTACAGTCTGGAACCGCGCGACCGCTACGGTCGCAGGCTCGAATCCTGCCTCGGGCATGGATGTGTGTCATGTTCTTAGGTTAGTTAGGTTTAAGTAGTTCTAAGTTCTAGGGGACTGATGACCTCAGATTTTAAGTCTCGTAGTGCTCAGAGCCAACTAAGTAGTCTACACAGAGAAATCTTATAATACTAGTTGACTAGTAGGAAAATAAAACATACACACTGCAGAACTAAACCAAGATTAAGTGTTCCAGCATTACACCAAGTGCCGGCACGGATATCAAGAACAACACAGCAGAGAGGGCTGTGAGACCACGTCAGCCAATAGCACGCTGACTAGACGTCACCACAACAGGAGCGGCACCTATACAAAGAGAATAAAAGCGAAGCGGCGCCTTGCCTCGGCTGCACTATTAGACCAGCACTATAAGATGCACTAGGAGAGAGGACTAGAAGAGCCGTGACTTGCAATCTATATGAACTTGTGTAATTAATTTGCATGGACATTGTACATAGTGAAGAACATTGATTATTTGCATGTCGAGTATTGCTTGTGACAACTCGTTAAGTATTATCAATTCAACTACTGTAACAAACTCTATTAATATGATTTGCTTGTATGTTGACTAGCTATCCGAGAATCAGCTTCCTAGGCACCCTAATAAGACACGAGTGGGTGGGATTCCATATTGGCGACGAGTCATCAGAAGAACCCAGTGCCTGGCAGTCACGGACTTTTTTGTTACGTTCTGCTGGCGCCTTAATTCTCTCTTGTCTTTTCCTTGCAGAGACGTTTACTTACTTTGACAGTCTCTCTTGCTAATCAGTGTTTTCAGGTGGGCGTTGCGGAAATTTTCTTTGCTTTTGTACTTATTTTTCTTGCTTACCTAGTTTGTTTCTGGCATTTGTCTCTTTCAATATGCCCACCCCACCTATCCTGCCGCCTGCTCAGGCGCCACAGCCGCAAGCGTTAGCTGCAACATAACTAATACAGATGTTTCAGTTCCAGGCACAGGGAACCTCCCCATCGCACCCCCCTCAGATTTAGTTATAAATTGGCACAGTGGATAGGCCTTGAAAAACTGAACACAGATCAATCGGGAAAACAGGAAGAAGTTGTGTGGAACTATGAAAAAATAAGCAAAATATACAAACTGAGTAGTCCATGCGCAAGATATGCAACGTTTAGGATAATGTGAGCTTGGGAGCGCCGTGGTCCCGTGGTTAGCGTGAGCAGCAGTCTTCCCTCGAGTGAAAAGTTTAATTTTTTATTTTCAGACAATTATCAGAGTTCAGACACTCACACGTAATCAGCTTCGCTCTCCAGAATTCCAGGACATGTTCAGATTTGCTTGGACATATGCAGGATTTGATGATCTACACACGGAAAAATTTGAAAACGTTAAAAACGTATGTTGCGACAGAGCACAGAGAAAACTGTGCGACTGTTGCATTTATTTGTTGCAGTTTATGTGACACACACTTATGTTTTCATCTCTTTTTTGGAAGTGATTATCACATCCACAAGAAAACCTAAATCGGGCAAGGTAGGAGAATCTTTTTACCCATTCGCCAAGTGTGCAAATTAGGTGGGTCGACGACATATTCCTGTCATGTGACGCACATGCTGTCACCAGTGTCGTATAGAATATATCAGACGTGTTTTCCTGTGGAGGAATCGGTTGACCTATGACGCTGCGATCAAATGTTTTCGGTTCCCATTGGAGAGCACGTCCTTTCGTCTACTAATCGCACGGTTTTGCGGTGCGGTCGCAACACACAGACACTAAACTTATTACAGTGAACAGAGACGTCAATGAACGAACGGGCAGATCATAAATTTGCAAAAATAAAGTAAGTAAACTTTTCGCTCGGGGGAAGACTTGAACCAAGGACCTCTCCGCAGCTCCTCACGCTAACCACGGGACCACGGCGCCCCTAAGCTCACATTATCCTTGATGTTGCCTATGCTGCCCATGGACTACTCAGTTTGTATATTTTGCTTATTTTTTCGTAGTTCCACACAACTTCTTCCTGTTTTCTCGATTGATCTGTGTTCAGTTTTTCAAGGCCTATCCACTGTGCCAAATTATAACTAAATCTGAGGCGGGTGCGATGGGGAGGTTCCCTTGTCAGTACAGTGCAGCAGCTACTGGCCAATGCTGCACACCTGACGGAACAAGCACCACCTACAGCAACACCTATTGCTATACAGCCCTTTCGCCAGTTTCGTGAAAAAGAAGAGGAATGGCTCGTGTGGTTGTTACAATTTGAAGCACACATACTTTACTCACAAGTGCCAGGTTCTGTGAAACTTCCATATCTATTATCCGTGGTAGGAAATGCAGTATTCTGATTAACTCAGAAGTTGTTTCCAAACGCCATTCTGAGTTAAAATGGTTCAAATGGCTCTGAGCACTATGGGACTTAACCTCTAAGGTCATCAGTCCCCTAGAACTTAGAACTACTTAAACCTAACTAACCTAAGGACATCACACACATCCATGCCCGAGGTAGGTTTCGAACCTGCGACCGTAGCGGTCGCGTGGTTCCAGACTGTAGCGCCTAGAACCGCACGACCACCCCAGCCAGCTCCATTCTGAGTAAACTTGCTTATGACCAGGTGGTTGATTCGTTGACAAACTGTTATGACCAACAAGTGAATGTGGTGCAGCTAGGTGTGAATTCTTTAATTGCAAAATTGGTTGTAACAAACTTATCGCAACTGGGTAACAGATTTTCAGGGTATGACAAGGAAATGCAAATTCAGATATGCTTGTGGCGCTTTATATTCCGATGTTATGTTGCGTGATGCAATCGTGTACAATGTACCTGATGTCAAACTCAGAGAACAGATTTTGAAACAGTTAGATCAATCATTGCAGCAGGTAGTGCAAATCCTAGATCAGTACGATTCAGGTGCCCTGTCAGCCGATAAATATGACCAGCTAGCTGTTTGTCAGGTCGAGTACCTTGTTAGTGACTGGCCCATTCGGCGGCCGCTTGTGCACGCCACGTTAACTAAACAACATCACACACTGTGTAAGCAGTTCTGGAACCGCGCGACCGCTACGGTCGCAGGTTCGAATCCTGCCTCGGGCGTGGATGTGTGTGATGTCCTTAGGTTAGTTAGGTTTAAGTAGTTCTAAGTTCTAGGGGACTGATGACCTCAGAAGTTAAGTCCCATAGTGCTCAGAGCCACACCTGCGCTGGAACTCCTCTGCTAACTGTGATATGGAGATATTTGCCATTAATGACTGCAGGTAGATAGTAATCGATGTCACACTCGGAACATGAAGTTCTGTATAAGTCGAACACGTTATACCACAAAACTGATACACTCTAAGAGAACAACAGAAAAAATGGTTAAATTGAGGATAAATGATCTGCAGCAACATCTCCCTCTCTATACAATGTATCATCAGTCTACCATCAAATTATACCTCGTTACAACACCATCTCAGCTCATCACTCCATGTGCCTTCTATCATACTTTAACGCAGATCCAAGTCAATGTATGGGCAGAAGGTTCTCTTTTCCAGGAAAGAACCAAAGGCAGCAATGAACATGCATGTATTGCTATTACCTCAAGAGACATACAGTAGAATGTTGTTACAAAAAAAAAAAAAAAAAAAAAAAGAAAAAAAAAGAACAATACAGCAACTGCTCTGTAAGGTATTTGTTAGCTGACACTGTATGGTCGTGACTGGTAGAGAGTACAAAGAAGCACATTGCAAATACTGTTTGTTACAGTTTAAAGCACGTAAACGGTCTTCAAATGTTCAAAAATGTGTGAATTTCTAAGAGACCAAACTGCTGAGGTCATCAGTCCCTAGACATACACACTACTTAAACTAACTTATGCTAAGAACAACACACACACCCATGCCCGAGGGAACTCGAACCTCCGGCGGGAGGGGCCCCGCAGTCCGTGACACGGCGCCTCAAACTGCTCGGCCAGTCCGCGTGGCTAAACGGTCTTGCACAGGGTCAACCCCGCGATCCATTTACGGCGCCGCGTTTTCTTTCGTCCATTACCTGCACCTACCTGTGAACTCGTTGCAGCAGATCGCCGGTAGGAAACCCGAGCAGAAACCTACCGTACTTCAACTCGCACCAGGCTGCATACAACGTAGCTATTCCAAGAATGGGGAAAAGATCTTAATTTTGAATGAAAGGCGGAAATACTGGCAAAACTTAGGTATATTCTGAACCTTGATAACGTACACGTTCACTGCCAAGCCCATGCTACTCTTTAACACAGTCACGCACAAACCCTTTCATTCACGTTAGCAAGTTTATTGTAACGTAATTCCTGAAATCTGAACAGCTACCAAGCACGGATTGTTCTTAAATGAAAATGCTCGCAATACTATTAAGTTGATCGGTGTCTGATGCACCCAAGTTTCTAGTCGCCGATCTGCTCAATATGCCACGCGGAATTACTGTCTTTTCTCGTACACAATATTACTTAAAAAATCCGTACTTTCTATGAAACACACCAGATTAAATATTTCTTCAATTTAAAACGCTTTTGAGATATGTAGCACAACTAAAATCTGCGAATTATAACTTCCTTCGGAGCCCATACTGCAGTCGACCTTACCACTGAAAGGCTGGGCTCCGACTCCTTAGACTGCTGTAAGCATTCTACATCTCCAAGAGAAAAGACGCGCGAAGAATACTCTGTTCTGATTGGTCAGTTTTCCTAAAGAAGAACAGAAAAACATTATTCTCCCGCGTTAGTCTGCGCTTTTCATGACTAACCAGTCAACAAATAGCACACTTTCGAACTGTACTTTTTCCCGAAATAAATATTTAATATTCTGGTATTTTGTTTATACTTCACGTTATTAACTATTTTCATTTGCACTCGAATTAGCTTTTACCATAAACTTACTTAACATATCATAATACAAAATTCCCCGTCGTCTGCATTCACACTGTCTTAAAAATTTCTCACCCTAGTTCGTACAACGTTCATCAGTAGAACAATGATCTACATATTTACTTTAGACCACATTCACGCATCATTCACACTATTAAAAGCATATACAAAACTGTAGTAACATAAATAAACAAAAAGCCTTCCAGAAATAAATAGAAGAATTCACAAAACCATTCTCTTCATCTGTTTCTTGAATGTCTCTGTCTGCTTATGTCCTCTAGCAAATGAAAATTGGAACTACATACTCGACTGAACGCGCTTCTGACCATCTGTCACTGTGCACGCATGAGTTATTCTCCCGATACACTGGCTCTAGACAGGAGCGATACAGGGTGCCACACCTCACATTCTGTAATTGTATATTGCAGTCTCCCAGCTGGTAGCACAGGGTGTATCAAAAAGATTCATCAGATTTTTTGAAAAATCGTAACTATTATGGTATTTGAGATATGTGCGTGAACAACATATTGTTGGAAAGAGAAAACTCTCGAGTTTTACATGGTTCCCCCTAAGTAGCAGCTGTGTGCGCCCACTTCAGTTCTAGTAAAAATGGTGTCGGGGCAACAGAAAGTGTTTTGTGTTCTACGGTTTGCGCAGTGCATGTCAGTAATAACTGTTCAGTGTAACTTTCGTACTAGGTATGGTGTGGATCCTCCTACAGCATAGGGCATTAGACGATGGCGTGAACAATTCCGAGAAGCAGGTTGTTTGTGTGAACACAACGACTCAATACATCCACCATAATTTCACAAGGAGTCCACAGAAATCCGTTCGCTGTGCAGCTCGACAGCTCAACACGCCCCCGATGTCTGTCTGGCGTGTGTTGCATCGACGTTCACACATGAAACCATTCAAAATTCAGACCTTCGTAAAGGTAAGGAACAACAACATGTGAAATTCTGTAGCTTCGTTCTTGAAAACGTGGAGAATGACAGTTTTTTTGATTTTCAGTGATTATTTCTTGTAGGGGTTTATAAAAGACTCTATGTGCCTCCAACAACAACAACAATGAATGAACTGAGTCCTTGCATGACAGCAGCTGTGGAAAAGCTGTAACTTATCACATGCTCGTTGCTGTGTGGGAACAATTGGAATACCTTATTGATATATGCCATGCATCTCAAGGGGGGCATATTGAGCATCTATGAAAAGGTACGAAAGACAACTTTTTGAGTTTACTGTTCATCAGAAAACAAAATTCATTGTATATGCTTATTAGTTTCAGACATATAGACTCGCCACATCGGATATTCTTTTTGATACACACTGTACAATGCTCTTTAGCTAAGGTCACATAGCATCTTGCTGTCCACTGGTTACCGCACCAACTGCACCAGCCGAGGCCTGAGAAGCAGCAAGTAGCAGCATGCTTGGGTTTGCGCTAATCCCACCCAAATAAAAGCACACTATTTGTCATGTGGGAAACACTCCAGCCTTCCTCCTCCGTGGTGCACTTTCTTCCAGCACACTGATCACACCACGTGGAGCTGGCAGTATACCTGAAGCCACACAGCCTTCCCTCCCTGAGCCATCCACGACACCCGCACAGACACACAGACGTACAGAGAACAGGGCAAATACTTTGCAGCTATAGGATATGTGGTTGATGTGACTGGATGCATTCGAGTAAAGTGCTCCACTACACTGTCCATCCAGAAAAATAGTGCATTTGTGCTAGGTGCTGACAACTGTACTAAATTTAGAGTAATTTTAGAATACGTTGCGAGAAGTGTTGTCATGGACACATGGGCATAAGTGACATAAAATCGATAAAATTGCGTAAATGATGGAAAATACTTATAAACATGAGGGAAAATACTCCAAAATGGGGTGAAATTGAGGGAGTACTTGCATGTCTTCGGCGTGGTACAGGAAATTTCTTGTACATGGGGGTGTATACGTGCCAGCAAGAGGAACAAGAGATAAAGTTGACATAGAAGCACCGGGATCCAGAGAAACGGTAATTTCTCGTCGACAACGGTAAGACAGCTTGAATAGAAGGTTTAACTTGGATGACCACCAAATGCAGAATAATAAATTCATATATGTCAGATCAGAAGCCCAGGGGTGACTCCAAAGATATTGGCACCCATCTTATAGGTTATTACAAAGTGTCCTTAGCTAAAGTGCATAGTATTACCACCTGGGGCACTGCAATACACAACTACATTGTGGATCGCGTGTTTGACTCTGTGCAGGATTGTTTAGGTGTTTTGAAGCCTAACAGTCAGTATTTACAATATGCTTCTACATACTCTTCACCAACCACAAGCATGTGGTGTCAGCTAATAAATACCTTACAGAACAATTGCTGTATGTTTTTTTTCTGAACAATATTCCACTGTATGTTTATTGAGGTAATAATGATACATGGAAGTTGACTGCTGTCTTTGATGCTTTCCTGGAAAAGAGAATCATCTGCCTCTAAATTGACTTGGATCTGCGTTAAGGAATGATAGAAAAGTGCATGTAGTGATCAGTTGAGATGGGGTTGTAATGAGGTATGATTTAGTGGTAGACTGATGACGCTAGAGTGGGGGGGGGGGGGGGGGATTGTAGCTACAGCTATATCTACATTTACGTGATTACCCTGCTATTCATAATAAAGTGCCTTGCAGAGGGTTCAGTGAACCACCTTCAAACTGTCTCTCTACCGTTCCATTCTTGAACGGCACGCGGGAAAAACGAGTACTTAAATTTTTCTGTGCGAGCGGTGATTTATCTTATTTTATCGTGATGATCATTTCTCCTTATGTAGGTGGGTGCCAACAGAATGTTTTCGCAATCGGAGGAGAAAACTGGTGATTGAAATTTCATGAGAAAATCCCGACGCAGCGAGAAACGCCTTTGTTTTAATGATTGCCACTCCAATTCACGTATCATGTCTGTGACACTATCTCCCCTATTTCGCGATAATTCAAAACGAGCTGCCCTTCTTTGTACTTTTTCGCTGTCATCCATCAGTCCCACCTGATGCGGATCCAACACCGCACAGCAATACTCCAGAATAAACGGACTAGCGTGGTGTAATCAGTCTCTATACTAGACCCGTTGCACCTTCTAAGTGTTCTGCCAATGAATGGCAGTCTTTGGTTTGCTCAACCCACAATATTATCTATGTGATCGTTCCAATTTAGGGTATTTGTAATTGTAATCCCTAAGTATTGCGTTGAATTTACAGCCTTCAGATTTGTGTGACTTACCGCGTAATCGAAATTTAGCTGATTTCTTTTAGTATTCATGTGAATAACTTCGCACTTTTCCTTATTCAGGGTCAACTGCCACTTTTCGCACCATACAGATATTTTATCTAAATCATTTTGCTACTTGTTTTGATCATCTGGTGACTTTACAAGACGGCTAATGACAGCATCATCTGCAAACAATCTAAGACGGCTGCTCAGATTGTCTCCTATGTCGTTAATATAGATCAGGAACAGTAGAGAGCCTATAACACTTCCCTGGGGAACGCCGGATAACACTTCTGTTTTGCTCGATGACTTTCCGTCTATTACCATGAACTGTCACCTTTCTGACAGGAAATCACAAATCCAGTCACACAACTAAGGCGATACTCCGTAGGCACGCAGTTTGCTTAGAAGACGCTTGTGAGGAACGATGTCGAAAGCCTTCTGGAAATTTAAAAATACGCTAGCACTTATAACTTCATGAGAATAAAGAGCTAGTTGCGTTTCACAAGAACATTATTTTCTGAAACCGGGCTGACTATGCGTCAATAAATCGTTTTCTTCGAGGTACTTCATAATGTTCGAATACAGTATGTGTTCCAAAACACTACTGCAAATCGACGTTAGTGATATGGGCCTGTAATTCTGCGGATTACTCCTACTTCCCTTTTTGGGTATTGGTGTGACTTGAGCAATTTTCCAGTCTTTAGGTACGATTCTTTCTGTGAGCGAGTGGCTGTATATATAACTGCTAAATATGGAGCTATTTTACCAGCATACTCTGAGAGGAACCTGACAGGTGTACAATCTGGACAGGAGGCCTTGTCTTTATTAAGTGATTTAAGCTGCTTCGTTACTCCGAGGATATCTACTTCTATGTTTCTCATCTTGGCAGTTGTTCTTGGTGGAATTCGGGAATATTTACTTCGTCTTCTTTGGTAAAGGAATTTCGGAAAACCGTGTTCAATAACTCTGCTTTAGTTGCACTGTCATCATTGACTTCACTGTTGTTATCGCGCAGTGAAGGTATTGATTGCGTCTTGCCTCTGGTGTGCTTTATGTATGACCATAATCTCTTTGGGTTTTCTGCCAGATTTCGAGACAGAATTTCATTGTGGGAATTATTAAAAGTATCTCGCATTGAAGTACGCGCCATATTTCGAACTTCTGTTAAACTTTGCCAATCTTGGGGATTTTGCGTTCTTTTAAATTTGGCATGCTTTTTTCGTTGCTTCTGCAACAACGATCTGACCCGTTTTGTGTATCATGGGGGATCAGTATCACTTATTAATCAGTATCACTTATTAATTTATGTGGTATCTCTCATTTGCTGTCGATACTATCTCTTTGGAAACATTCCACAACATTTCTACACTTACATGATCAGATCGGAAGGAATGAAGACTGTCTCTTAAAAAAGCGTTAAGAGCATTTTATCATCTTTTTTAAATAGACATATTTTGCGTTTCTTTTTGATGGTTGTAGGTGTTACGGTATTCAGCCTAGCAGCAACTGCCTTGTTGTCTCTAATCCCTCTAATCGTCACACTACTCACTATTTGTCCAGGATTATTTGTTACTAAAAGGTCAAGTATGCTTTCGCAACCATTTACGCTTCGAGTGGGCTCATGAACTAATTGTTCAAAATAGTTTTCTGAGAAAGCATTCAGTACAATTTCGGATGACGTTTTATGCCTGCCGCCGGCTTTAAACGTATAATTTTTCCAGCATATTGAGGGTAGATTAAAGTCACCAACGACTATAATTGTATGAGCGGGGTACTTATTTGAAATGAGACTCAAGTTTTCTTTGAACTGTTCAGCAACTACATCTTCTGAGTCGGGGTCTCGGTAAAACCATCCAATTAATAGTTTAGTCCGAATGTCAGGTATAACCTCTACCCATACTATTTCACACGAACTATCTACTTCAATTTCGCTACAAGGCAAACTACCTCTGACAGCAATAAATACTCCACCTTCAACTGTATTTAATCTATCCTTTCTGAACACTGTTAGATCGTTTGAAAACATTTCGGCCGAACTTATTTCCGGCTTTAGCCATCTCTCTGTACCTACAACTATTTGAGTACTTTCTATTAGAGCTTGATGGTCTGGTTCTTTCCCAACACAGCTACGACAATTTACAACTACAATACCAATCGTTTCTACAACTACCTTACTGTGTTTTACCTGTCCACTTTTAGACGGACGTCCCTTCTGTGGTTCCCTGAGATCCTCTAACCAAAAAACCGCCCAGTCCCTTCCACACAGCCCCCGCTACCAGTGTAGCCGCCTCCTGTGTGTAGTGGACTCCTGACCTATTAAGCGGAACCCGGAAACCCACCACCCGAGGGCGCAAGTCAAGGAATCTGCAGCCTACACGGTCACAGAACCGCCTGAGCCCCTGATTCAGACCCTCCACTCCACTCTGCACCAAAGGACCACAGTCGGTTCTATCGACGATGCTGCATATGGTGAGCTCCGCCTTAATCTCAGAAACAAGACTGGCGGTCTTTACCATTTCCGTTAGTCACCCGAAACCAGGCAGAATCTGCTCTGATCCAAACCGACACCTGTCATTGGTACCGATTTGAGCCACCACCTGCAGTTGGCTGCACCCTGTACTCTTCATGGTATCCGGAAGCACCTTTGCCACATCCGGAATGACTCCCCCCGGAATGCACACGAAGTGCACACTGGCATCCTTCCCCTGCTTGGCAGCCGTGTTCCTAAGGGGCCCCATTACACTTCTAACGTTGGAGCTCCCAACTACCCGCAAACCCAACCTCTGTTAATGCTCAGACCTTGCAGGCCGAGAAGCTTCCTCTGGAACAGGGTGGACGACTGCATCGGGCTCAGAGACATCGTCAGTCACAGATAATGCCTGAAACCTGTTCGTCAAACGAACCGGGGAGGCCCTACGATCGGCCCCTCAGAAAGTTTTCGCTGCCTGCCAGACTTTGGAATGATCTCCCACTCGACCACGGGTAAGGGGTCAACCTCAGTGCAGGCAGTACCTGGGGTGGCCACAGCAGTGGACTGATTGGAGGACACCTGGGTAGTGCTCGACGTCCCTTGCATCCCTGCATTTGATCCCCCACAGTGATGCCCCTTGGCAGCAGCCTTAAGCTGTGTGATGGAAGCCAAAGCAGCCTGGAGCTGTGAGTGAAGGGTCACCAGCTCAGCTCACATCTGTACACAACAATCACAGTTCCTATCCATTACTGCAGTCGCTCCTGTTTGAAGCTCGTAAAAATATGTAACAAGCCAATGGCCTACTCGCCTTATTAGTAGCAGGAACTAGTGGTGCTGCTCTCACTGACTGTCTAACTGACACTGCTGTTCTAACCAAACAAATAAAAGCCTGCATGATACGAGGGTCGATACAAGCTTCGATAACAATGGCGGCACTGTTATTCAAATAAAAGGTTGTGCCTAGTGAGCAATCAGACACGCAAGAAATTACAAAAACAAACTAGTAACTACCCAGATAACTGAAAATAAGTCGCTCCTGTTTGAAGCTCGTAAAATTATGTAACAAGCGAACGGTGTACTCGCCTTATTAGTAGCAAGAATTAGTGGTGGTGCTCTTGCTGACAGTCTGACCGACACTGCTGCAGGTTATTTATCGCGCATTTAACCATTTATTTCGGTTGTTCTCTTAAGGTGTATTAACTGGGCCACAGCCTGCGTTCGACTCGTATACAACCGCATGTTCTGTGTGTGACTTAGAACACTACTTACCTGCGGTCGTTAATGGTAAACCTCTCCATACCACAGTCAGCAGTGGATTTCCAACACATGCGTAATGAAACATGTCCATTGGTGGAGAACCTGTTTCATTACCCTTCTCCAGGCAAACTAAGGTTTATGCGACATATTCCATTCCCCTACCGCATCTTGGACATCAACTGAGTCTTCAGTTTCATAACTTCTGTGACTCTACGTTAGTAGCAGGTGTTTATGAGGTTCTGCAATACCTGTGTGTACATTTGCTTGACAGATGTTATGTGTGGGAGGAACTGTGTTCTGTTCCCAGAGTTAGAGAAACATGCAGTGAGATTTGACATGTCAAACACCTCTGCTATGCGTTTGTCTGTTCCTCATAGGTTGCTGACGATTATTCTACAGGACTGATGTGAGCATAGTATAATTTCTGAACTATAATCAGATGTTAACAGTGAGCTTTATGCACCTTCAGGAAGTTATATTGTGCATGTATCACAAACACTCTTTTTTTTTAATTTAGTGTAGAAGGAAGTAGTTTTACCTCCTTCAAGTTTGCCACCATGGTGAGTGCGATAGATCACCTGCAGAGTGAATGTGTGTCAGATGTTGGACATACATGTCCTGCATTACAATATTAAGAGCGTTGCACTCAGCATCACTAATATTTTGGAAACCATCTGGCTTTAATATTATAGCATGTTTAAATGCAGAATCATATAGCCTTAGGAGTGCATGTGTTTATGTTCTACAATCATTTCTCTCTTGCCAATACCTTCTTGGTACTGACCACAGACACTAGAACAATACTTTAGAATAGATAGCACAGTTGGCTTCAAACTCTGTGTTTATGTTGATCTCTATTCCAATTTTCTGTACAGGTTCCGGAACTCTCGGAACTGATGTGATACAAAACTTTTTTGATGTGTGTATATTCGAGAATTAACTATGAATGGACGTACTTCACTGTTATCTATCTATATTTGCGATATAGTGTATGGTACTCGCAAAGTAGTGGAGGGGTGGTTTAGAGATGATACAGAAATTGGAATGCATGCTGCCGTGTCAATGGCCAACGTTGATATTTCGGAAAAACTGGTAAAATTGCCAAAATTGATTCCACTATCGACTGTGGTGCTCACTATAGTATTACAGTACATTGTCGCATATCGACGGTGCCTTTTCCATCCCATCCATCCACTGGTGCAGTGTTGATTACCTACATAATGATTGACTGGCACCACTTGTTTGAGATGGAGAGAGTCTTGGTGGGAGCAGCACATTCCAGGGATGGCCAGCACCGAGACAGTGATTGTGTACATGACTGCAATAAGAGGAAGCAATCGAAAGAGAACACTGAGATATCTGCTACCCCTTCACTGTGAAATATGAGATTAAACGTAGAGGTCATCAGCCTCGGACAGCTGTTTGGAAACTCTTCCAGTTTCCATATGTTGTGATGTCTTCCATATTTTTGTCGATATGAAACACTCCCTCTGTCTTTTATTTCAATCATCCTGTGTGTTGTGGGAGCAGCAGCATCTACATCTACATCTACATCTACGTGGTTACTCTGCAATTCACACTCAAGTGCCTGGCAGAGGGTTCATCGAACCATTTTCATACTACTTCTCTACCATTCCACTCTCGAATGACGCATGGGAAAAAGGAAAACCTAAATCTTTCTGTTCGAGCTCTGATTTCTCTTATTTTATTATGATGTCATTTCTCCATACGTAGGTGAGTGTCAAGAAAATATTTTCGCATTCGGAAGAGAAAGTTGATTGAAATTTCGTAAATAGATCTCGCTGCAAAGAAAACCGCCTTTGTTTCAGTGACTGCCACTCCAACTCGCGTATCATATCAGTGACACTCTCACCTCTATTGCGCGATAACACGAAACGAGCTGCCCTTCTTTGCACTTTTTCGATGTCCTCCGTCAATTCTACCTGGTAAGGGTGGCGCAGTGGTTAGACACCGGACTCGCATTCGGGAGGACGACGGTTCAATCCCGCGTACGGCCATCCTGATTTAGGTTTTCCGTGATTTTCCTAAATCGCTTCAGGCAAATGGCGGGGTGGTTCCTTTCAAAGGGCACGGCCGACTTCCTTCCCCGTCCTTCCCTAATCCGATGAGACTGATGACCTCGCTGTCTGGTTTCCTTCCCCAAAACAAACCAACAACCCAACCTGGTAAGGATCCCACATCGCGCAACAATATTCCAGCAGAGGACAGACAAGTGTAATATAAGCTGTCTCTTTAGTGGGTTTGTCGCATCTCCTAAGCGTTCTTCCAACAAAACGCAGTCTTTGTTTCGCCTTTCCCACAGTATTATCTATGTGGCCCTTCCAATTCAAGCCGCTCGTAATTGTAATTCCTAGGTATTTAGTCGAATTGACAGCCCTTAGATTTGTGCGATTTACCGTATACCCAAAATTTATCGGTTTTCTTTTAGTACCCATGTGGATTACCTCGTACTTTTCTTTGTTTAGTGCCAATTGCCACTTTTCGCACCATACAGAAATTCTCTCTAGATCATTTTGTAATTGGAATTGATCGTCTGATGATTTTACTAGACGTTAAATTACAGCGACATCTGCAAACAATCTAAGGGGCCTGCTCAGATTATCACCTAGATTATTTATGTAAATCAGGAACAGCAGAGGCATATGACACTACCTTGCGGAACGCCAGATATCACTTCTGTTCTACTTGATCATTTACCGTCTATCACTACGAACTGTGACCTCTCTGAGAGGAAATCACGAATCCAATCACACAACTGAGACGATACTCCATATGCACGCAATTTCATTAATAGTCGCTTGTGAGGAACGGTATCAAAAGCCTTCTGGAAATCTAGGAATATGGAATCGACCTGAGATCCCTTGTCGACAGCACTCATTACTTCATAGGAATAAAGAGCTAACTGTGTTGCACAAGAACGATATTTTCTGAATCCGTGTTGGTTATGTATCAATAAGTCATTTTCTTCAAGGTGATTCATAATGTTCGAGTACTGTATATGCTCCAAAATCCTACTACAAATTGCGATCAGTGATATGGATCTATAATTCAATGGGTTACTCCTATTACCTTTCTTGAATATTGGTGTGACCTGTGCTACTTTCCAGTCTTTAGGAACAGACCTTTCGTCAAGTGAGCGGTTGTATATGATTGCTAAGAAAGGCGCTATTGTGTCTACATACTCTGAAAGGAACCTGATTGGTATACCATCTGGACCAGAAGACTTGCCTTTCTTAAGTGATTTGAGTTGTTTCGCAACACCTAAGATATCTACTTTTGCGTCACTCATGCTAACAGCTGTTCTGGTTTCTAATTCGGGAATATTTACTTCGTCTTCTTTCGTGAAGGAATTACGATACCTGTATTTAGTAACTCCGCTTTAGTGGCACCATCATCGATAACATTTCCATCGCTATCATGCAGTGACGGTATTGACTATTTTTTGCCACTGGTTTACATTACATACGACCAGAATCTCTTTGGGTCTTCTACCATATTTTGAGACAATGTTTCATTGTGGAAACTATTAAAAGCATCTCGCACTGACGTCCGCACTAAATTTCGAGCTTACGTGAAACTTAGCCAGTCTTGGGGATTTTGCGTTTTTCTGAATTTGGCATGCTTTTTTCGTTGCTTCTGCAACAGTGTTCTGACGTGTTTTATGTACCATGGTGGATCAGTTCTGTCTCTTATTAATTTACGCGCTATGAATCTGTCTATTGCTGTCGATACTGTACCTTTGAATTTGAGCCATATCTGGTCTACACTTACATAATTAGCGTGGAAGGAATGAAGACTTTCTCTTAGGAAGGCATCAAGAGAATTTTTATCTGCTGTTTTAAATAGATATATTTTGCGTTTACTTTTAGTGGTTTTGGTTGATATGGGTTTGAGCTTCGCTACAATCACCTTGTGTTCACTAATCCCTGTATCCGTCATGACTCTCTCTATTAGATCAGGATTATTTGTGGCTAAGAGGTCAAGCGTGTTTTCGCAACCATTTACAATTCGTGTGGGCTCATGAACTAATTGTTCAAATTAATTCTCAGAGAAAGCATTTAGTATAATTTCGGAAGATGTTTTCTGTCTGCTACCGGCTTTGAACGTGTATTTTCGTCAACAAATCGAGAGTAGACTGAAGTCTCCACCAATTATAACTGTATGAGTGGAGTACCTATTTGTAATGAAATTCAAGTTTTCTTTGAACTATTCAGCTATTGTATCATCTGAGTCGGAGGGTCGGTAGAAGGAGCCAATTGTTATTTTGGTATGTCTGTTGGGTATAACCTCTATCCATAGTAATTCGCAGGAACTATCTATTTCAACTTCACTACAAGATAAACTACTACCAACAGACACAAACACACCACCACCTACTTTATTTAATCTATCCTTTCTGAACATGGTTTGCACCTCTGTAAAAATTTCGGCAGAATTTATCTCTGGCGTTAGCCAGCTTTCTGTTCCTATAACGATTTCAGCTTCAGTGCTTTCTATCAGCGCTTGAAGCTCTGGTACTTTTCCAACACAGCTACGACAATTTAGAACTACAATACCGACTGTTGCAGGGTCGATTCTCGTCGTTTCTTTGCCGTGTACCCTTTGAGACTGGAGCCCTTTTTGATATTGCCCGAGACTGTCTAACCCAAAAAACCGCCCAGTCCACGCCACACAGCCCCTGCTATCTGTGTAGCCGCCTCCTGTGTGTAGTGGACACCTGACCCATTTATCAGAACCCGAAACCCGGCCACCCTATGGCGCAAGTCGAGGAATCTGCAGCCTTTACGGTGCAGAATCATCTGAGCCTCTGATTCAGGTCCTCCACTCGGCTCTCTACCAACGGTCCGCAATCGGTCCTGTCGACAATGCTGCAGATGGTGAGCTCTGCCTTCATCTCGCTAGCAAGACTGGCAGTCTTCACCAACTCAGATAGCCGCTGGAAACCAGAGAGAATGTCTTCCGATCCATAGCGACACATGTCATTAGTGCCGACATGACCCACCACCTGCAGTTGGCAGCACCCTGTACCCTTCATGGCATCCAGAAGGACCCTTTCCACAACTTGGATGACTCCTCCCGGTATGCACACGGAGTGCACATTGGCTTTCTTCCCATCCTTATCTGCCATATCCCTAAGGGGCTCCAGCACCAGCCTAACACTGGAGGTCCCAATGACCAGCAATCCCACCCTCTTCGCTTGTCCGTACCTCTCAGGAAGACCGGCTACTGCCGCAACAGGCGAGGCCATCCTTGCAGCAGTGGGCAGTACCTCAAAACTGTTACGGAGGTGTAAGGGTACAGCCTTGCGGCTATCACCAACTTTCGCCTTCCGCCCAGGGATTCTCGATCCCACCATGGTTCGCCAATCACTGTCAGACAAGTGTCGAATGGCAGGGACATCCGAATCTGAGGGCGCAGTGGCATCAGAGATCCTAGGCGATGCTATAGGTTCCAGAGGCACCAAAGCGCTTGCCTCAGATGTTCCAATGTCACCGCAGCCCAAGGCAACAGCCTGGAGCCTGTCGACCACAGCCAACACAGCTTCCAGCAGTTTACAGACGGTGGCCAATTCCCCCTGAATCCGTACACAACAGGCGCAGTCCCTGTCCATCCCTAACAATTTTTTCCCTCTCTTTTATCTCACAAGCCGTTCAAAACAAACAGATGACTGAAGACTACGCGAATTTACACTATTCGGGTACTAAAATGCGATGCTACAACTCTCAAATAGTATAACACGCGCGAAATTTGTGAATTAAACTATGCAAGTACCAAAAAACACACAAAGAAATTAAGACTTAAACTATAACATCGGGTGATGTCCAGCTTTCTGTGAGAGCCAACAGATCAAAACGTGTTAATGTCAGATTAGCACCTGACACAGACCTCAAAGTCGAGGTGGAAAGGCAAATTGTATAGTTGTGTACACATCTGTATCATACACTGCTTGGATGTGTTACAGCACAAAACCAATGTATTAAACAACAACTCAGGGACCCTCTCTTACCAGTGATAGTCGTTGGGATATGGTCCTCCTGCAGTAGGCTACAGGTGATGAAACTTTACACTGGTCTGTCCAACTGATTTCAATTACTGGCCACCTGCTCCAGTGGACCAATGCATGTATGTTTAATGAGATCACTACATATGGTCAATGTCAACACGCAGACAGTATTAGTTTCCCAATCTATCAGAAGAGAGAAACGCAGTAAAATCTTATCGAGTTCTACACTGGATGACATCAGCGGAATTTTTATAGTTCGAAGCTTTCCTCTGTTGGATGGTACAAAGTAACGATGACAGAGAGAATGATTGAATGACAGGAATGAATGCAAACTGAGGGATGCAAATCTGCTTCGGACTGCAGTAACTATATGTAGTTTGGAAACACAGCTCAATGCAGTACAAAATCCTTGTCCTTCCATTTCTCATATGATGTTGAGTCTTCTAATTTTCCTGATAAGAAACACCACCTTAACTGCTTGTACTGCCTTTTCTACTACCTTATGTTGTAGGAGAAAGCTTCTTTTGGCGCTGGCCATACACATTGTACACAGTTGGCAGAGCTATGACAACATGTTCCCATTCCCACTGAGTGGTCAAGACACAGTCCTGTCGCATTAACTCAACTTATCCTGTTCCTCCACAGGTTGAGGAAGGTGGGTAAGGAGTGCTCTACGACTTCTCCTCAGTTTCGACTTAAATTAGGACAATTTCATGGTCAAAGCTGCATGTAGGACAGGACAGAGGCTGAGCAATGGTTACAAGATGCTGAGGTACTACAGGGTGTGGTAGATAAGTAATGAGACTGGCCGCCACGCGGCGCCCCAGTCGCTCGCAGGGCGGTCTCCACCTGTACGTCACGTGGTGGGGGATCTGAGCTAACAATAGAACTGGTTCGCAGTCGCGTCGGAGCTCTGGTACAGTGAGGGTCGAGCTTCGCGTATTACGTTGTTTGTGTGCCCGTGACACTTGTGAAAACGCTGAAGATGGATCGCTCGATAGAACAGCGGTATGCAATCAAATTTTGCTTTCGCTTGGGCAAAACTGCTTCGGAAACTTTTGCTATGATTACGGAGGCCTACAAAGAAGACTCCCTATCAAGAGCTCAAGTGTTCCGGTGGTTTAATGAATTTAAAAACGGGAGGGAATCCGCTGAAGACGTGGAACGATCTGGACGCCCTTCAACGAGTCATGTGGATGAAACGGTGGGCAAAGTGAAAGAACTCCTGGACTCCGACCGTCGTTTAAGTCCCAAAATGATCGCCGATGAGGCCTCCGTGAATAAATTTACGGTTCACCAAATTGTTACGCAAGATTTGATGATGAGGAAAGTTTGCGCAAAATTGGTTCCCCGAGTGCTCACCGCCGAACAAAAGCAACAACGAGTGGACGTTTGCCGTGAGATGTTGAATGATTTGGAAAATAATCCACACTTTATAGACAACGTAGTAACAGGCGACGAATCGTTGACATTCCAGTACGACCCGGAGACGAAAGCCCAGAGCTCGGAGTGGCACACACCGGCATCCCCGCGGCCGAAGAAAGCAAGAATGTCAAAGTCCCGCATCAAGACAATGCTGATTGTGTTTTTCGACAAGCGGGGGTTAATTCACAAAGAGTTTGTCCCTCAGGGGAAGACTGTCAATGCCGAATTCTACAAAGAAGTCCTTCAGCGATTGCACAGAGCCGTCAAACGGAAGCGACAGGACCTTGCTCAACGCTGGCGTCTCCACCACGACAATGCTCCGGCGCACACAGCGTTCCTCGTGACCTCCTACTTGACCCAAATTGGAGTTGAAGTTTTGCCACAGCCACCATACAGCCCTGACTTGAGTCCTCCTGATTTCTTCCTATTTCCGAAGGTCAAAAGATGCCTGAAGGGTCATCGTTTCGACGATATTCCGAACATCCAACGTGCTGTCACGAAGGCACTAACTGGGATAACTCAAACGGACTACAGTGGGGCCTATGAAGCTTGGAAAACGCGCTGGCAACATTGTGTCGACGCCCAAGGCGAGTACTTTGAAGAATATTAACGTTTTGTACAAATTGAATCAATAAATTTGTTTTTCTAGACTGAGTCTCATTACTTATCTACCACACCCTGTATCTAACCACACTGGAGTTCATGTGTACAGGGTACTTAGGTTCGAAAAAGATGACTCTTTTCGAGATATGAGAGTACCTCAAACATGATTCACTAGTGGCTGTGATCATTAAAAGGCATCGCTACAGGATCCATTGCAAGCATGTAGTTGAATGGAGAGACTTGATTCCAAATCACCAATAGCATATCATAAGATTTTGTACATTTCATATGACTTCGATCTAGTGTTGTATTTTGTAAGTGATTCATTGCATAACACACCGTCTACTGTATGTCATCACTGTCGATGACCATCATCCTCCCTCACATGTAATCCAGTGGATGTATCGCAAAACCTCTGTTACACTGCCTACATAGCATCGAGACAGAATACATTACAAATATACTGTTTGTTACCGTGAGAAATATATAGCAGCAGTATGAGGGAGTAGCAAATATTAGCTAAGTATCACGTTCCTGAGCCGAACCACTTTCTAGATTCGGTGAGAATGGTTATTTTATTACGAGCTTACACCACTGGAGATGTGCACCTATGCTGTCGATGTACTAATACACACCCCAGCAATCACCATCTATATTTGAAGGCGCAGTATTTGTGTGGAAGAACACTTTACTCGGTAGCAATACCATACCTCGATCTATAAGGCTTTTACAGTTGTTGTGTAATCCTGTAGAATCAAGACCTCTTTTTATGTAGGGTAACAGTAAAAAAGTCGTCGCAATTGTGTGTTTAACAGCTATTGGCTTATAAAACGATTACGTCTCTCTTCCTAACACACACTGGTACAACTCGCAAGAAAAAAAAAAAAGAATTGGAGCAAGTCCATCTTTTGTGGATTTTCACTTAGTATTGTCTGGTATCACCAGCAATCAGTTATTGGCGAAGTATTATACTTGATAGGGGATGTGTGATAGATTCGCCATGATCTATAGGCTTATAAAGTATGTGCTGGGGTGTAAAGTTACAGTGGTCAGTGTTCCGACATGTGTAAAAAAATTTCTCTGAGCACTATGGGAGTTAACTGCTGAGGTCATCAGTCCCCTAGAACTTAGAACTAATTAAACCTAACTAACCTAAGGACATCACACTCATCCATGCCTGAGGCAGGATTCGAACCTGCGACCGTAGCGGTCATGCAGTTCCAGACCGTAGTGCCTAGAGCCGCTCAGCCATTCCAGCCGGTGACATGTGCAAAGAGAATGGATTTGTCTGGTCATAAGGAAGGTACAGATTTGACGTGGAAAATTGTGATACCAGCGTATCAATAGCTGTAAGGGGGATGAAAGATTTTACTTGAAAAATTATGTCCAATCATAAGAATAGTATAGATACTGATATTTCCAAAGCCACATTCATCAGGAGTAGGTACTTCCAGTCCTTCACTCATTGTCGAATGCCGCCACATTGGCACTACAATCGTAATATTTAATTGGAATTACGCTGATAAATGTGTAACTAGCTTCTTAGGACGTTTCTGTCTCGTGTGTGGGTGTGTGGCAGAGGGGATCGGAAAGAATTGACATTTTCAGCTTAAGGTATCGCTGAGCAGCCTGAACTGGACAGGCTGGGATGTAAATGTCCTGATGACCTAACTGTGTCGCCCTCTAGGCGGGTGAATAGCGATCTAATACTCAGGAAGTGTTGGGCAGCCTTCGTGATCGTGTGAGTTGCGATTATTCTCTGGGGAAATTTGAGAAGATTTAATATGAGCGAGTGTTTGCGCTGGACTATTATTCCCTTCCATTTAAATTGACTGATTCACTGCTTGTACTGTCATTCTACATATTTCCCATCTGGAATGACGTTTATAGCTCACACCACACAGATGACATGTTTCATAAGTATATGGCCACATACAAACATTTTTATGAAACAGCTTCCCCTAAGCAAACATCAGTAATAACTTCCACGCACAATACGAATAAACAGATCACAGCAGGTTAAAAATATAATTCCAGAAGAAAAAAAATTGTATTAATACTCCAAGCAAATCAGAAATCGTATTTTTTATCAATTATTTGAAACAATATAAACGAATTCTTAGAAAGTTGTACCAAAAGCGAAGAAGATGGAAAATGACAGACATATAGAAAATTCTAGGAACAATACTAAAGCAGCCTTGAATATCATCAAAAATTAACAAGTACTACATCATTTGATGACAACAAAATAGAACTTCATGAAAATAACAAAATAACTGACCCCACAAAAGTGGCTAATAAGTTTAACAGTTACTTTTCAAATATAGCACAACACCTGATTACTAAACATTACAATTCACAGACAAACAGCAATACACTACATTCCGATTCAAATATTTATTCAAGAACTCTGTTTTTGTCTCCCATAATACCTGATAAATTATTTATGATTATAAAAAGATTACCCAATAAATATTCAGCAGGTGCTGATGAAATACCAGATATTATCATTAAAACAAGCGCAGTATTTATCATAGAACCATCCATAGATATTTCAACTCATCATTCAAGAGTGGTATATTCCCAGCAAATCTTAAAACAGCAAAAGCAACACCACTGTACAAGAAAGGAGACAAATACGAGGCTGCAAACGATAGGCCTTTATCAGAGGTGTCAGGCTTTGGCAAGATTCTTGAAAAACTGCACCAGAACTCTCTTTGGCCCACTACTTCAGTAACATACCCTCGAGTGTCGCTGAAGTGTCGACCATGAGGGCAAGAGGTGCTTGTGGAGCTGAATATGCCAAAAGTGTGGTGCCTTCAATAATGGATTGCGGTTTAGGAAAACCTGATAGTGCTTCATCAGTCCATACTACTTTGTCACTGGATTTATGCACCCTCATAGGAACTCCTTTAGTGGCGCCGCTAAGAGGACATGGTTCTGAATGAAGCGATGATAATAATTCGTGTATCCGACAAACCGACGTAACTCACATGTTGTTGCCGGCTGTGGATAATCAGCTATTGCCTTGATCCTCTCCTGTGAAGGTCAAACTCCAGGGGCATTAACGATGTGGCCCAGAAGCTGCACCTCTGTTGCTCCGAAAACTCACTTTGTCAGATTAATGAGCAAACCGTCTGTGTGAAGACTGTCGCAAAGCTGGTGTAAATGTTATAGATGTTCTGCTTCTGAACTGAACATTATTAACACATCGTCGATGGAAACAAATCAGAGTTCAAAATTGCAAGTCACTTTGTCCATGAACTTTGAAAAGTCTGTGTAGCATTACACAGACCAAATGGCAACCTGGTTAATTCAGAAAGTCCAGATGGTGTACACACAGCCGTTTTAGCAGTGTCTTATGGTGCAACTGGTATTTGGTAGTATGCATGCACTAGATCTAGCATAGAGAAGACACATTTATGTACACATTATGTGTGAAGTCTTCATGTTTGGCACAGAGTATCAGTCAGGTATGTCTGTTAAGTTGATGGTAATTGCTACAGGGGTGTCATCAATTAATTTGCTTTGGCAATAAATGGAGTGGCGAATTCCTACTACTACTACCACATGGTCGGCAGATTCTATGTGCCAGCATGAAGGAAAAGTCTTGCTTCTCTGCTTTCAACTTTTCGGATTTCAAACATCGTGATCATGCATGGATCGGAAGACCAGGTGTTGTCAGTATGTGGAGCACTGTATTTGTTACATTGCTGCAAGCGTGTGTGACTGTGCGACTGTATGACTGCCTAAGAAGTGTAATATAGCGCGAATTTCCTGTTAACGTTTGTACTTCAGCACAGTAACTGTGACAAAATCGACCCTGGCTCTCTCGACTGGTTGTTGTGACCAGAAGACTGTGGTGTCAAAGACCTGGGGGCAGCCCAAAAAATGAGGGAAGTCTGCTCCTAGTATTTGCTGCACCACACTGGCTACTGTGAACTACCATTCAGATCTATACTGGAGACCCTGGTTGAGGGCTAATGTTACCTGTCTGTACATCTGTAAGGTGGAGTCGTTAGCAGCAAACATATGGTAATCATCACGACTATGGCGTGGTGGTAGGGTACACCTACACGTGTGTTCCTGTGTCCTCCAAGAATGGTGTATTGTTCAGTAAAAAAAAGATGGCTGCTACTGGGAGAGTTAATCGCCATCATTACTGACTTCTCGTCATGTTTCCCATTTTTCACGGTAGGTTGCATTTCCTTGCCTCTGCATCGAACCGTCTGTGATACCAGCATAGTTTTGAAGCTGCTGGCGAGTGACTGCCACTCCTTTTTAAGCGATAGCGTCGTCATCGGCTGGTACCCGCCTGTAAAGCTGCGGTAACGATGCAAACATCGCTCTGGTGGTATTATAAGGTTGATGGCCGACAGCCGCCACATTCGCAGATTAATACATTGCAGCACTGCGGTCAGCCATCTGTGCAAGCCTGTCCAGTCCTCCTGCGTACCTTTTGTGCGTACGATGGCAGGCGCCACAACGAAATGTTTTCCAGAATGTCATCATTGACTGCACTGTTCACCAATGTCAGCAGATTACGTAGCAACTGTAATGGTGTGCGAGCACCTAGAGCTTCTGACCGCAGCAACTACTCTAATCTCCTAGTTTCAGACTGCGTCATACGATCGATAAGTGCATTTTTAAGGGCTGTATATCGCTCTGAGTTGGTGGCGCTAGAGTGTCCTGCTCTTCAGTGGGCATGTCTTCGTTTAGTGCAGCGACGACGTAACTGTACTTGGTATCGTCGGCAGTAACTTGTGCCAACACAAACTGTTTCTCCAGCTGCGCAAACCAAAGCAACGAATTTTGCTACCAAGATGGAGGTGCCCACACTGCATGGGGCTGACCATCGTGCTCGATGACGCCTCATCTGCTGTTGTTGATGCTGCTTTTGGTAAAGTCTAACGTTTTATGCAAATCACATAAGAAATATGACGTGTGCCTGGCGTGGTAGTTAACACGTTCACGCCGTGGTGTGGTTGAGTCTTCATCATCATGTCCAGAGGCCCCCATACTGAGGGTCTTGCCCGGGAAATTTTCTAAAGTTTAGATGAAAAATAGTGAGTTTTAAAGTTTTTTTAAGCATTTTAGAGTCGTATGATCAACATTCGAACTCCGAAAACTGGACTTTCGATAACTCGACACTCCGGGAAACTCGACAAACCTGACACATTTTTTGGCTTTGAAGATAGAAACAAAACATAAACATGCATGGTATTTTCTTAAAAAGCTAATTTAATCTACAGTAATAATCATGCTTATAGACTACTATAGAGCAGTGAATATATAGCTCTGAAAAGACTGATTTAAATAAATCCTAAACTAACATTAAAAGAATAAAACATAAAATGTTGCTGGCGCTCACTAATAGCACCTTTGATTAATAACTGAAGTAGCTAATTTAAGCTTACTCTGAATAAGGCACATGGTTCGTCAAATAAAAACAATACATCAAAGTTAATGCTTTAATAAAGTTAACACAGTATGCCTAATATTTTCGGTCAGAAAGGATATAAATAGCAGGTTTTAATTGGGTCTAACACCTAAAAATATTTAAGTATCTGAAAATAATTAATACAGTACCATACTAATATAGTAATACAGTACTAAACCAGTGCTAATATTTCGAAACTGAAAATTTAACATTATGTATACAGGGTGTTACAAAAAGGTACGGCCAAACTTTCAGGAAACATTGCTCACACACAAATAAAGAAAAGATGTTATGTGGACATGTGTCCGGAAATGCTTAATTTCCATGTTAGAGCTCATTTTAGTTTCGTCCTCCTACGCTCAATGGAGCACGTTATCATGATTTCATATGGGATACTCTACCTTTGCTGCTAGAACATGTGCCTTTACAAGTACGACACAACATGTGGTTCATGCACGATGGAGCTCCTGTACATTTCAGTCAAAGTGTTCGTACGCTTCTCAACAACAGATTCGGTGACCGATGGATTGGTAGAGGCGGACCAATTCCATGGCCTCCACGCTCTCCTGACCTCCACCCTCATGATTTCCATTTATGGGGGCATTTGAAAGCTCTTGTCTACGCAACCCCGGTACCAAATGTAGAGACTCTTCGTGCTCGTATTGTGGACGGCTGTGATACAATACGCCATTCTCCAGGGCTGCATCAGCGCATCAGGGATTCCATGCAACGGATGCATGTATGCTCGCTAACGGCGGGCATTTTGAACATTTCCTGTAACAAAGTGTTTGAAGTCACGCTGGTACGTTCTGTTTCTGTGTGTTTCCATTCCATGATTAATGTGATTTGAAGAGAAGTAATAAAATGAGCTCTAACATGGAAAGTAAGCGTTTCCAGACACATGTCCACATAACATATTTTCTTTCTTTGTGTGTGAGGAATGTTTCCTGAAAGTTTGGCCGTACCTTTTTGTAACACCCTGTAATTCTCTATTTTATAAAGATTTTTAATATTGCTCTAAATGCCATTATTAGGGCTAGAGTGTCCTTAGAAAGGCGTAGATGTCGACCATCTGGCTGGATTACTGAATATGAAGTCGTTGATGACTGGTCGGATACCCGATTCATCCAAAACATCTTAGTGGGCCTGAAGGACAGCCAAGTTGTTCAATCCCTTCTGTACCATTGTTGATCAGAGATATGATTTCAGATGTCTAAGGGCGCTAAATGACCGTTCTGCTGTTACTGTCATGATTGTAACTACTTGGAGAAACTCAATGCGCTTCATTACTTCACATAACATTTCTCCAACTGCAGGCTCTTGTGTAATGTACTTTCTTACATCATGCATGTTTTTTAAAACGAGCTGTTTTTTATTAGCGATATTGGCTAATATATTCAAGTGTAAGCGCAGTCTCTCAATATCTAGGTCATTTTTGAAAAACTCAGTTGGTTTCTCCAAATTTGTTTCACCTCTGTTTACTAAAAGCAAGCCCTCTTTTTCAACTCCAATCACCTGTGTGAGCTCAGTTGAAGCAAACCGCCCAGTAATGCAAGATTGCATCGTTTCAGAAACTTCAATGTAAATAGCTCTGTAGTACTCCTTTGGGGTTTTGAAAGTGTGCTTGTTGTTCTCATACTTCTTTGGTATACTTCCATTCCGAGGAAGCGAAGGATCATCAACTTGTGAAGATTTTTCTCTTAAACACAATTCCCAAAAGTGTTCAAAATTGTCACACCATCCATTCAATACACAAATCAAGCCCTCATATATTTTTTCCAGATCAGCAACACTTAGATGAAGGCACTGAATTTTTTCATTGACACCATCTACTGGGTTCAATGCATGGCAATAAGACGTAAAAAGAAATAAGTCTTGAATTGTAACATTGACTCAAGGTAGCCTGCACATTTGTAACCTGCCTCTGTTTTGTCCTCTGCAGAAAATTTTTCAAAAAACTCTAGAAGTCCTTCAAAGTTTTTCAATATTCTGAAGATACTAGAAGCTCGCATAGTCCATCGAGTTGGGCAAAGGGGTCGTAGACCATCTTGGTCTTTGGCACTCTCACAGTTTATGCTTCTGAAGAGTCCCATCCATTTGTTGGATGCCCTTAAGGTATTTATTAAATTTTTAGCTAAATCCATAATATCCCTCATAGACATAAGATAGCAGAGACTGTCTACAACTGCCAAGTCTAAACTGTGAGCAGTGCAGTGCTTTTGGTTGTATATCCAAAACTTACTTTTTTAGTCCTTTGTACTTACCTCTCATATTCGAGGCACCACCATATCACTGTCCTCTTAAATTATCCATTGAAAAATCAAGACGAGCAAAAACGTCTTTTAAAATACTAAACAGAGTCTGTGATTCAGTGTTGGGGGTCTCAAATAAGCCAATAAAGTCTTTGTTGATGATTAAGGAATCATCTACAGTATGAATACAAAAGGACACTTGTTCATGAATCGAAGAATCATTTGTTTCGTCAACCATGATAGAAAAATGTTCAGTCTTCTTGATTGAAGCCAATACCTTTCTCAGTACAGACTTTCCTAGTCTCGTTTTGAATATTGTGGGATGTCTACTTATACCCAGAACGCTCTAACCAATCTTTAAACTCAGGTTGTCATTCTTTCGGAGTTCGAATAATTGAAAATAATGTGAGTTCGCAGCTTCGTGCTCTCTAATTGCTAGTTCTTGTCTGCACAGAAATTTCACCGTAGTAAAAATTGTCTCAAGAGCTAAACAGCCTTTCTTCATATCACTATCTAACTGTTCATTCAATTGGGAGACCACACTTTGGTTAGTGATAGAATTTAGTTTCAGAACATCTTCTTTATGTATAATCATATTTTCATTAAGACGGAATTTTTCCAAAGCTTTTTTCAGTTAGAAAACCCTATGGAACTCAATACATCTTTTTTTGAAGAAAATTGTATCAAATTTTTAGCATCTGCCTCTTTGCAGCTTTTGCAATAAACTTTATCGGTAGATGCTTGATACTCTAGCCATGTATTTTTGATCAAACAAGACTTCTGAAATGATCTTTCCTTACTGGATTGTCCAGGTTTCGGCTGTCAACGGTTCTTGCCTGAGGATGACGAAGCAATTGACGACACAACAATTGTTGAAGTTGACTTGCAGTATCATCAACTTCCAAGCGCGCCTTTTTAGTAAAAAATTTATCCATTGCAAACTTAATTCACAATATTCTAAGATACTGAAGTAAAAGAATAAATTATAGCCATACAAAATAGTCCACTAGACACTAAACTCGCAACACTAAACACATCTACAGAATGCACTGATGGAAACTATCCACACTGAATGACTCGACAGCCGGGTGGGCTTTATATAGCTGCATCGCCGTAGTGTCTCGAAGCGTCAAGGCAACGCGAGTCAAGACGGTTCCAGGCGCTTCTACTCCAATCCTTTCGATGTCGCCACGGCCACAGCGCTGGCCCGCCGGCGCCAGACTTTACCCGAAGGTTCGCGCACCGGGACAAATTCTGAGTGTGCCTGCAGTACCATAATACTATCATGATTCACACAACTCGTTTTGAGGGGACTCGGGCCTCCTCAGGCCCTATGGAGTCGGCGCCTGTGATTATGCCACGTGGCGCAGAGTTTCCTTACTGCTGATGTTGTGTCCGGAACAGATACTTACGATCACTCGCGGTCTCTAATAAATATTGGGTTGTGTAACAAGATACTTATTCCCAACATTCAACTAATGTAGTACACAGAAAATTGTGAATGATTTGAACCTCCAGACCATGGAGGTAAAAATAAGAGTTGTCATGACGTCACAAACTTAAAACCGACCCAAGTGAAGATCCGCCATGTTAGCTACCCCAAAGCATTCGCTTCTGGTGGTTTGATTCCGTGTAGTCGTGTAGGTTTTTGATAATAAAATGCCGGCTTGCGTCGCTTATGGGTGTACTAATCGTTCTGATTGTAGTCTAAAGTTTAAACAAATCACGTTTCATTCGTAAGTGGACTTATTTAAGAGCTATCTTCTTATATACACTTGAAATTCTGATGCACTGTGAAGTTTTACAATATGGTTTTATTTCTATGATTTGACTTTAGATTTCCTATCAGTCCAAAGCGAAGAGCTCTCTGGAGGTGAGCGATACACTTCGTTTTCATTGTTTGGTTATTCCCAAGTAACTGAAAAGTCCTAGCAAGAAATATCTTGGAAATGGAGGCTAATGTTTTAAAATGCAATAATTTAATATAAAAGTAATGTAACTACATGTAGTTAATTAAATCTTCAGTAAAATGTGTGTAACACCTGTTACAGTGGTTAAATTGTAAGTACTTAAAGGGTTACATATTTGTTAAGGCAAAGTTCCCTACCTAAGTCTAGGCTATTTACATCATTACATAAATCACTGTGTTGTCGTGTTACCCTGTAAATTGCTGTTATTTGCCACCCTGAATGTCACTTGGTAGGTACAATTTAAAAACAAAGCAGATGTGTAAACTACAATGGGCGTGACAATCTTAATTTCAGTTCTTTTCTTTCGTAATGTAACGACTCTTTCACTTTGTTGACATGACAGTTGGCTTGTTTATATCATCCCTGCATACATCTATGGGACACCAAAGGAAATAAGGTAAGTTCCTTGCAAACTTGACTTGAAACTGCAACGAATACAAATCGGTGCCTCTAAACTATCAATCCTTGCTTTTGGAGTTCTGGCTTTATCAATTATTGACACAAACACATTGAAAGTGAATAGAAATGGATTACGAAAGCACGCTTTTCATAGCACATACTTCTCTTCTCGGTTATTCGAAGTTTATAAACAAAAAGGAATGACAGTACTGAGGCCAGAAGTGTCATATTTTCGTGTCGTATTACTGTATCGAACACGCATTTAAGACCAGAAAAACGCCGGCCGGTGTGGCCGTGCGGTTAAAGGCGCTTCAGTCTGGAACCGCGTGACCGCTACGGTCGCAGGTTCGAATCCTGCCTCGGGCATGGATGTGTGTGATGTCCTTAGGTTAGTTAGGTTTAATTAGTTCTAAGTTCTAGGCGACTGATGACCTCAGAAGTTAAGTCGCATAGTGCTCAGAGCCATTTGAACCATTTTGAACCAGAAAAACGTTTGAAGTTGTGTTCCTTATGCCGCGTTGTTCACTAAAACAGTGTAACATTCACTATATAAAACAAATGTCACGTGCACACGACAGAAATAACGAAGAAGAAGCAATTGTAAACATTCGTCTGCTAATGTTTTGGGGGATCCAAATGGCGGCAGGCCCCGCCCACTGGCTTCAAAACAACGTACAGCGTAAGTCTGTAGCGCCATCTCCCCTTATTCTACCTCCATGCTCCGGACACACACAGCAACAAGGAAAAACAAACACTATACAACAGTACTGGTCACGCAAACACTGAATAACAGGCATTACTCATGGCTGACTTGGAACACTTTGCGTCACGGTAATTTTCACTATGTGCACTTGTCACTACATTACCTTACGATACCCTTGTCCAAATGATGTCGAAGTATTGCTTCTCTGTCTTGGATCATTACTAGGCAGGATTGATCGCGCAAGTAGAGAAGATTAAAAAAGTGCAGCTTATTTCATTACGTGTCTGTTTAGTAAGCGCGAAAGCGTCACAGAGCTCCTCGTGCAACTCTAATGGTAGACGCTACACTAAAAATGTTAAACACACATGCTGTGCCTTACTTCTAAAATTGCGAGGGTGAAAGAGGCACACAAGGTGTTGCTTCATCTTACACAAATCTCTTGAAAAAATCGTGAAGATAAAATTAGAGGCTTTTCAACCGATACAGAGCTTTAACAACTATTGGTGTTTCCTCTCACCATCTGGAACTCTATCAGGAGAGGACAGTAGACACGAAATAGGACCTACTGTCTGCAACCACTCCAAAATCTCTTGCTGATTATCCGTGGGGATGTAGATGATGCAAAATCTTTAACGCCAGTTTCTCATATCGCGTGTCACTAAAACAGGCGTTTAGAGAAATAATATATCCAAAGTGGACAGGCGAATGGGATTCGTTACATGTTACTTTCACGTTTTCTTCCAACAGTCCCATTTATTCTTTGCAGAGATTACAAAGTCGGTTAGCGTGAAAGTAGTTACCGGTACCTACGCTTTTTTTTTTCTAACTTCTGTTTCGCAAAGGTATTAACCGCTACGTTGCAGTCAATAAGTTGAAGTAACGATAATCTCTAAAAGAAAATGTAAAATCGGGATCTGAAATGTCATAACACTTTCCAAGGAAATCTGTTGGCTAATTGCTCTTCATGGAAAAGAAATTATTGTGTACTGCACCTGCGAGATTTTAACTTCATGACAACAATAAGCAGTGTCAACCTTTTTATTGATGCAATGTGTAACTGTAATATGGTTGTACATGTCTCCATTGATTTCAAAGTTCTGATTTGTGTTATTTAAGCATGATTTACTTATAGAACTGTGCATTGCAAACAGAAGGTCACCAAGAGTGTCAGTTCCATATTAAGTGAAAGGGAAAACGCAGAAAAATGCCAGACGCAAGACTGAAAGACATGCAGTTCTCTAATTCATCCATTGATCACAAAGAAATGTATGAACCTGCAGTGCCCGATAGAGACAAATCTTTCTGGAAAAGTTGCATTTATTTACAATTTAATACGTATTGGGTAGCAGGCATTCTCACCTCGGTCATGCTTACGTTTATGTTTACTGTTTATGAACTCGCATATGTGTTCGAAGCAAGTGACGAACATTTCTCAATATTGTATTTTGGAATAGTATTTGATGTTGTTTACGCCATTGATATTATAGTGGCGCTTATTTACAAATTAAATGAAGAATTAAAAGCCGTGGTTGTGCATTCTCCAAGGAATGGAATATTTATAACAATTGATGCTCTCTCTATCATTCCTATGGAGTTTTTTGTACTTACTGCTGATTTACAAGAATATTACTATTCTGTGAAATTTAATCGTGCATTCCGGATTTACAGAATTTTGTCGTTTCTAGGTAAGTATTTCTGCCAAAAGCAGAGAATCAAAAACACTGCTAATATTTTCACGTTTTATTTATTTATAGTTAGTCATCGAATGCGTTTCGATTGCAATATTCGAGTGATGATTTTTTCTAGACGTACATCCTTGGATTATATTCATAAGAAAACCGATCTTGAGATGTCCCGACCAAACAGATATCGCTCAAATGTAAATAATTTGATTTGGTTTATTGATCCTTCTCTAAACATTTTTCGGGTCAAGGGAAGCGTCCGATTCCACCCGTCTGCTTTGACCCTTGACGTACGGGTGTTGTGTGTGACGTCATTACGGCGCGGAGTTTATGAGTTAGTTGTGTTTGTAGATGGTGTCTTGTGTTTATCGTGTACGTATGTGTAACACAATACGCTTGCTGATAAAAACATTTCAACAAATATAAATGAGATATGCTTTATACATGTTAATCATTAAGTTTAAATTCTTTATGAAAATAGAACAACAGTAGGACACAGTAATATTTTTTAAAGTCTCAAGTAAAATAGTGATCACGTCATACAGCAATTTCAGTTTTATAGATTAGATCATTTTTATTACGTATTTTAAATTATTCTATAGCGTAGAAGGTTTTTTTGTGCAAGCCACCTTTCTGTAATAGTTCTGAAGACATTTAGTGATACACTGTGCGGTAGCTGATAACATATTAAATAATTGTATTCCTATGTATGTGTAACTAATTTTTTTTTTAAAGTCAGATCACTGGGATGTCCACCAACAGCCATTGATGTTTGTCATAATTATGTACAGATGATAAGGATGGTCACTCACTACCAATACTGGTAATACAGTTTCAATCAATTCTATTAGCTTTCACTCCTTACCAAGGTTCAGCAGAGTGGTGCATGTAGTTTCTCATCTGCAATTATGGCAGTTGGCATGGTACTTTCCCATTGTGCAGATATCATGAAACTTTAGTGCTAATTAATAGTGACACAGTCAGCGAATGACCTTTGCATTCCATGCTAAATAATACGTCATAAAGGAAAATGGGCTTAACAGTGTGGTATTTTACTCCTCAGAAGTATTGTTGTGGTCGCAGACGGACCCATACCATAGAACGATGTCTAAACTAGTTTAAAAGGTGATGATTTGAGTGCGAGTTGCGGTAATATGTTGACCTTTAAAGTAGTCTAATATTTACGTTTGCGCTACGTTAATGAACTTTGCCATATTAAACACTTTTTTCATTATCAAAACAAAGTGCAAGGTAAATTCAGAAAACATGCATGCAGATAAGGGAGAAGACTCTAATGAGTATTTTGGTGCATATTATGTACATTATATTACACAAGGAACACGTAAATTGCAAGGGGGTCTGCTACGTAACTTTTACTGGTAAATCAGCAGAGTAGGCCATCTGCTCTGTGCAGACAAGTTGAAGCTCTTATAAGTATGTATGTACACGGTTTCCTGTCTGTCAGCATATGACATTTATTGCTAATGCTATATTTTCATAGGAGATCTAAATTGGGAGTCAAGAGGAATGTTTGATACGAATCATTGGTGTTGGCCAGTGATGTAATGTTAATGCCTACTGTCACATCAGCATTTGCACATAAATTTTTTTTTAAAAAAATTGGTTGTGGTGACACACTGATCTGGAACTTAGTCTGAGGTGTAGGTTAGGTTGGAAGGTGACAATTTAGTTGTGAGTAGGCGAAGTCAATGAATGTGATACTAAGAAATCTGGTTGTGCTTACAGACTTATTGTACCATAGCCCATTTTAAAAAAATTGCCAATAAGATCATGTTATAGTTGCCATATTGTTCATGGCGTTTGTCCCATGTTTCCTATGTCACTGGTTAAAGCTGGTGACTCATGTCAAACATTCCTCTATATTCCTAAATTGAACTAATTGTGTTATTTCAAGAAATAAATCCATCTGTGGAAAACTAGACTTCATATCACCATCATCATCAGCTCTCTATTTACCTTTCAGTATGTTTTCCATTTACTGGTGGACAAAAGCCTTCTCTTAGCTTCTCCATGTGGTCCTTGTCTCTAAACTTTCAAAAGACATGCTATATCCAGTTCAGGATTTGTTATAGGTTCTACATCTATATACATACTCCACAAGCCACCGTATAATGCATGGCAGAGGGTACCATGTACTACTACTAGTCAGCCCCCTTCCTGTTCACCCACATATAAAGCAAGGGAGAAACAACTGTCTGAAATCCTACTCATGTGCAGGTTGTTGTTGTTGTTGTTGTGGTCTTCAGTCCTGAGACTGTTTTGATGCAGCTCTCCATGCTACTCTATCCTGTGCAAGCTTCTTCATCTCCCAGTACCTACTGCAACCTACATCCTTCTGAATCTGCTTAGTGTATTGATCTCTTGGTCTCCCTCTACGATTTTTACCCTCCACGCTGCCCTCCAATGCTAAATTTGTGATCCCTTGATGCCTCAAAACATGTCCTACCAACCGATCCCTTCTTCTAGTCAAGTTGTGCCACAAACTTCTCTTCTCCCCAATCCTATTCAATACCTCCTCATTAGTCACGTGATCTACCCACCTTATCTTCAGCATTCTTCTGTAGCACCACATTTCGAAAGCTTCTATTCTCTTCTTGTCCAAACTGGTTATCGTCCATGTTTCACTTCCATACAGGGCTACACTCCATACAAATACTTTCAGAAACGACTTCCTGACACTTAAATCTATACTCGATGTTAACAAATTTCTCTTCTTCAGAAACGATTTCCCTGCCATTGCCAGTCTACATTTTATATCCTCTCTACTTCGACCATCATCAGTTATTTTACTCCCTAAATAGCAAAACTCCTTTACTACTTTAAGTGTCTCATTTCCTAATCTAATCCCCTCAGCATCACCCGATTTAATTTGACTACATTCCATTATCCTCGTTTTGCTTTTGTTGATGTTCATCTTATATCCTCCTTTCAAGACACTGTCCATTCCGTTCAACTGCTCTTCCAAGTCCTTTGCTGTCTCTGACAGAATTACAATGTCATCGGCGAACCTCAAAGTTTTTACTTCTTCTCCATGAATTTTAATACCTACTCTGAATTTTTCTTTTGTTTCCTTTACTGCTTGCTGAATATACAGATTGAATAACATCGGGGAGAGGCTACAACCCTGTCTCACTTCTTTCCCAACCACTGCTTCCCTTTCATGCCCCTCGACTCTTATAACTGCCATCTGGTTTCTGTACAAATTGTAAATAGCCTTTCGCTCCCTGTATTTTACCCCTGCCACCTTCAGAATTTGAAAGAGAGTATTCCAGTTAACGTTGTCAAAAGCTTTCTCTAAGTGTACAAATGTTAGAAACGTAGGTTTGCCTTTTCTCAATCTTTCTTCTAAGATAAGTCGTAAGGTTAGTATTGCCTCACATGGTCCAACATTTCTATGGAATCCACACTGATCTTCCCCGAGGTCCGCTTCTACCAGTTTTTCCATTCGTCTGTAAAGAATTCGCGTTAGTACTTTGCAGCTGTGACTTATTAAACTGATAGTTCGGTAATTTTCACATCTGTCAACACCTGCTTTCTTTGGGATTGGAATTAGTATATTCTTCTTGAAGTCTGTGGGTATTTTGCCTGTCTCATACATCTTGCTCACCAGATGGTAGAGTTTTGTCATCAGGCCATCAGTAGTTCTAATGGAATGTTGTCTACTCCCGGGGCCTTGTTTCGACTCAGGTCTTTCAGTGCTCTGTCAAACTCTTCATGCAGTATCTTATCTCCCATTTCTTCTTCATCTACATCCTCTTCCATTTCCATAATATTGTCCTGAAGTACATCGCCCTTGTATAAACCCTCTATATACTCCTTCCACCTTTCTGCCTTCCCTTCTTTGCTTAGAACAGGGTTGCCATCTGAGCTCTTGATATTCATACAAGTGGTTCTCTTCTCTCCAAAGGTGTCTCTAATTTTCCTGTAGGCAGTATCTATCTTACCCCTAGTGAGACAAGCCTCTACATCCTTACATTTGTCCTCTAGCCATCCCTGCTTAGCCATTTTGCACTTCCTGTCGATCTCATTTTTGAGACGTTTGTATTCCATTTTGCCTGCTTCATTTACTGCATTTTTATATTTTCTCCTTTCGTCAATTAAATTCAATATTTCTTCTGTTACCCAAGGATTTCTATTAGCCCTCGTCTTTTTACCTACTTGATCCTCTGCTGCCTTCACTACTTCATCCCTCAAAGCTACCCATTCTTCTTCTACTGTATTTCTTTCCCCCATTCCTGTCAATTGTTCCCTTATGCTCTCCCTGAAACTCTCTACAACCTCTGGTTCTTTCAGTTTATCCAGGTCCCATCTCCTTAAATTCCCGCCTTTTTGCAGTTTCTTAAGTTTCAATCTGCAGTTCATAATCAATAGATTGTGGTCAGAATCCACATCTGCCCCTGGAAATGTCTTACAGTTTAAAACCTGGTTCCTAAATCTCTGTCGTACCATTATGTAATCTATCTGATACCTTTTAGTATCTCCAGGATTCTTCCAGGTATACAACCTTCTTTCATGATTCTTGAACCAAGTGTTAGCTATGATTAAGTTATGCTCTGTGCTCTGTGCCTCCCCACCAACGGCAAGGTCCATGGTTCATGTGCAGGTACTGTGACTGAAATTTGATGAAAAGTGAATAGCAAGGGTTGACAGTGTTAAATTCTTGGGAATGTTCTTGTCTTAAGTCCATACACTAATTTGATTCAGCTCTCCATCCTAGTCTGTCCTTTTTGTGTGTCTAATTTATTCCTCTTATAACATACATTTTACAGGTCTTCTGATTATACTGCAGTGGAACTATATCAATTTTTGGCTTGTGATGTACATTGTTTCATAACTTCCTTAACATTAATCTTACCAGCACAGGTTTATGTTGAACAAAACAATATTATCAAATTGTTTTTCTTGTGATGTACCAGTACCTAATACAGTATTACACACAACACTATGATATTAAATAGTTGCAATGTTTAAATGATCACCTCATCATTCATAAATTCCCCAGTTGAGTGGCAGCATTTTTGATTGATTGGTTTTAAATTGAATAACAAGGTTTGTGAAATGTATGAGACCATTTTGTAGAAGAAACCATCTATCTAGGTTGTGTAGTGTATTTTATTACAACATCTGAAAATTTCCTCATAGTTTCTTTCTCAATAAGTGTTGAACAGTCATCGGCAATCATGACTGGTTGGGCACTGATATTGGAAGGTAAATCATTTTTGTAAAAGAGAAACAAGACTGAACGTTGAGGAACTTCTTGTGAAATTGTGTCCCACTGAGATGCAAAATTTATGGTATTAGATCTTGTGATTACTCTTTGCTTTGTATTTGTTATGTAAGACCTGAGCCATTGCAGAGCATTTTGTCCGATGTATAGTTTCTGAAGCAGTATGCAGTGATTCACTGAATCAAATGCCTTTGTGAGGCTGCAGAAGATACCTGCTACTTTATTTCTTTTGTCCAGTCATGAGCTGATTTTTTTCCATGAATTGATTAATTGCATTCATGGTGCTTTTCTGTTTGAGGAACCCATATCGGTTTTTGAGAATAACATCATGTTTCACAATTTATTGCCTGGACTGCAGCTGTTTTTTCAAATACTTTGGATAACACTTGGAGTATAGAGATAGGATGTAATTTCCCATATCCTCCCTTGATCCGATGTTGTGTAGTGCATACTGAAGTGCATCAGAGAAGTTCGCCTGGTCAAGTGACTGATCGATTATTAAAGATAGCGGATGTCCTATTGTATCATACATAAATTTAATTATTTTGGTGGGTATTTGATCCTACCCTGCACGTTTTTGTTTTTTAAGGACAAAATAGCATTTTTTACATTTTTGGTTGAGACTTTACTGAATGATTCAAGGGGTCACTATGTTGGTCCAGGCCAAACAAATGTCCACTGTTTTGATAGTAATCACATTAACATTAGATTTTGCTACATTTATGAGAAATTTATTAAAGCTTTGAGATATTTGAACACGGTTCAAAATAGTGTTGCTGTTTTGTTTAATTTCTGAAATTTCCTGGTGGTTAACTGCTGTACAATACCTAATTTAGATTTAATAACAGACCTTACTGCCTTAGACTTATTCTTATGTCCTAAAATGAACTTATTGTTTGACATTATTTTGGAAGTTCGAACAGCACCCTTAAATGCAACTTTTATGTAGTAATAACATCAGGTGTTTTTTTTTTTTTTTTTTTTTTTTTTTTTTTTTTTTTTTTTTTTTTTTTTCAGCTCTTTATGTAGAACTCTCATTTTCTCACACTTGATATTTTTAACCCTGACATAATCCTGTTTAACCAACTTTTCACTTTTTGTTGCCATGTCCTTGGTGGGAATGATTCATTGAATAGGCCTACCTCTAGAAAACTTCTTAGAAATTTATCAGAGTTCTCAGTATTTGACACACTGTTATCTATGGGATTGGAACTGATCTTGTCATGGAATAGGTTCAAGTTAATTTTACAAAAATTTCTTTTCATGAAACCTTTCTGAACATTTGACATTATTATTCTTAGTATCTGAATAAACAAAGCAGGATGGTCAGAAATTCTTAAGTCTAAACAGAACTTGTTTTCGTTGTCAAACATGCAATTTGTTATGATATTGTCTATACAAATAGATGACTGAGCATTTTCTGTAGCGAATTCACAAAAATTTAGTTTAAAGACAGAGTTCTGAATTAAGTCAATAAACTGCCTTGAGCTATAGTCATGACTTATCACATTTACATTAAAATCAGCTACTATGATAATATTCTTCTTTCTTGCTGTTTTAAGTTTATCAAGAAGGAACTGGCGTTTGGACAATTAAGTTTTAGTTGTTGTACTATGTGGAATTATGTAAACTAATGTGCATATTGTGTTCATCTCTTTTAGTTCAACACCACAGCTTTCAGAAGAGCACTCCTCGTGTAAGTGATCAAAATCTGTCTGTATTTCATACGTTAAGCAGTATCGAGAAATATGCATGACCTACCATGGGACCTCTCTCTTCTGAAAAAGCTGCTTGCTATATTTAAATGTTCCAATTTATTTAAAATTTCTATAGAGTCATATTAGCAGACAACTTTGATATTTTTGCTTTCGTTGAGAAGAGTTTGCAGTTCTTCAGTTCTGGTACCTACTACCAGTTTTGGTACCTGCCTTCTAGCCATTCATATTCCATTACATTAATTATCTTTTGTCACCTTTTTTATCTCTTTCTACACAGCTTCCTGTAGATTTCTTATCTCAGTGTCCCTTCATACCAGTTTCTACTAAGAAATCTTTCAGATGGCATGGTGGTGAAATTCTTCTGTTGTTGAGGAGACGAGTGGCTCCTATTGCTTCTGTTGTTGTTGATGTGTTTTATGTTGTTGGTGTTGCTTCTTTTGATGCTGCTGCGGCTTCTTCCGTTGTTGCCTGTTTCTGACAATAGTGATTCTGGAGCTGGTGCTGTCACAGCACACTGGAGATCCTGCACAAGATTCTGCAATCTACATTAATTTGAACCTGCTTACTGTTGTCAAGTGCTGGCCTGCACTTGCTTTCAAACTAATAATTCCTTGATGCATCGGGATGAGTCGTATCAACTGATCCCTTCCATTAACCAAGTTGAGCCATAATTTTATTTTCTCCCAAATTGGATACAGTACCACCTCGTTAGAAACCTGGTCTATCAACCTAATCTTCACCAATCTTCTGTAACCCCACATTTGTGAAGGGTCTGTTCTGTCCTTGCCTGAACTTTTCATATTCATATTTATTAATCAACTGTTGAATATATACACTATATGGGTTTTGTCACATGTATATCTATACAGGTAAATGCGTTTATATACACACATAAGTCACAAGTGTACACAGTCAGTATAAACATGTACATGATACAGAATCAGTACGCAAATAAAGCACAGTAACTGGGTAGTGAAATGTAGGCAATAAAACTATATGACACAGTACATTACCTATACAGCTTTCCACTTGACTAAACATTTGTAAGCACATTAATTTTTCACATCGGTGTTAATTACTGCCTTTTTTACTTTTCATTTATATATTCTTTAACTAGATAGTAACAATGTAGCAAAAGACAGATTGCTACTTACCGTAAAAAAATCATGTCAGGTTGCAGACAGGCACATTTAAATGCACTCACATATACCTCTCAGCCACAGCCTTCGTCAGTAAAACACACATACACACACAAACCAAGCACACCTAATGCACACATGACCGCCTAGTGCAGCATCTTGGATCACCAAAACTATATGTGAATTTCTTTTAATTGTGCCTCTCTGCAACTTGATGTGTCTTCTTTATGGTAAGTAGCAATACGTCTTATTCCTACCTGGAGTTTCCATTGTTTGTTTTAACTATACAGAAACATTTTTTGAAGAGATATGCTTTAACAGTTTTTTGGAAGCTGTCCATTTTCAGTGTTTCTTTATGTCTTGAGGTTGTAGTTAACTGGCATAAGCAGTTGGAACTAAGCACAATCAACACCAAATAGCACACAGTAATTACTTTATTATTCATAAATCTGAATAAGCATATTAGCACAAGTAGCAGCAACAAGTTCAGGCAGTGCGAGACTCTTCTTGCAGTGCATAGCACTAACGGAAATCGGGGTTGGGGTAGTAAACATGTGAAAATGGAATTGAAGTCCCATGCTTTCTTTACAGAGCGTAGGGGAACGATGCGGGAGACCCTCACCGCTTTACTAGGCAAGGTCCTAGTGGAGATGGTTTGCCATTGCCTTCCTCCAACCGTGATGGGGATGAATGATGATGAAGACGACACAACAACACCCAGTCATCTCGAGGCAGGAAAAATCCCTGACCCCGCCGGGAATCGAACCCGGGACCCCGTGGTCGGGAAGCGAGAACGCTACCGCGAGACCATGAGCAGTGGACAGTAAACATGTAGTGTGTTACAAATCCGGAAGTACATATGTATACAGGGGGAGGGGGGGGGGGCAAGCCATAAGAAAATAAAATTTAACTATCTAAATACCCGTTCAACTATATAATAGTGCAGTTATCTCTAACATAAAAAAACCACTCCAGATTACGTGAGGATACATTTGTGATACCACTTCAAGAGTCATATAAGTTTGACATCCACACTACATCATCACAATGATGTCATAAAAAGATAAAGAAAGAACAAAAATTATTTGTGGACACATGCACTTAGTCACTGTATGGCATATAGCATTTAGAGCTATTCCACTGTGTAATCCACCAAATTGACCGATGGTCGGCGCCACCATCCATAGCGTGATTGGGTCGTGTTGCACTCTCTGTGGCATGGGTCTGATGAAGAGTTGACAGTTGCTGCTGTGCATAGTGTGAATCCCAGAGTCATCCTGCATGTTGGAACTAGCTTGTGAATCTTGTATTGTGTCCTCATCAGGCAGCATCCACACTGGTTTCAGCCTATGTATTGAGACTATATATGGTTTTCCATTGAGTATAACATTGAAAGTGTTGTCACCTTGGCATATCACTGTATGTGGAACTGAATACAAAAGTTGTAGTGATTGCCTCAATGTATCATCCCTCAGCATCACAAAATCGCAGGTCTGCAGTTCTTTGTGTACAGAAGCTCGTGGAACACCATGTGATCTTGGAGGATATTCAGCATTAACAGATTTGTATTTTTCAGAAATGTACAATTGTTGGTCATTTTCTACCCAAATAACAAAACTCATTTTCTACTTTTAGTGTCTCATTTGCTAATGTAATTCTCTCAAACTACATTCCATTAAGGTAGGTGCAGCAGAATTTCAGGTATAGTGAGGAGATCTTGTTTTTTCTAAAATGTTCTTAAGCCATTGCTCAAAAGTATGTTTCATAATGTAGAGTGTCCTCAGGGTTTTATTGAATATCCTGAGTAACTTTTCATCATACATTTTCTTAACATTTAAAAGAAAAAAATTGTTTTGTGATGCAAGTCAGTTGCACCAGTCTTTGGCCAGTGACACTCTTATGTACCAGTCATATATATATATATATATATATATATATATATATATATATATATATATAAAAAAACAAAGATGAGGTGACTTACCGAACGAAAGCGCTGGCAGGTCGATAGACACACAAACAACCACAAACATACACACAAAATTCAAGCTTTCGCAACAAACTGTTGCCTCATCAGGAAAGAGGGAAGGAGAGGGGAAGACAAAGGAAGTGGGTTTTAAGGGAGAGGATAAGGAGTCATTCCAATCCCGGGAGCGGAAAGACTTACCTTAGGGGGAAAAAAGGACAGGTATACACTCGCACACACGCACATATCCATCCACACATACAGACACATGCAGACTGCTTGTTGCGAAAGCTGAATTTTGTGTGTATGTTTGTGTTTGTTTGTGTGTCTATCGACGTGCCAGCGCTTTTGTTTGGTAAGTCACATCATGTTTGTGTATATATATATATATATAGTATGGATTGTGTCAGATGAGGTGAGTAGAGGGGATGGGACAGAGAGACAGGAGGTAGGAAAAGGCTCTGAGGGTGGGTGGCTGGTGACTCAGAGAGAGGTGGCTGGTTTGCTGGCCAGGAAGGTGAAAGGGACCGGTGGCAGGTGATGGGCCATGCATATGATGCACAGGTGCCAGAGCTGCTGGGGAACAGCATGCGGTGGAGATGTTGTGTGGGTTCCCAGTCTGATCACAGGCCTATTTTTACCCCATCAAAAGCAGGGCCACCTGTGATAGCAGCCATGTCATATACCAACTCTTCTGCAATGTACAGCTTTTTATGTCTGTATGAAAACCAACCAGTATTCCACCAGAACAAATGGCCACTGCCGAACTGTAGCCAAAAACAAAGTTGACTACCAGGTGCCACAATGTTAAGCTGGGCACAACATGCTGCTTTTGAATGGCTGTTTCATAACCTGGACCACCTGAATCCTTCCACCATCAATTTTTCTGAACTATGCAAGTGGAGAGCTATCCTTTTTGGCCCCATTGCCAATTGGCTCTGGCAACTGTGCTTCACAAGCCTAGCCTGTACACATGGCACCCCTCCCTCCCACATTCCTAATCATCAAACAGCAGCCTCTCTCTGAGCTGTCAGCTACCCACCTCCAACCTCTCTACCTACCTCGTGCTGCTCTCTTCCTCTACCCAACCCCACCTGACACAACCCGACCCCATACAGACCACCTGCCAAACTGCCATTGCCATCTGCGTCGAGCTGGTACCATGTTGCATGTTCGAGCATAAGAGGGAGTGGGGGGGGGAGGGGAGGGGGGAGAGAGAGAGAGAGAGAGAGAGAGAGAGAGAGAGAGAGAGAGAGAGAGAGAGAGAGAGAATCCTATCCCAAAATTTCTCTCTTTTACGTGTGCCTGTCAATGTTTCAATACTTCTGCTATATGTTGAGTGATTAGGATTTTATGAATCAATAAAGAATGCCTTTTCTCTTTCAGTGAAAGTACACAATTCCATACATTACAAAATTGTGACCATGAGAGTTTTGGAGCATGGAATTTATCTTTTACTGCTGATTCACATACCTGCATGTATATTTCAATTTTGTGCAGTAAGTAAACATCATGTATCTATTAGTAAAAATGTGTGTAGCCTTATTGCATTACAGTGACAGCCAGTTTTTGTATGTTAGTCAATCTAATTTCTGAAGCTGCTTATTCAGTTTCAGTGTTTGTTTATTCATGAATTTTGAGGTGATTACACCTATCCATAAAAAGTCTCAGCTATAACTGAAACCTGAGCTCTAAGTGAATTTAGATTTCTTCTCTTGAAGACTGTTCACACACTTGTTTCAGGAGTATATTATGTTTTGTGTGACATGAATGGGAGCATAAATCACAATTCCACCCTGCAAAAGCAGAGAAAAGAATTTCAATATTTTAACTCACTTAGTGACTTGTCTTATTTGGTGTTTATTAATGGGTTATACATTAAAGAATGAGTTAAATATGGGCAGAGCCGAACCCTCTACCACCAAGGAAAACTCTATTATGATACAGGAATAACCAAAACGGGTGGATTGGTCAAGCATGATGTGATAAAATGTATACTACCGAAGTAAAACAATGGAAACTTGAGGTAGGAATATCAACAACTTACTGTAACGAAGACACATTAAGTTGCAGACAGGCACAATTAAAAGACACTTACAGGAGGCTTTGGGCCACAGCCTTTGTCAGTAAATGGGAGACACGCTCCATTCTTACACACAAGCAAACACACCTCCTGCACACATGATCGCCAACCCTAGCATCTCGGGCCAGAATGCAACATAACAAAATAACTTCATTGAAATGTAGACTTGTGTATGGGGAACTAAGTTTACTGAAAGTGTATAAAGACCTTACAAAAGGGAATGAAATTACTGTTGAGGGAGATGGACATGACAAAATGTTTATGATAGCGTACTGAAATATTGGTTTCAAAATGTAATAAGTGTATATCATAGTGACTCAGTTAAAGCAAACTGCAACACACTGCAATGAGTTAGTTATGACACACTTCAATGACTTAGTTTTGGAAATGTGAGCTTTGCCATGTGTGTAGTGAAACAGATGGATGTCAAGTTGTTATCACTGTGGCGATAAAAAGAAAATTCATAGCAATGTATCTGGCTGAGATGTGAGCCCCACTTTTTATGTCCTATGCTTCTTCAACTTGCACAGCAAAACTGGTGGTTCATCATAATCCTGAAGCAGGTGAGTTTGATAGCACAAGATGTTTCACTGTGGTATATGCTGCTAAATATCAGCACCTGTGCTCATCTGCTGTAAACAGCAATGCTGTCTTATGCGACACCAAAGCTGAATAATAGTTCCATCTTTAACTACACCACTGTGGACTGTATCATCATTGTAACTGAAGTTTGACACTATATCATTGACTGATAAAATAAGAACGGAAAATGTGACCCCCTCAAAAATTAACCCTTTAACTGCTCTGGACGTGTTAACGCACGTGCCTTTGTACCTGTCCCTGTGTGCTCTGAATGTGTTTATGTGCACCACCAGTCCTTTTATCTGGTACTCTGAACGTGTCTACACGTAGACATGTTCAGAGTACCAGATAGAAGGACTGGTGGCGCACATAAACACGTTCAGAGCACACAGGGACAGGTACAAAGGTGTGCACGTTAACACATCCATAACAGTTAAAGGGTTAAAGACAATCATATAATGGACATTACTCATCAACTACTCCAGAAAATGAAAATAAGAAAGTAACAAAGACAATCTTTATCATATGCAAATTCTTCTGAAATAGTAATTATGCTGTATAGTTTAAATTCTTTTCCCCTTCCAAAGTTTGTATTATCTATGTATTCTTTCTGTGTTTTCTTATGGGTCTGAAGTTAAATTTTTTTCGTTGTGACTTGTACCTTCTAGTCAAGCAATACAGATAACTGAAATCCACATCCTTTATTCCTTGTACCCTACACAATAGATCCACAAATAAAGTAAACATTTGCTTTAAACCAACAAAGAACATTGATCACCTGTGAGTTTTCCATCTTTAAAACTCTGTTGTACTTTGTATCTATGTTTGAATAACTTATAACTTCAGTATTTAAATTTCCTTTGGGATACATAATGGAATTACAGAACCTTATGTATTTATTGTAATACACTATGTTGTTATGCTGAGTTTATGTATGAACACTAAATGTCATTCATTACTCCACATTAAGGCTGTCTTTAGTACAAAAAGGGGTGTGCAATGCTAGAACTAAAATTTTTAATAACTTATTAGATATATAAAATGTTTTGATAGTAGAAGACGAGCACATACAATGCCACTTCTTACTCATAAAAAATTTGTCAGTTTCCTGCATTCTTGGCTGGGATTTTCTGCACAGTAGGGACGCAATGATCAACCTACAGGTGGGAAAATGTGTACTTACAAATGATGGTAAAAGAATTGCACTGTATCTCATTAAAACTCCGAGCATGCACAACAGATACTGTCATAACGTTATTGTAAAATTAGTAGGCGCACGCATACTACATATTGCGGAACAATTTGAGAAGACAGAATTCCTGCACTCAAATGATTCAGAAGTAATCTTGCCACTATCAAAGCTAAATTATCAGAATCATCCTATCTGGAAAACATACAGAAGGAAGAGCTGGCGAATCTCATTCAGGAGTACGCTAATGTTTTTGCAGATAAACCCGGCATAATAAAAAACTTTGAGTATGACATGGAAGTTGCCCCACATGAGACATTTTGCAGAACATCGTACGCCATACTATGGACTAAAAAGGAGGCTGTAAAGGCGGAAATTCATCAGATGTTAGAGTTGGGGAATCATAGAACTCTCATACTCACCATACAGATGTCCCATTTTAGCGGTTTACGAACCTGGTGGCAAAATAAGATTAGTACTAGATGCATGCAACATCAACAAAATTATAATATCTGCACAATCTAGGCATCAAGACTTGGAAGAATTGCTTCAACATTTTCATGGAGCTAAATATTTGTCTAGTATTGACCTCTGATGATCCTATTGGCAAATTTTACTCAGTGAAGTATACTGCCTTTATATTTGCCGGTCGCAGTTACCAATTTCGAGTGCTTCCATTCAGTTTGAATGTCAGTGCTGGAGTATTTATCTCCACGCTGGACAAGGTTTTAGGACCAGCGCTGTTAGATAAAGTCACAGCATATGTGGATGGTTTGTTAATTGCCACAACTATGTGGGAAGAACATGATCTCCTGCATGGAATTTTCATAAAATTTGCTGATGCGGGAGTAACAGTGAATCTTGCTAAATCTAAATTTGGGCGTTTGCAGTTGAAATTTCTCGGGAAGATCATCTCACCCGACAGAATTGTTCCTGAGCTGCTCGATGCTATTGAACAGTTTGCTGTATCAATGACCAAGAAACAGTTAAAGTCTTTTCTCTGCCTTGCCTCATTTTTCAGACGTTTTGTGCCAAACCAATTACTCAATGATGAAAATCTTTTGTCTCTATTACACAAGAATAACACTTGGGTGTGGAGTGAATCATGTCAGGAAGCATTCAATAAAATAAAGTCGGCCAGGGTAAATGCAAACTTGTTGCAAGACTTTTGTATTGCTACGGATGCCTCATTTTTCGGATTGGGCTCTTTTTTGTTCCAAACCATTAGTTCTGGAAATAAATTGGAAATCAATATAATTGTTTTTGCGAGCAGGACACTGTCAGCTTGTGAAAGATCATATATGGTAACAGAATTGAAAGCTCTGGCAGTCATATGGCCCTTAAAAAGTTAGAGTACTATGTATATGGAAAGCGTGTGAGGCTCTATTGTGGCCATCAGGTGCTCAGCTTTTTACTGTCATGCAAATTGCTACATGCGAGACTTTGGCAATGGGCATTAATATTGCAAGAATACTGCCTTGAAATAATGCACGTTAAAGGACAGGACAACGTCATAGTGGATCTGCTATCATGTTTACCACAAGGCCTAACCGACTTTTCAAACTGAATAAAAAGTGGTGAAGGCTTTTTATTGTACCCTATATAATAAGTGAGATGCTTCTCTAAGGTTAAAAGTCCCATTACAAATAAAGTTAAAGGGTTATATAACCACATGTACCTGAGAAAGTACTGTGAATGATAAGATGTACATAGGAAAACAAACACTTCCTACACTTCGTGAAGTGAACTTTATTACTGAAATGTGATTTATTTTTATGATGTGTATATAGTGTACATAGCTAACAACCTGTATGTTACTAATGCTTTCTGTTTTTCAGTACTTAGATTTTAAGTTTGTATTTTTTGAATAGAGTGAAATATTTACTACTTAGAGAAGTGATTAATCATTTAACAAGCCAAGATTTGCTTAGTCATCACTTGTCTTTTTTTCATAAAGATAAACTTAGAAGTTAAAGAAGAAATACGTAGATCATTTGCTTTTCTTTTAAAGTCAGTTATTAGTACTTAAAGAGTTTTGATGGTTCTGATGGATGTTTTAATTTTCTGTAGTCATTTAAAAGTAGATTCTCAATTTATGGTGATGTATAGTTCTAAGTACATTTTATATTTATCTATAGGAAAGTCCCTACGGAGATTCAAAGGAAATGACTTCCTTTTTACTTATCAGAACACATGTGTATATGATAGCCAATAGGCTTTTCCTTTCTTTATTTTTGCTTTCTGCCAGTAGGTATAAAGCCGCAAGATTTTTTCCTCTCTTGGCTGAGCAATGGAAACTTCATTTGTGTGAGTAAAGTTATGCTTTCTCGTGTAAATGTGTAAATGAGTGTAATACTCAAATGACTGAATTTTGTAAACCTCTTGTGTGAAATTCATGTTAATTCTGGAGAGTAATGCTGATCTAAGGATCAGGGTTTGTTACTGTGAAACTTAACGATGAGACCTCCATCGTGTGTGTAAATATTGTGCACAGCAGGGAACTTTCATGTAGACTGTGTTAACTAAACTGTCAGTGGAACTTATGGGACAATTCACAGTGAATGCGTGAATAGAGACTTCCACCGTAAAGCATGTTGGCATATTTTTCTATGGACAAACATTGTCATTCTCTGAGAACTTTGCAACAAGGCAAAGTTTACCACAACTAACTGTGTATTGTGTTATGTTTTAGACTTGTGAACTGTGTAATCACGCTTGGTTTTGTGTGGTGCTTCATAATCTTTGTATCAGCACTGCAATCAACATTGTACAATCAACCGATGCCATGAAGACATTGAGTATGCTTTGCATTATATAGAGTCATTCTGAAAATCAAACCACGTCTAACTAAAATGCTGCCAATAAAGTAAACTAACGCCTAACACAAATTACGCAGTAAAATTCATGAATGCATTTATTTGACAAAAAATATTTTCTATAACAGGTATCTTGTATAACGGTAACACTGATTCTAATAATGTTTTTTGCATTGTATAAAATACCCGAAATATTTAAATTTTCTTTTATTTTAAGCCACCATAAACTATCACATGTATTACTATTTCACAGTACTAAACTGAAGTACTTAAGAAATTTACCTAAGTTATCTACAAAATTAACACAGATATTAGCAAGTACAAAAATGTATTTGCAGCTTATACAGTTTTATTGTAATGGAATATTTACTATAAAGATTTTCTTTGTTGCAACAACCATTCACTATCCTAATGTGAAGTGTATATTATTCGTCTATAAAATATAAAATACTTGAATTATTTAACTCACTCACATTTACAGCTTTAACCAAACTAAGAATGTTGTCTCATACAGCAGCAGAAAAATATTTAGATTTGTTGAGAAAGCATAACATTGTATATGACACCTATGCTTCTGAAATATTATGCAACTATTATAATTAACGTACTAGAGAAACTGTGGTTTACCACAACTAACTGTGTATTCTGTTATGTTTTAGACTTGTGAACTGTGTAATCACGCTTGGTTTAACCAAGTAAATTATTGGATTATATAATTTTTTAAGCAAAATGGAATGGAATCCATAATGAAAAATGTAAATGATCTTTGTGTGATGTGTGTTCCTTGGCTCACGGGGACTTTTTTTTTCTTTTCTTTTCTTTTTTCTTCCCCCCCCCCCCCTCCACCCCCCCATATACGGTTTTGTTTTTCCCAGTTCCCCCTCTGCCAAATGGGTGAGCCCATCATTATAACAAAACCGGCAAGTTAATATGAGGACACACATAGTAGGAATGAGTAGCTGATGAAGGCTTGCATGTATAAGTGACTAAAGACATGGAAAACCGAAAAAGATTTGTAATTGTCTATACTAAGACATGTTATTTTAAAATTTCAGTTACAAATGTAATTTTAAAATACCAGTCTGGGGGCGATGTGAAATAATGCCTCCCGTGACTTGGTAGAAATAATTAATTATTTATGTCAAAGGAAAGATATATTTTGCGTTAACTGCAGCTATCATGTAACGCTGATTGTCTGAGTGTTAATGCCAAGCTCACTTCTAGTGCTTTTCTGTTAGCCTCTCGAACTGTCAGATTCTATCTTGTCTGCCATTTTAGCCCTAGTGAGCTCTATTTCTTAATATTGTAATTATCATTTTTGTCTTATGTATTATTCATCAGTTGCCATGACATTATTTCCCACAATGATTTTCTCTGCTGATGAACATTCTAATTTCCAAACAGGAAATATTAAACTTTATTAATGATAACTAATTTCATTTGTTTTCTTTACAGAAGATGTCTGCCATGGAACTTGTAAATGTATGAAATAATTCGTCTAATAAGTAATAACCTGAATTGTTGTAAAAAAAGGGGGTTTTCACAAAATTATTTAATAGTTATATTTACAGAATCTCAGATATTCTATATTTCAGCATTAGTCAACCCCACTTCTGAACACTAATAAGAAAAAATACTTTTCTTTGCAAAGTTTTACCCTGCTCTTTAAAAACTAGCCATCGTACAAACCAAAAATGATACATTTACCGCTGAACGACTTCTTCCAGAACTTTGCCACAGAAACTACAAAAGGTAACTCTCATGTTGCTAACTTAACTTATAAAAGTTACTATTTACTGTCAATAGAAGTCATCTCAGTTATAAAATATTATCTCTATTTAACAAGATTTAACATTCTTTCAAGTAATATAAATAGAAAGTTATATTTTATGCCACAAATTCCGCTTCTCCCCAATTCTATTCACTACCTCCTCATTAGTTATGTGATCTAGCCATCTAATCTTCAGCATTTTTCTGTAGCACATATTGAAAGCCTCTATTCTCTTCTTGTCTAAACTAGACACTTAAATCTATCCTTTCTACATACTATACACTTAAAAAAATACAACTACAAAAATAAACTTATCCTATTCATTTGCTGACATGCCATTTTTTTTATATATATATATATATATATATATATATATATATATATATATATATATATATATATATATATATATATATATATATATATAAAGAAAGATGATGAAACTTACCAAACAAAAGCGCTGGCAGGTCGATAGACACACAAACAAACACAAACATACACACAAAATTCTAGCTTTCGCAACCAATGGTTGAGGAAAGAGGGAAGGAGAAGGAAAGACAAAAGGATATGGGTTTTAAGGGAGAGAGTAAGGAGTCATTCCAATCCCGGGAGCGGAAAGACTTACCTTAGGGGGAAAAAAGGACAGGTATACACTCGCACACACACACATATCCATCCACACATACACAGACACAAGCAGACATTTGTAAAGGCAAAGAGTTTGGGCAGTGTCTGTGTATGTGTGGATGGATATGTGTGTGTGTGCGAGTGTATACCTGTCCTTTTTTCCCCCTAAGGTAAGTCTTTCCGCTCCCGGGATTGGAATGACTCCTTACCCTCTCCCTTAAAACCCATATCCTTTTGTCTTTCCTTCTCCTTCCCTCTTTCCTGACGAGGCAACCATTGGTTGCGAAAGCTAGAATTTTGTGTGTATGTTTGTGTTTGTTTGTGTGTCTATCGACCTGCCAGCGCTTTTGTTTGGTAAGTTTCATCATCTTTCTTTTTAGATATATTTTTCCCACGTGGAATATTTCCCTCTATTATATATATATATATATGTCTGCTTGTGTCTGTATGTGTGGATGGATATGTGCGTGTGTGCGAGTGTATACCTGTCCTTTTTTCCCCCTAAGGTAAGTCTTTCCGCTCCCGGGATTGGAATGACTCCTTACCCTCTCCTTTAAAACCCACTTCCTTTCGTCTTCCCCTCTCCTTCCCTCTTTCCTGATGAGGCAACAATTTGTTGCGAAAGCTTGAATTTTGTGTGTATGTTTGTGTTTGTTTGTGTGTCTATCGACCTGCCAGCGTTTTTGTTCGGTAAGTCACCTCATCTTTTTTTATATATATATATATATATATATATATATATATATATATATATATATATATATATATATATATATATATATATATATATGATGACCATGCAGCTTTTCCCTGGAATAAATGACGACTAACTGACAACCTCAGCTGCCAACAGGTGTTGTTGATATACCTCGATGTGGACAGCTGAAAATGTGTGCCCCCACCGGGACTCGAACCCGGGATCTCCTGCATGCACGAGTAATGAGTGGGTGGGCAAATGTCTATAAGGTACAATACATATGTAGAATTGTGGACAGTTGGGAATGTGAGGCTCCCGGGAAGCGTGCAAGGGATAAGTCCCTGCAGTCGCGCTATTCATCTGTGTCCTCGGTGGTTCAGATGGATAGAGCGTCTGCCATGTAAGCAGGAGATCCCGGGTTTGAGTCCCAGTCGGGGCACACATTTTCAGCTGTCCACATCGAGGTATATCAACAACACCTGTCGGCAACTGAGGTTGTAAGTCAGTCATCATTTATTGCTTACATACATTATAGTCTGATTGCCATTTTGTTAAATTATAATTTCATTACATTGTTCAGTTCCAATTATATGAGTACACTTTTTACTCTCATTTGGTTTTATGTTCTTTGAATAACATTCATACAATAATATATTCTGTTTTTCTTTATGGCATAAATAGACATATATTTCATTTCAATTCAGAGTGACTTCTTGCTGGAGCTTATTTATCAATTCCAAAGAATTAAAGAAGTAAACAATAGTCGATACAATAGATTCTAGGTGCTGCTCAAATAACTACATGTGGCTTCACCTCTCTAACATTCTCCAGGAATGATCTACACACTACAGGATTGAGGAATTTTCATGGAATGGCATTTATGTACTCAATTACGTCTTGTTGCTGGTCTTAATTGTTCTCCCAAGAACAAAATAGTTCGTTGTTTATAAACACAACACAAATCTGATGATATCAATCATAATTGAATGCTTGTTCAGTGTTTAAAGTGCAGCTCAACATTTACTTGTTATGTTCATTGTGTAAAGGGTTACCATTTTACATGCTGAGGTATCCAGAGTTGTATCGTCAATACTCTATGTTATGTACAATGAGCATAAAACAGTGTTTACACAATTAGCAAACATGCAAAAATAAAATTCAATGTAAATCAGGTGTTTGATGCTTACATGGGTAGTTGACACCCACAGTAGTTTGCTTTCGACCCCGTGATTATTTGGTAGTGCTCCACCTTAGTTCAGCAATGTGATGTGTGACGTACTGCAACTGTTTTCCACTTCACATATTTTCCCATTATCAAATTCATACGTATCATAAACTTATAACTATATTTGCCTTGCTGTGCGGTCCTCCTTATTTTTATATGGTACCTAACACTCTACAAGCATTTATCTTTCATCACTTTAGGACATGTCAATACATCATTCCCTGGAAAAGAAACTTAATACTAACTTAAAACTAAATCTTCATAGATAAATGTACAGTGGCTCGATTACCACTAATACCTCTTTCATACATTCAAACGTATACTCATTCACTTCATTGTGCAGTCGTGCTATCACAAAACTCATTTAGTGTCGTGTGTGCCTCTACTTACATTATAAATCTGAAAGATAAAGTGTACTATAGGTGTGGTGCACCCTCTTATTCAGTTTGCCACTTATACTGTACTCGCTTGTTTACCTGCAGCAAGACCTTGCTGGTCCATCAAATATAATTAGTGTGTGTACTTTCATTACTTCAGTTTGTAAATATTGTACATACATAGATTATTATATAGTTGTGTAACTCAAGTAAGTATCTCATACTTTAGGGTCCCTTTCTGTGTATAGAATCCCTTAGCTTATCTTTGTGTGTATTGTGTAGATAGTCATAGTTGTAGTATAGACTCTCCCTTAATTTTCTATGTCCCTGTTTATGCTAGTGCAAGCTGTAGCTTGTAGGGTTTGTTCATTTTGGGATGCTCCAACACTTTCAGCTGTATCTGTCTGACGTGCACGTGCTTGCGATTTGTTGACTAGCTTTCTCCCCAATGCGCATGTGCTACATCGCTGTGATACCACTGACATTGTGGATAGTTGTGTATTGCATTGCGTGCCACCATGCGTTTCACAAGTTAGTTTATTTGCTTACACCTGGGCTACACGCAAGGTGAAGTGGTTGTATTTAAAGTATCTTGTCTCATTCTTTCCTTGTTACATCTACTCATCTTATTGTTTACACAATCGACAACGTTCTCAAGTCTTTGTTATGATGAATAAATATTTAAATAATAATAGATGTAAAAGATAAGAAATTTAAGTGAAAGTAGAAGTATTCTTTTTTTAAAAAAAAAATCTCACGAGATAGATAAGGATGCTTCCCAACTTTATAATGACCAAAAAAATAAAAAAAAATTAGAAATTAAAAGGTGTGATATCTACCAAACAGCATTACATAGTGCCCCAGAGAGCATCCCAGAGTGCCCCAGAGATAATACCAGAGTGACCCAGAAAGCATCCCAGAGTGCCCCAGAGAGCTAAAACACTAAGAAGAGTCGCTTCTCGGCTTTTGGCAAGATCAATGTGTAGAAATGTATATAATAGTATTAAATAAATATTAAAAATCACGGGATGGATAAGGATGGTTCGTTTTATTAAGGATGATAATATACAGTCATATCTCCTTGTACTTTAATATAATTTGTTAGTGGACCATCAATCTTAACCCAAATATTAATTCTTTCATTAGCATTAACACGTCTCCTGTTCTTTGTATACAATAAAAATGGCTTGTCAGTAACTACAACAGCTGTACCATAATTCCTGTCACCCTGAACTCCAATAGAACAGGTACGATAACAAATAATGTCTCTATCGTAACAGGACTCCAAACCTAATTGAGGCTTATCACTGCCGCTTACAATAGCAATAGTTAACCAACTATTACCAGTAACAACCTCTGTAGTTGTACAAGAAAAATGAATCTTAGCTCCTACAAAAGTATTAGGTCCATTTACTTGTTCTTCTTGTGCTACATTATTAGGAGTAAGATTAAATGTATCCACAGTCTTGTACACAGGCAATCTTGATCTTCTTGTATATCTTCTCCTCCTGTACGGCATGGCTATGTGCTCAGTGCGGCTGCCTCAACTCAAATGAGCGTGCAGCTGCCTGTACTGAGGAAGTTCCTACTGATAAGCACTGTCACACTGGGCGCGGCAGGAAGTCGCACGCTGATAATGCAATATGGCGGCCACTTCCCGTATTTTTAACTGTGGATCGCGCTTAGTTAGAACTATAGCACGATCCTCGGACCTCTAGCGGCAGCCGAGCGAAACTCGTTCAAAGTCACCCGCCAATATGGCGGTGCACCCACCCACCTCCCCAGGAGTCGGAACTCCTGCAGACATAGTGATTGATAAGTTTAAAATCATGAATAAACAAAAATAATACTGCACAGCTGTGTAAAACATGCAGTTGCCTCGAGTTAAATTAAATGCAGCTGCCTCGTAATATAAAGGCACAAGATGTCGTCAGAACACAGCTCAGCTGCCTCCAAGTACTGATAACAGCAGCGCCGTACATCACACTTCCTGCAGATAATTAGCTGCTAACTGGGCGCGGCAGGAAGTAACGCCATGATACACTGCAATGGCGGCCGCTTCCTGTATTTTTAACTGCGGATCGCGCTTAGTTAGAACTATAGCGCGATCCTGCGAGCCCTAGTGGCAGCCAAGTGAACTACGTAGCCACTGGCGCTGTAAGTAGCTGCAGCAGCTTAGTCATCACAGCCATTTAATATTTATTTAATACTATTATATACACTTCTACACATTGATCTTGCCAAAAGCCGAGAAGTGATTCTTCTTAGTGTTTTAGCTCTCTGGGGCACTCTGGGATGCTCTCTGGGTCACTCTGGTATTATCTCTGGGGCACTCTGGGATGCTCTCTGGGGCACTATCTAATGCTGTTTGGTAGATATCACACCTTTTAATTTCTATATTTTTTATTTTCTTGGTCATTATAAAGTTGGGAAGCAACCTTATCTATCTCGTGAGATATGGCTGTGTGCGCCGCCATATTGGCGGGTGACCTTGAACGAGTTTCGCTCGGCCGCCGCTAGAGGTCCGAGGATCGCGCTATAGTTCTAACTAAGCACGATCCGCAGTTAAAAATACGGGAAGTGGCCACCATATTGCATTATCAGCGCGCGACTTCCTGCCGCGCCCAGTGTGACAGCGCTTATCAGTAGGAACTTCCTCAGTACAGGCAGCTGCACGCTCATTTGAGTTGAGGCAGCCGCACTGAGCACATAGCCATGCCGTACAGGAGGAGAAGATATACAAGAAGATCAAGATTGCCTGTGTACAAGACTGTGGATACATTTAGTCTTACTCCTAATAATGTAGCACAAGAAGAGCTACTAAATGGACCTATTACCTGTGTTTGTGTGTACCAATCTGTATGCTCCTGGGTAGGGGAGTTTAGTAATTATGAATGATTCAGTGTATAGTTGTTCCCACTTACGGTTCAGTTTTCCAATTTTTGTGGATTTGGGAAGTGTTCTAAGTATCACCTTTTGTCCTATATAAAATAGTGTTGTACGGTTCAGCTTTCTCTCACAGATTTCTTTCCTACATTTAGTCCTGGTTCCAAGGTCGATTACTGCTTGCTGTATTTGAGCATTTAGTGAGAATTCTGGTATTGGTATCTTGGGCAAAGGTTTATCCCACTTGTCTACCTGTTTGCAATTGAACATCAGCTCATTTGGTATAAATCCAGTTGATGTGTGGGGGAGGTTGTTAACAGTTTGTAAGAAAGGAGTGACATATTCAATCCACTTGGTATGTTTATGGGGTACATAGGTCCTTACAAACCTGTTGAATTCCTTGAACACCCTTTCTATGGGGGATGCTTCAGGATTCTAAAATGTGTTTGAAATGGTTGGAATCTACAAACTCTTTCCATTTACATTCAACAAAATATGAAGCTTTATTTGTTAACATGACTTCTGGTTTTACTACTCTTGCAAAATAATCCTCTTTAATTTGTCTTATAATTGAACTGGCTGTAATGTTCTGTACAGCATACAGTTTTATGTATTTTGTGAAAATATAATATAGGCCTACTATATACTGTATATTTTATATATTTACCCCCCCCCCCCCCCCCTACCTCGGTGACAGGGTCCAGCCACATCTAACGATACATTTTCTAGAGGTTTCTTAGCCACAATGGGATGTAGTTCTATCTGTTGGAGATGCTAGAATGTTTTGCTTTCTGGCAAACAATACACTTTCTTACCACTTGTAGTACTCTATGTCTAAGGTTCGGGAAATAACAATATTTGCCTGTTTTGTCACTGCATTTTGCAGTGCCATAATGGCCTCAAGCATTGTGTGTGTACAAGATAAAATCATCCACATACCTCTCTGGCAAACGCACATGCCATTGTTCTTGTTTGGGACGGTAGCTATGGAACAGAATACTTTTGTGAATAGTGAAAAATCTTTTTAACTTTTCATCACCATTATTTCTAAGTTTTGCTCTTACCTTACTCCAGCGTGTGTCTTCCTGCTGTTGTTGTTGTTGTGGTCTTCACTCCTGAGACTGGTTTGATGCAGCTCTCCATGCTACTCTATCCTGTGCAAGCTTCTTCATCTCCCAGTACCTACTGCAACCTACATCCTTCTGAATCTGCTTAGTGTATTCATTTCTTGGTCTCCCTCTACGATTTTTACCCTCCACACTGCCCTCCAATACTAAATTGGTGATCCCTTGATGCCTCAGAACATGTCCTACCAACCGATCCCTTCTTCTGGTCAAGTTGTGCCACAAACTTCTCTTCTCCCCAATCCTATTCAATACTTCCTCATTAGTTATGTGATTTACCCATCTAATCTTCAGCATTCTTCTGTAGCACCACATTTTAAAAGCTTCTATTCTCTTCTTGTCCAAACTAGTTATCATCCATGTTTCACTTCCATACATGGCTACACTCCATACAAATACTTTCAGAAATGACTTCCTGACACTTAAATCTATACTCGATGTTAACAAATTTCTCTTCTTCAGAAATGCTTTCCTTGCCATTGCCAGTCTACATTTTATCTCCTCTCTACTTCGACCATCATCAGTTATTTTGCTCCCCAAATAGCAAAACTCCTTTACTACTTTAAGTGTCTCATTTCCTAATCTAATTCCCTCAGCATCACCCGACTTAATTCGACTACATTTTATTATCCTCGTTTTGCTTTTGTTGATGTTCATCTTCCTGCTGTAATTGCGCCATATGTTTACACATGTGGTCATAGTATGGGCGGAGTGTTTTGTCTTCCGTCAACATATCTCTTATTTCTCCTTCCTGCTGTAAAAGATCGCTGAATTCCTCTAAGCCTTGTATTTATCGATAAAGAGCATCAGCTATTATGTTTTGATTTCGTTTTATGTATACTATTTCAAAACTGAATTCTTGAAGATACATATACCACCTGGCTAACCGTCATTGTAGCAATTTACAAGTTAACAAAAATGGAATGGACTGATGGCCACAGTATAGTTTTGTGTTATTACCCCAGAGGAAATATTCAAACGTTTTAAAGGACCAAATTACAGCCAAACCCTCCAACTCTGTAACTGAATATGAATGTTCAGCTTCGGATAAGGTGTGGCAGGTGAAGCTAATTACTTTAGGAATGAGATTTCCTTCTTCTTCTACCATTTGAAAACGGCATGCATCCAGACCGTGAGAAGACGTGTCGGTGCATAAATAAAAATCCTTCTTCATGTCTGTTTGAGGTAAAATATTAGCATTTAAAAGGCTTGCTTGATGTTGTTGAAATCAGTTTCACATTGCTTGTTCCATAACAAATGTCTGTTTTTCCGGAGAAGATTGAGTAAAGCATCTGTGTTCATATGTTTGTGAGGGATGAATTTCCTGAAAAATGACACTAGGCGTAAGTATGCCTTTAATTGCCCCTTGTTTTGAGGTATAGGGCAGTTCCTAATTGCATCAAGTTTTATAGGATCTGGCAGTATGCCTTCCAAAGAGATTGTGTGTCCTAAAAATTTTACCTTTTGTTGTCTGAAATTAGATTTCTTGAAATTTCCTGTTACTCCATATTGGGGAAAGCGGCTCAGTTCTTGTTCAATTAATCTTAAATGTTCTACCCAAGTGGGTGTAGCTACTAAAAGGTCATCCACGTATACTGTACTCACTCAAAAGTTTGGGCCTAGGACTCTGTCAAGTGCAGAGGTAAATACACCTGCACTTACATTCAGTCCAAATGGTAATACTTGAAATTCAAAACTCCTGCCCCCACATACAAAGGCGGTATACTTCCAGCTGTCTTAATGTAGTTTTATTTGCCAATATGAAGACTGGAGGTAGATTATAGTTAGAAATTTAGCATTATGGAATTTCATAAGCTGTTTCTCTAAATTGTCTGGACTTTTTCAGACTGATACAATAATTTTATTAATGTTACATGCGTTGAGGGCAATACGCACCTTGCCATCTGGATTTCTCACGGCCAAGATAGGACTACAATAAGGGGAAAATGATGGTTGTGTTATGCATCATTCAAGCATCCTGTTAATCTCTTTTCTTACTGCTTCCAGGGTTTATACGACCCGGGAGATCCGGGAAAATCTCGGGAATTTTTTCATCCGGGAGACAACCAGGAAAAACCCAGGAATTTATTAGAATTCTGGGAACTTTTCATTGTTTTAGTTTTCAATTAAATTTTTGTGATTTTGACTGCTAAGAACCAATACTCTAACAAAGAATATTACTCTACCCCGCTTCTGCAGAATAATACTGCAGCAACAAAACATGAACGAGAGAGAGAAAAAAAAATTAAGTCGCAAAGGAAATGCACCATATACGACAACAAAACACAGTGCTCATGCAAGCGTCTGCCAACAGCAAAATGTGTCAAAGGCTTTAGGAAGACTATTCAATACTTCTTAACAACAAATTGCCTCCAATGAGCGTGATGTGACAACTGTTTACATTAGATTCGTTTTAATGCAAGATCTTTTAATGTTTTACACATACGAACATACTGGCTTCCTGCGTCATTGTAGCTGCGCAAGCGCAGTGATGCCTGTTATCTGGCGCTCTCTGGAAATTGCTGAAATGAACCTATTTCTAATAGGTGACAGGAAAAATATTGTGAATGGTGGTTTTAAAAGCGTTACTTTCAAAGTAAATTTCCTTTTATGCAAGATGAACTATGTGCGAGAATGTTCGACGAATTTCTTAAATCACAGACCGTTTGACTCTCATTTAAAAATCAACTCTTTGGGTACAGCAATGTAGAAGAATTTCGAGCCCAGAAGATCAAGACATTTACGTCGATATTAAAAATTTTACTGGCACAGTTATGTGATGTATTTTAAAGTGTAATATGCGCAAAAAAGATCAACATTATATGTGGAAGCTTAGCTTCTCTTGCAGCTTGTTAATCTTTGAGACTGATATGTGAAAGCGTTGCTTTTCTTGTAACAACAATATGTATATTAATTTAAACCATTAACTGCTCTTATTTGTGTGTTTGCGATACTTAAGAGTGATCTTGCTATTGGCTGACTACATGACGTGTCCTATGCTGTCATCAGCTGGCGAGGTCACATGACATGACGTGTGACTGGCTTACGAAAGCGCGTCGCAATCTTGATTTCAATGCTTCGAAAAGTAACATGTGGTGTTTGATGGAATTCGAATTTATACCTTTATAACACGAAAATATGGAGTGTATATGTTGCTGCACATCAAAGATGTTTCCAAAACGTGTTTTCTAAAATGCCAGGAAATTCTACGTTGTTGTATAAAACCATAGGAAAAGTATACTGTCACTTAACACTGAAAAAGTGTATTTTCACCCCTGAGAAAGTGTATTTTCAACCGGGAAATCTGGGCATTTTTTTTCCTTCTTTATGTATACACCCTGTGCTTCCTTCTTTGTCCGTGGTATAGGGTATGAGGTAGAACAAAAAGTTTCTTGAGGATATACTTGCATTTTTTACACAAAATCCTTAATAATACCTGGTGTTTTTTCAAATACACATAGATAAGCAAGTATTAGTTCCTAAAGTTCCGCTTGCTGTTCTTGGCAAAAGCACTTTGATTCACTTACCTTTGTGCTTATTGTGTCAACGCTTACTTCCTTTGCTGCCGATTGTTCATTATTGTGTGTTGACAAAGATAACTATGGGATTTACCAAATGAATTTCAAGCTGTGAGTAACTTCAGTTTTACATCTATTAGTACTTCCCCTGATTATTTCTATTACAAATGATTGGTTATTAACTGTGATATGACATTGACATTTTCCTTGTTCTTGTTATGTCCTAAATGTTTCTATACCGATTAAACAATCAACTATTAATTTCTCTAATATCAAAAAATTGTATCGTACAGAAAACTGTCCTAGTTGTACGGGAATTAAGGCTTGTATTTTGGCTCCTTTCGATTTCTGACTAGTGACAGTTTGTACCTTGCAATTCTGCACTGGCAGTGTGGGTATACACCCACATGTCTTCAGTTCTTGAAAGAATCCCTGAGACATCATATTAATCATAGCACCTGTGTCAAGCACAGTGGGTACATCAAGGTCAAATATTTTGGCTTTAATAGTAGCTTGTACCTTGCCCTCTGTCAAGTTTTTCTGTGTACCCTCATTACTTTGATACATATCATCTTTTACATCACTACCTTAATTGTAGCTGATAAAGCTAGTATCAATCAAGCTTGTGCCCCTACTCTCCTCCAAGGTCACAGAACAGGGGCCTACCACGACCAGTTAAAGTTTTCCAGTGTCACGGTGGCATCGGTCTATGGGTTAGGCATAACTTCCACTATATGACTGTTGGTGTTTGATTACGCTGATTAGTATCCTGTGTGGATTTCGACTAAAATTCTCTTTGCCTCTGAGTGTTATTCGGCATATGTACATTAAAAGTAGGAAATGGACAATATACTCTGAATTATTTATGAAACAAATGATGTCATTATCAGGCTATTAAGGTGATGCACACAATTAACAGCATGTTTTATATATATGCACACTCCTTTACCTGATATAGGTAACCTATCTGTATACCCTACAATGCTAACTGAACATTGTATTTTTTTGCGATATTGCAAGTCCCAAAGCATAAAAATGAGTAAATATGCTACTCATTAACGTGCTGTTAACTGTGTAAATGTAATGAAAGGTGCACAACATGCTGAGACTATGATACCTATTAAAGTGATGTTAAATGCGTAATGAATGCCGTGTATACAAACATCTCCACAGTTCAGATACATGGCAACTGGTACACTACCTGAATGATGTACGTATCTATATAGATCTATATAGGCAGCAATCCTAACCAAGCAGTCTAGTGAATGAGGTTACACATGGTGAGATGATGCAGATTGTTGAAGTAACATATTGCTGAGACAATGTACATGCATTGAACACCAGCTGACCTTGGTTGAGGTATCATGCATATGTACTGTGGTGTCTGATATATCCAGTGTGTGCAGACAAGTGTATCAGGTATCAGCAACTGTCTTCGGCCAGCCTCAGTGAGAAAAAGAAGAAAGAATTATATTTATATAAGAAAAAAAGTTGTAGTAGCAGACATTAATAACAAAACAGCAATCATAACCGTAACTCTTTGCACAAGTCTCTCTTTTTAAATGTTGCATACACTGCCACTTTATATATGTGTCAAGAGTCATGGCAGAATGATACCAGCGGTCGGATGTAAAAATATTGTAGACACTAACTCGCAAACGAAATTAATGCAGAAAAATGACTATCATCTGTTTAATGGCATCGAACAATGTGTCAAAAAATGAAGTAGAGGTCTCTGTGAAAATGCTGCAGAATTTTTGACAAGCTAACAAATGCAGAAACACAGTAGCTGTCACTCTGCCTCGTAGGAATGATCTAATTTATAGTTCATGTGTAAACAAAGAAATTTGGAAAACAAACATTAAAATAAGGAAACTGTTCACAATATGCTAAGTGCAGTGTACTGGGTATAAGCAAGGTGCATTGAAATCTGCACACGAAATATGGAATGCATTTGAACTGTGAATGGAAAAGGTTTGTTTGTGATCATGTTAGTGAAATAATTAAAGAAAGACTTCTAAGGAATAGAACAATCTATCAACTCCCTGAACATCCTTCCAACAACATTGAGAAAAACAAAATGAACAAGAAAGAAGAACAAAAATACAACACTACTGACGATCCTAATTTAAACTAAAGGTATGTGATGCTGTAAATATGATTCCCAATTGCCAAATCATGAATGTGCCTGATCTAAAAATTTATCACTATAATGTGCAATCCTTGCGTAATAAGATCGATGAAATTAACATAGTGTTAACAGATGAACTTAAGATATCTCAGTGTTATGCATTTATGAGCACTGGTTTAACCCAGAGTTAATCCAGACTATGAAATAAACTAATTCATTTTGGCTTCTTACTGCTGCAGTAAAAACAGCAGGCATGATGGGATAGCAATCTGCCCGAAGAAAAATGTAGTTTTTATTTCCCTACTTGACTTAACTAGAACAAATGTCAAAAAGGATTATGACATTGCAGGTATGAAAGTTACTGACTTCACCCTGATTATTATTACAGTTTACTGACCATGATCTGGAAGTTTTGAACTTTTTTTTAAACAAAATGCAGTCATTGCCAAATAAAGTAAATAAAGTGGATTGTGAGTTGATAATCTGTGGTGACTTCAGTATTAATTTCCTCACAAATAGTGGAAATAGAGAGATCCTTTTGAACCTTGCAACATCCTATAATCTAAAGGCTGAAGTAAAAGCCATTACCTGAGTAACCGAAACTTGCTAAACAGCTGTAGATAAATTTCTAGTCAATAAGAGTTTACACAACATTTCACTAAAAATGTTCAATGCAGATGTTAGTGACCATCTTGCTCAAATATTAAGCATAAAAGTGAAAGGTAGTATTATTAACAACATGTCTTTCAGAACCTCATGTAGAAGTTATAATCAGGATAATGTAAACTACTTCAGAAGCCTATTACAGAAAGAAAAATGGTCGAAGTCTACAGAATGAACAATATAAATGAAAAATTCAACACTTTCATTGATACATTAATCCATTTCTTCCTAATTGCATTACCACTGAAAACTGTAAGCATACAGGGGAACTCTGTTAAACAGCTGGATCACAAGGGGAATGAGGGTGTCATGCCAGAAGAAACGACTACTTCATGTAATATGTAACTCAAAACATTCCTCACCTGTAATACGTGCACACTATAAAAAATACTCCAAAGAAAAGTAATAAAAGCAGCAAAAATAATGCATAATTATGAATACATTTATAATTCAGCTAATAAATCAAAGGCTTGTTGAGTGTTAGAAAAAAAGAATTTGGAGAATATACACAATCTTGCAAAAATATGACACGATCACAAAAAATAAAAAAAGGAACAAATCCATTAGAAGTAGCCAACACATTTAACAATTTTTTTCACAGGTGTTTCTGATAATATGTTACAGTCCAACTTTAAGAGCACCCAGGCAAATGGATATAAAATAAGTGCATGTAGAGGATCAATGTACATCAGTTCTGTTTCACAAGATGAAGTAGCTAAAGCAATGGAAGGACTAAAAAATTCCAACTCTGCAGGCATTGATGGTAGACCTGCAACAATATTAAAGAAGAGTTCGTCAAACCTAACTGAAATAGTCACACACTTATGTGACTGCTCAGTTAATACAGGCACTTTCCTTGATGTATTGAAAACATCAAAAGTTATTCTGGTGTATAAAAAAGGTGAGAAAGATAAATAACTGCAGACCCACCACAATTTCCTCCTGCATCTCCAAAGTATTAAAGTTATGTATTATGACAACAGCATCTTGTGTAATGAATGACATGGATTCAGAAATAAGAGGTCTATGACAACTGCTATTTATGTGTACATCAGTTCCATCCTAAACCTTATGGACAAGAAACAGGAATCAATAGGAATGTTTACTGACCTGTCAAAAGCTTTTGACATGGATCATAAAATTTTGCTATCAATGCTTGAAAGATATGGCATTCGTGTCTGTCCAACAAATTGATCAGTACCTTCCTGAGTAATTGTACAAACAGTGTGCTTCAAGCACACAAATATCGAACTAAAAACTGAACACCTATCTGACTATAGACAAATTAAATGTGGTGTACCCCAGGGATCAGTAATCGGACCCCTTCTGTTCCTTCTGTAAATAAGTGACGTAGACTTAAATGTTGAGGCACATAAAACAATCATATTTACAGATGACACCACAATTCTGCTAAAAGGAGACAGCAATGAACAATTGCAGCAGTCAGTAAACGTGGCCTCGGAACAACTTAGCAGCTGGGCACAGAATAATAAACTTGTAATAAACAGTAAAAAAACCATTGCGCTAAAATTCCACAATGCTCCTAACAAGGACATGTTTATCCCATAGTTCTCAGTACTGAAACCAAATTCTTAGGACTTTGGCTGCAGAGCAATGTCAAATGGAATAAGCACACTGAATATCTCAATCCAGAACTGAGCAAAACATGTTATCTTCTTTGCTCATTAAAATCATGCTCTAGTGAGAAAACAGAAACGAATGCATATCATTCCTACTTTCATTCTCACTTTAGATATATGGTCACCTTCTGGGGAAACACTAAAACAAACTGATAGCACTTAGTCATTAGAATCTTGTTTGGGTGCAAGCCTAGAGACTCTTGCAAACTTCTGTTTAAGAAATGTGGTATTCTTCCATTACCAAGTGTATACGTTATGGAAACTGTTTTTTTCTTTCAAAATAAATGTAATAGATGAGAACTACAGACTGCAAAAACCTGTGATATTTACCAGACAAAACAGAAACTTACATATAACCCAAAGCAGCACAACTCTGTGTGAAAAAGGTACTTTTCATGTGGGAGTTAAGCTTTATAACAAAGTTATTTCTGAGGTCAATACCTTTGGAAAACCTCTAAAGTCGTATTTACATCCTCACTGCTTTTACTCCATTGAAGAATTATTTAAATTTATGAAGTGTGTTATATAAATACTTACGTATAAAGTGTATTATTGTAAACCTTAAATACATATGCCTGGAAATGACTTTCAGCTGTATATTTATGATGTGACTTGTCCAATGTCTTATGCATAAGCTGCTGTTTAGACTAGAGGACCAATAAATACAACAACAACAACAACAACAACATCCAACAACTATCTACGAATTGCTCACCCAGTTTTGTGCGAAAGTTTAAACACTAACCATTTTGAGGGTGTAACTCTTTGCAGCTGACTGGTGTGCAAATGGTGCTGTTTAAGGAAAGTTACATCTTAAACAAGAGTGCCTGTAAATGCGGCAGCATGGTGAAATGAACCACTACTAAATAGCTTCTAAATAAGACAGTTTAAATCATCTCATTGAAGCGTTTTCTCAGAGTGGCAACTAACTTTTTGTACATTTGTTAATACACTGGAGAAAACTATTTCAGTGTATAAGAGAAAATACTCATCTTTTCTGTATTCATTTATGGCAGTCGTCTTCTTCAGGGAGATTCTGGGGATCCTAAGATTGTTTTAATAGCAAAAGAGAGCGTTTTCAGAATTTATTGAATTTATGCTGATAAATGCAGTCACAACAGTCTTACTTCCCACCATAAGATGGAACCTTTTTCAAAGCTCTTTGATTGTGAAACAAATATGTGACAGAGAGCATATGACAACACAATGTAACATACTCCTGCGATACATGTAAAGTAACACTTTGTCTGATTTTTGATGCCAAGGATTGGTATTTATAGTAAATTGCATTGTTATAGAACGTACTGGAAACAATGCTGTGAAATTAATTTATGTATTTAACATCTACTAATTACAAACAGTGAAAAGATATAAGTGATGAGCCTCCTTTGATACTGTTTTTCCATTGTATATTCCGAAGGAATACCGACTATTGAAGTAGTAGCATTTAACTGTATGACGTGTCCCAGGACACTGCGATATAACCAAGGATATATGGAGTTTTAAGCAACTAGCTGGGCCTGAGGAGGCAGCACTATGGAGTTATAAAGACAGCGAGTTTAGTCGCAAAATGTTGAGAGGATGAAGACGGTGAATTTGGTTGCACAGTAATGTTTTTTTTTTGTGTGAGAGAAGTTGAGTTTGAAGAAGTATGAAGTAGCTATCTTGGAGTTGCAGCACTGTCATATACACAGTTAAGTAGGTGGTAACATCGTGTCAACGATGCGCCATCACTATACCTTCATAAAGGAAAAGTCCTTCAGAAATTACGCTCAACTTAGTCTTTTCTAATCCAATTCCTTACGCTTTCTGTTTCCACTATGGAATTCTCTTGATTCTCATCGAGTTTTGTTTCTCACCTTGTTAGCAACAGCGGTGACATCCAACGACACAGTCTACGCCCCACCTGCACCAAACTGGTGTCACTTTTCTTTGTCATTCTCCCTTTATGGTGTTAAGCATATATACTGATGCATGAGAGACTTCCGCTCACAATGTGAACATTATTCCACTTGGATGGTCAGCCCAAAGAGGCATTTAGCTTTATTTACGTATTGATATAGCGTGTGCAGCAATGTAATATATTTGAATACCTCATTTTTATATTTTCTTGTTAATGTAACAATTATGTTTGGGCTCAAATGGATTTCATAAGAACTTTGTTATGAACCAATTTACTAATGCAGAATGTAATTTTAAACAGAACCCCCCTGTATCCACGCATCTAACGTGATGTCACGCGCAATACCACTTCTATTTTGTTGGTCATCGGTGAATAAACCATATCGATTACGCATATCTATTCCCCTTTATTCAGTAACAGTATACCCCTTTTGTGGCATTAATATTGGTCACTTTGAAGCACATAAATATGCTCATCGGGCACAGGAGCCCAAGAACAAGTGTATAGAGTGTAAAATACAGGCAGCGCAGTGAACAGCGTCGGTAAGTTTCATCTCTCTCTCTCGCTCTTACACCTGACGCTTGCTTACAGCGCAGCGCATTGCACCCTGCGTGGCTCATTTGACAGTCGTAGCCTTGCCAGCTTCGTTTCTCAGCTGCCACATGCAGCTCTGATGCCGCACTGGCCTCAGAATTTATCATCCACGTGCCGTTATGACGTAGCGCGAGATTCGGCCTTGCAGTCAGCTGCCACTCTGACGTAGCCTCCGCACAGATCTTTAGCAAACGATTCCTGTTGGAACACCACTTATAACCTTTCATGCCACTATGGCTTACTCAGTATTTGTGCCCCTTTACTTATGTTTTTATACCTGGAAGCTCATTCATGATACCCTTGTCAGCTAACGTTCCAGTTTTGTCTAATATATCAAATGATCAGCTTTTAGCGTCCATTGACAACCTCTTAAAACATGAAAAGGACAAATTTCTTACATTCGCCTGTTGGCACACCTAAATGAATGGCAAACTGCCACAGAACGCCATACAACCATTATACCCAGTGCCACAGTAACCACGATCACTATTATTCTTATTATTGTACTGCTTAAAAAAAAAAAAAAAAAAAAAAAAAAAAAAAAAAAAAAAAAAAAAAAAAAAAAAAAAAAATTATTTGAAAACAAGAACCTATCAGGCATGTGCCCTCCCTTAGTTTTAAGAGTGCAATCGTGATATCAACTAATGTGGAGAAACTAGTGTAGCGTAGTGAAGTGTTCCCTTAGTGATAACTCCCTTTCTAAATGTGTTTGGAGAGTGTGAATCTCCCCTCATACCCCCCTGCGCTGAGTTCCAGTGCACAAACCTGGCCACGGCCACACCCCCTTCCCGCCAGCAGCCTGCGCGCTGCCTGCTGAGGACAACACACCACACCGCCTCGCACCACTCAGCCCCGCAGTGACTCATCAGTGGTGATATGTTTGCATTTTCAACTTATTTAAAAACAAGAAAAAAAAAGACATTTTTACTTCATCTTAGCCACAAGAACACTGTTATGTTTTGTACTAATTTTGTTTTGATACTCTATAATGTTTTGATATTTTATGATGTTTTGATGTTTTATGATGATTCTTGTATACATAAATATTGTTGATGTAAGTCCCTTTGCGACCCCTAGGAGGTCTTTAGAGTCTCTACACCCTCCCATAGGTTAAGACTCCTGCCATCTTCCGTGAGGGCCATTCATAATCAAGTGTTGTTTACTTTGTTTTGCAAGCTAAATTTGTTTACATTCAAATAATAATTACATTGAGTGAATTCCCATACGTTCTCCGCTCCCACGGAAGGGGGAGGAGTGTAAAGGATGAGCCAGACAATAAGGGATTTTACTTTATTATATGAGCCTCCAAATGGTAACTTCATTTTTCTATTGCGGCCAAGCCATGACCGGCAGTGTTAGCTGCCTGTAAGTTCTTTCGTCCCACGGTCTAGTAACAGGAAGTCAGCACTGAGGAAGGTCACCTTTGCCACGTTGCCTCTCTCATGTGCTTACGAAGGTAACGCTGCTCCAGGGTGTCGCTTAGCAGGCAACGCTCTGGAAAGTTCCATGCCGCCCGCATGGTTTTTTGCGGGGTCCCTGACCAGTCAGGTGCGGAGGAAGCCGCGTGGTGCGTCGAATATACCCGGCCGCCCATCGCTGGGCCTCGCTCTCTTGTATTCTTGCTCACCTGTGAGTCGGGATGCGCACCCTGTAGCATTGAACATCTCCTGTTTCTCCCCGGTGCTGCGGCACTGTGGACTTAGTTTTGGCAGAGAACCACTTCCGTTAGCTTCGCGAACAATTTTTCACCAAACTCTAAGCTCTGGCTCACCCTCACCTCCCTAGGCCTATGTAACCCCTTTCAACATGTGTTCGCCAATAAACTCCCATTCTCTAAAACTAATCCTAATCATTCCATAACGCCCACCACTTGCTCATACGCCCATCCTGTACAATTGGTGTCAGAAGTGGGATTACACGAGACATCATGCTGAATGCGTTGTTACAGTGGGGTTCTGTTTAAAATTACATTATGTCATAGTAAATTAGTTCATAAGTGACAGATACGTCACAACGGCTTAACATAGGTGCTATGAAATCCATTTTAGCCTAAACATTGTTGTTACATTAACATGAAAATATAAAAATGAAGTACTCAAATATCACATTACAATGGTACATATGCTATATCAATAAGTAAAGAAAGTTAAATGTCTCTGTGGGTTGACCATCTAAGTACAATAATGTTCACATTGTGAGAAGAAGTTTCTCATGCATCAACATATTTGCTAAACACTATCATGTGAAATTGACAAAGGAAAGTGACGCCAGTTTGGTGCAGGTGGGGCGTAGATTGTGTTGTTGGATGTCACCGCTGTTGCTAACAAGGTGAGAAACAAAACTCGATGAGAATCAAGAGAATTCCATAGTGGAAACAGAAAGCGTAAGGAATTGGATTAGAAAAGACTAAGTTGAGCGTAATTTCTGAAGGACTTTTCCTTTATGAAGGTATAGTGCACGGCGCATTGTTGACATGACGTTATCGCCTACAAAACTGTGTATATCACAGTGCTGCAACTCCAAGATAGCTACTTCATACTTCTTCTTCAAACTCGACTTCTCTCATATAAAAAAAAACTTTACTGCGTGACCAAATTCGCTGTCTTCATCCTCTCAACATTTTGCGACTAAACTTGCCGTCTTTATAACTCTGTAGTGCTGGCCTCCTCAGGCCCAGCTGGTTGCTTAAAACTCCATCTATCCTTGGTTATATCAGTGTCCTGGGACACTTCATACAGTTAAATGCTACAACTTCAATAGTCGGTATTCCTTTCTGAATATACAACCGAAAAACAGTCTCAAAGAAGGCTCAAGGTTTTGAACAGAGATTTCCGCTTACTGGCGGTTTGGCTGTGGGCTAGATGCGGTTTGCATCTGATGGTGCCTGATCAGCTGTCATCAGAGAACACAGAACACTGTTCTCGTGAACTCTTCTTCGACATGGAAGATCAAAGTCTGGGCTGAATAGTTTTGTGTCTGTTGAAAGTTGACGGATGAAAGTGGGTAGGATGGACTATGCCACAAAATTGAAAAGTGAAGAAACAACACAGATAGCTATGGGTCCGCGTGGGAGCTGCGTATTGTCAGGTACGTGCCCTTGCAGGTGGTGTTGACTCTTGAAGTGTTGCTCTGTTGAGAGAGGAAAGATGAAAGTGGGTAGGATGGACTATGCCGCGAAATTGAAAAGTGAAGGAACGGCACAGACAGCTAGTGTACCACATGATCGCCATTCGCGTCACGTCAGGTACGTGCCCCTGCAGGTGGTGCATGACTCTTCATGTGGTGCGTTGAGAGAGGAAAGATGAAAGTGGGTAGGATGGACTACGTTGCGAAACGAAATAGTGAAGAAAAGACACAGACAGCTAAGGGTCTGCACGGGAGGCAACCCTGTCACGTAAGGTACGTGCCCCTCCGGGTGTGGTTCTCTTGTTCATCCAACATACTAGGTACATGGCCAAAGCTGGCTTGGTCTGTGGGTGTGATTCACTCTGTTTATGTTACCTAACAAGGGGGGTAGGCATGTGGTATGTCCCTCCAGATAAACATTCAAATACAAATGAAAATAAAACATGGTTACATCCTAAATTACCCTTCCAAAACAATTTTTTACCTAAGACATCATTATTACTAAGCACTTAAATAATTGACAATACTCGGGAACTTATTATGGCATACTTGAAATCCTACAAAATGATTATCATCATCAATCTAGTAACACAGTGACATATGGAAACACTAGGTTGATACAAATACTAAAGTACTGGTGCTGGCAAAACTTTAGCAAAATTCTCTAAATATTTGATAATGACATAAATGAGACATGGACAAAATGAACAATAATAAGATAATACATGGACCTAAGTAATTGGACCTAAGTAATTAGACACAAGTAATTAGACACAAATAAATGGACACAAGCAATTGGACATAAGTAATTGGAGGACATAAGTAATTGGACACAAGTAATAGGCAACTCGTCATAGCGATATAAGCGGTGGCAAAACCGCAACAAAAGCAAACGTTCAGAATATTATTCCCTTCAAACAAAACTTCCTTATCCTCCAGTTACATTTCATAGCAAAATGAATATAAGTATATCCTGGTATTCCTTTATGCTCTCGTTTATATTTCCATACCAACTAATAGTCTTTGGTACTTCTACCTACAAGAAAACTGTCGTTAGGTCATGGCAATGTTGTGTGTAATGCTGTGGAATTGTGTAATGCAACATTAATACTTCCTTCAAGAAGATTCTGATGAAAAATGGTTTTATGTCTCCTTCAATGAACAGACCAATAATTATTAAACGTGTGATAAACCGTTTCCTGTGATTTGTATTTGCAAATATTGGTGATCATCAGTCTCCCAGTCAATCGTTCAAGGGTATGATTGTTGTTCCTTTTGTTAATTCTCTCACCTACCTGCTTCCATATAATCATTATTGGCGGCTCGACAAAGCTAGTTGCATCTCGGGAGATGTCAATATGACTTACCTGCTGGTGCTTTTGTTTTTAATAAAATTAGAGTTCAATTGTCATGTGTAATGTGTATAGGAAGGAAAGTCAGTTCCTTAGTATTGAAAATGTGTGTAAATTTATTCTAAGGGTTTGTTATATAATGGTTAAGAATTCCCGTGTTGAGATTCAGTGCAGCTTGAGGTGCTAAGGTGCAACATGCGTCACACTCATGAGATTGTAAGTTGCTGACAGAACAGCTGACAGTACGGCTGCATCCGGTTTCACTGGCTCGGGGGCAGAACTGGCGTTCACGCTGGGTCTGTCCTCTTGCTACGTGTGGAGTTTAGTCTCTCGGTACTGTCACAAAACTTCCTTCCAGAGTTATTTTATGTTGTTCACGACAGTTATGCATGGAGGATGTTCTTTTCTAAGGGACTCTAATAGCTCCAGTCGCTAGAGGTCACAAAACTATCGGGTTCCAATTATTTTACTTAAACACTCTGTTCTTCTAACATTTAGGTAACTGGCAGGTGTTAAGCTTCTGAATATACTGTATTTTCCGATGACATTCCAAACCCAACTCCTTGGCTAATGCGTTTCCCACACAGCGGTCAGTTACAGGACAGATTTAGCGGCAAGTGCTGGCTTCCTTGATGCCATATAGGTCCATTCATTAACCGTGGTGGTGATACAACTTAGCTGGAGATCGATCTGAAATTCCAACGTTTACTAATCATGATGGTTTAGACAATGCGTACCAGGAAAAAGTCCTCTCTCACGATTTTGTTCCTTACTGAAAATTCAAATAGACAACACAAATAGATCCCCATCTTTAGATCAGGCTAGTAAAATCTGCAGGGCAATATTGAGGTAGTGAATTTATTTCTATAACTATGCTGGTCATCGTTAGAAAAAAAAAGAAGTCGATGAAGCACATCTATTTCCCTTTATTCAGTAATGTATATCCCTATTTGTGACGCTTAACATTTGTCACTCTCACTTTGAAGCTACCGACTATTGAAGTAGTGGCATTTAACTGTATGACGTGCCCCAGGACATTGCGATATAACCAAGGATAGACGGAGTTTTAAGCAACCAGCTGGGCCCGAGGAGGCCAGCACTCCAGAGTTATAAAGACGGCAAGTTTAGTCGCAAAATGTTGAGAGGGTGAAGATGGCAAATATGGTAGCACAGTAAAGTTTTTTTTTTTATATGAGAGAAGTCAAGTTTGAAGAAGTAGTATGAAGTAGCTATCTTGGAATCGCAGCACTGTGATATACACAGTTAAGTAGGCGATAACGTCATGTCAACAATGCGCTGTGCACTATACCTTCATAAAGGAAAAGTCCTTCAGAAATTACGCTCAACTTAGTCTTTTCTAATCCAATTCCTTACGCTTTCTGCTTCCACTATGGAATTCTCTTGATTCTCATCGAGTTTTGTTTCTCACCTTGTTAGCAACAGCGGTGACATTCAATGACACAATCTACGCCCCACCTGCACCAAACTGGCGTCACTTTCCTTTGTCAATTTCACATGATAGTGTTTAGCAAATATGTTGATGCATGAGAAACTTCTTCTCACAATGTGAACATTATTGTACTTAGATGGTCAACCCACAGAGACATTTAACTTTCTTTACTTATTGATATAGCATATGTACCATTGTAATGTGATATTTGAGTACTTCATTTTTATATTTTCATGTTAATGTAACAACAATGTTTAGGCTAAAATGGATTTCATAGCACCTATGTTAAGCCGTTGTGACGTATCTGTCACTTATGAACTAATTTACTATGACATAATGTAATTTTAAACAGAACCCACTGTAACAACGCATTCAGCGTGATGTTTCGTGTAATCCCACTTCTGACACCAATTGTGCAGGATGGGCGTACGGGCAAGTGGTGGGCGTTATGGAATGATTAGGATTAGTTTTAGAGAATGGGAGTTTATTGGCGAACACATGTTGAAAGGGGTTACATAGGCCTAGGGAGGTGAGGGTGAGCCAGAGCTTAGAGTTTGGTGAAAAATTGTTCGCGAAGCTAACGGAAGTGGTTGTCTGCCGAAACTAAGTCCACAGTGCCCGCAGCACCGGGAGAAGCAGGAGATGTTCAATGCTACAGGGCATGCATCCGACTCGCGGGTGAGCAAGAATACAAGAGGGCGAGCCCGGCGATGGGCGGCTGGGTATATTTGACGCACCACGCGGCTTCCTCCGCCCTGATTGGTCAGGATCGCGAAAACCGTGCGGGCAGCATGGAACTTTGCAGAGCGTTGCGTGCTAAGTGACACCTGGAGCGGCGTTACCTCGTAAGCACATGAGAGGGGCACGTGGCAAAGGTGACCTTCCTCAGTGCTGATTTCCTGATACTAGACCATGGGACGAAAGAATTTACAGGCAGCTAACACTGGCGGCCATGGCAGTTACCGCTTGGAGGCTCATATAATAAAGTAAAATCCCTTATTGTCTGGCTCATCCTTTACAAAAAGTCTGTAAATTATACTTGTGAAGATAAAAGTTTAAATTAACACTGAAAGTGTCCAAGATACTTGACTAAGAAAAGATGTTTATGGTTTACAAAACAGCATTTTTTTAAGGCATGTGACAGAACTTTGAATGAAGTTATATGTCATTAATTAAAACTTCGGGTTAAGAGGCCATGGTCAAGCAGTAGAAATTCTTCCTCCTGACATTTCATTGCCAGCTGTTGAAAACATCTTCTGAGTTGACTCACCTTGGAAGATGTTCTTTCTCCTGATGGTTTCATTGCCAGCTGTGGGCAACATCTTCTGCATTTACTCACCTTGGAAGATGTTACCCACAGTTGGCAGTGAAATGTCAGGAGGAAGAATTTCCACTGTTTGGCCTCTTAGCCCAGGAGATTTAAATAATGAAGATGCCAGCCATGAAAGTGTACATGTTATTTTTAATAGTCAGATAATGAAATGTTAACTAGTGAATAATAAAATACTGCTGGATACATCATGGAACATATTTGGAACTTTGTAGGTACATGTGGTTTCTGTGAATGTAAACAATATTGTGTTAAAAATAAATTACTTTATTGACTGGCTAACATTCTTTAAAATTATTCTTCAGTTACTATAATGTATAGTTAACTTTGCATTAACTTTATTTATAATTAACTTAATGTCCAGTTGTTGAACTTCATAAACAAGTGTGAAATTTATCTAAATTGAAAATTAGCTTCATGTATTGTGTTTCTTGCTCAAAATCTAGTATAAAACTGGCATCATATGATTCGTTAGATAATTTGCCTTTAATTTTGGTCACTTACCACTTACATACCAGCCCCCCCCCCCCTTTTCACACAATATCATGCATAATAGAATGTGCAGGACATTTTGTTACTATTGAACAAATAATTTTGAAATATAATCATCCTATTGTTGTTTGTAAGAAAATACTTTATCAAAGAATATGAGTTTTTTTAGTTGTTTAAAGTCAAGCTGCTCACTGATCTGCAAAATTGTTACATATCACAAAAATACATAGATGGTACATTTGAACATTTTTAGCAAACTTTGCTAAAATCAGTTAAAATGGAGTTTTCTGAACAGAATTTGATACTGTTTCAACTGTTCTGTTGTGCCTTTGTAAATACAGTTCCTTGTAACTTCTGTTCAAAATATTGTAAATCAAGCAGAATAAAAGTGTTGTTTCCATATTACGAGGGCAGTGCAATAAGTAATGCAACACATTTTTTTTCTCGGCCAATTTTGGTTGAAAAAACCGGAAATTTCTTGGGGAATATTTTCAAACATTCCCGCTTCGTCTCGTATAGTTTCATTGACTTCCGACAGGTGGCAGCGCTGTACGGAGCTGTTAAAATGGCGTCTGTAACGGATGTGCATTGCAAACAACGGGCAGTGATCGAGTTTCATTTGGCGGAAAACCAGGGCATCTCAGATATTCATAGGCGCTTGCAGAATGTCTACGGTGATCTGGCAGTGGACAAAAGCATGGTGAGTCATTGGGCAAAGCGTGTGTCATCATCGCCGTAAGGTCAAGCAAGACTGTCTGATCTCCTGCGTGCGGGCCGGCCGTGCACAGCTGTGACTCCTGCAATGGCGGAGCGTGTGAACACACTCATTCGAGATGATCGACGGATCACCATCAAACAACTCAGTGCTCAACTTGACATCTCTGTTGGTAGTGCTGTCACAATTGTTCACCAGTTGGGATATTCAAAGGTTTGTTCACGCTGGGTCCCTCGTTGTCTAACCGAACACCATAAAGAGCAAAGGAGAACCATCTGTGCGGAATTGCTTGCTCGTCATGTGGCTGAGGGTGACAATTTCTAGTCAAAGATTGTTACAGGCGATGAAACATGGGTTCATCACTTCGAACCTGAAACAAAACGGCAATCAATGGAGTGGCGCCACACCCACTCCCCTACCAAGAAAATGTTTAAAGCCATACCCTCAGTCGGTAAAGTCATGGTTACAGTCTTCTGGGACGCTGAAGGGGTTATTCTGTTCGATGTCCTTCCCCATGGTCAAACGATCAACTCTGAAGTGTATTGTGCTACTCTTCAGAAATTGAAGAAACGACTTCAGCGTGTTCGTAGGCACAAAAATCTGAATGAACTTCTCCTTCTTCATGACAACGCAAGACCTCACACAAGTCTTCGCACCTGAGAGGAGCTCACAAAACTTCAGTGGACTGTTCTTCCTCATGCACCCTACAGCCCCGATCTCGCACCGTCGGATTTCCATATGTTTGGGCCCAATGAAGGACGCAATCCGTGGGAGACACTTTGCGGATGATGAAGAAGTTATTGATGCAGTACGACGTTGGCTTCGACATCGACCAGTGGAATGGTACCGTGCAGGCATACAGGCCCTCATTTCAAGGTGGCGTAAGGCCGTAGCATTGAATGGAGATTACGTTGAAAAATAGTGTTGTGTAGCTAAAAGATTGGGGAATAACCTGGTGTATTTCAATGCTGAATAAAACAACCCCTGTTTCAGAAAAAAAATGTGTTGCATTACTTATTGAACTGCCCTCGTACATCAGATTCATAAAATTTTGACAGTAAAAAATATGCATAGTATGAAACAAGACTTAAGATAAATTTGAAGAACATCCACAAATGATGGATGAAATTTGACAACATTTACATCAATACGATTCTTTAAAAAAATTTTATCAAAATATTTAAAAATTGTCTTAATGAATAAAGGTTATATATTGTCAAACAGGTTATTCTAAAATGATTATGCAAAATACTCTTAAATGAGGGATGTGACTTACAAAATTTATGTTAAGTAGCCTTTTGAAAAAGTCTTTGATAGAAACTATAGCATTGCATTTTGCTGCGTGGGGTAGCCTTGCGGTCTGAGGCACCTTGTCACTGTTCGTTGTGTCTCCCCCCATCGGAGGTTCAAGTCCTCCCTTGGGCATGGGTGTGTGTGTTGTCCTATAGCGTAAGTTAGTTTAAGTTAGATTAAGAAGTGTGAAAGCTTACGGACCAATGATATCAGCAGTTTGGTCCCATAGGATTGTACCATAAATCTTACCACAATCATTCCAGTTTGTAGTTATCACTGACTCCTTTCATCCCTTTCCATCTACATCTGCATCTACTTCTGTACTCACAGAATACAGAAGTAGATGCAGAAATCATGCCATGAAATGCATGGCAGATGGTACATCCCATTGTACCATTCTCTTCTTGTTTCCACTTACACATGGAGCTTAGGAAGAATGGTTGTTTGAATGACTCTGTGTGTACTGTAATTATTCTAAGCTTGTCTGCACAATTCCTGTGTGAGTGATACACCACGGGTTTGCAATTATATTACTAGAGTCATCATTTAAAGCCTTTTCTTGAAACTTTGTTAGTAGACTTTCTTGGGATAGTTTATGTTTATCTTCAAGAATCTGCCAATTCAGTGTCTCCAGCATTTCTCTCAGTATTCTACTAATAAACTAAAATCTAATCACCATCTTTATCCACAGCTGAACCTATGTGATCATTCCATTTCAATATCCTTACAAAGTTTAACACTCAGGTTTTTAGTTATGAGCTTGGCCTATTTCAACTTCCCCATGAATCAAACAACCCCTGTGACAATTCATGCTGCCCTTCTCTGTATACATTCAATATCCCCTGCCAGTCCTATCTGTTATGCGACGCAGACACGTGAGCAGTATTCTAGAACCAGCCACGTGAGTGATTGTAAGCAATCTCTTTTGTAGACTGATTGCACTTCCCCAGTATTCTACCAATAAACCAAAGTCTACCATCCGCTTTACCCACAACTGAATCTGTGTGATCATTCCATGTCATATTCCTTACAAAGTGTTACACTCAGGTTTTTGTATGAGTTGTCTTATTCCAAATGTGATTCATTGATATTATACTCAAAGAGTATTACAGTTTTTTCGTTTTGTGATGTTCAAAATTTTACATTTCCTGAACATCTAAAGCAAGTTGCCAATCTTAGGTCCACTTTGAAATCTTATATAAATCTGACTGAATAATTTATGCAGCTTTCTTTCAGATATTACTTTGTTATAGATAACTGGCATCATCTGCAAGAAATATGAGGTTACTATTAATATTGTCTACAAGGTCATTAATATACAACATGAATAGCAAAGGTCCCACCATACGTTCCATGGGGCACACCCAAAGTTATTTCTATATCTGACAATGACTCACCATTCAAAGATAACATTCCCCTACCAAAAAGTCCTCAGTCCACTCACAAATTTCATTTGATACCCCATACGATCACACCTTTGACAATAAGTGTAATGTGAGGTACTGAGTCAAATGCTTTTTGGAAATCAAGAAATACTGCATCTACCTGACTGCATCTAGCTTCCAGTTATGCCACATGAAGAAAGTGTGAGTTGGCTTTCACATGACTGATGTTACTGGAATTGATATTGGTTAGCAAGAGGAGGTCAATTCTATTTTATGTACCTCATTATGTTTAAGCTCAGAATATTCTCTAAGATTCTACTACAGGAAATCGATTTCAGGGATGTTGGACGGTAGTTTCATGGATCATTTATACTACCCTTCTTGTTGTTGGGTGGACATGGATTTTCTTCCAGCAACTGTGAACTTTTTTTTGAGGGATCTAAAATAGACTACAGTTAGAAGAAGGGCTAATTCAGCCGCCAAATTCGATGTAAAAATCTAATAGAGATTCCATTGGTCCCTGGGAGTTTGTTCAATTTTAATGATTTCTGCTGTTTCTCATCATCACTGACACAAATACTTATTTCACTCGTCTTTTTAGTGGTACAAGGATTAAACTGAGGCAATTCTCATGAGTTTTTTCTTTGTAAAGTAACATTTGAAAATGGAGTTAAGTATTTTAGCTTTGCTTTACTACCTTCAATTTCACTTCCTGTCTTGTTCGCTGGGGACAGTACACTGACTTTGGTGCTACTAACAGCGTTTACATATGACCAGAATTTCGTTGGTTTTTGTGTAAGATCATTTGAGAATATTCTGCTACGGTGGTGACTGAAGGCTTAACACATTGCTCTCTTGACAGCGAATGGAATTTAATTTAGCATCTCTTTATCTGTAGTCTTGCTGTTTCAGTTAAAACCTTTTGTGGTGAAGGCCACATTTTTACCTTGTCATTCACGATCTCTCTCTCTCTCTCTCTCTCTCTCTCTCTCTCTCTCTCGCCCCCCCCCCCCCCCCTCCTCTCCCCCCCTCCCTCCCACTGGTCATGATTCCCATGATTCCCATTTTCTGAAAATGCCTGTTTATTTAGTTAGCGGTATGGCTAATGCAGACATATCATAAAATTAAATTACACATACAGATGTACATATTTTATTGCATAAGAAACTTAAGTTTGGCTTTACAACTGAATATCCAGTCCTTCAATCCAGTGCACTTCATCTGAAGTTGCCAGCAGGAAATCCTATTCAGCAATGCAATAGGCTCGAATCCTGCATTCACTGACAGTGTGGTGAACAGTCTGGTATGGAGCCCCACAGTCACAGGCTGGATTAGGTAGCTTTTTCCACTTAAAGAGAGCATTCCTGCGTCAGCCATGGCCAGTACGGATTCCGTTGAGGGTAGTCCAGGTTTTGCATTGTAGGTCGAATCCACTTAGAAGTTTAGCAACTGAGAAGATGTTATGCAGGCACATATATGTCACTGCTTTCCACCGACATTTCCATTCTTCAAGGGGTTTGAAATCATTAGCAACCGTGTCAGCAGCATCACACAGAGTTGGATGGCATGATTTCAGTCTCCTATGATTTAAAAGTGGCAGGTCGTTATGCAGGTAGGTTATGCGGGTCGTTATGCGGGTAGGTTAGAATTCCTGGAGATCTTGTGGAATTCCCTCATAAGGGCAGTACATCTGCGTAGATCAGGAGGCATTATACCGGATAACAGTGGAAGCCAATAAACTGGGGTGGATCTGATTGCACCAGATATTATGCACATTGTTGTATTCAGCTGAGTGTCAACGAGCCTTGTATATCTATTACTTTGATGAGATTGAGGACTAGCATACATCTCAAAGGGATGTAATAAGGAATAGTAAGGCTTTGTATCCTAAAGCATAGGTGAATGTAGTTCTTTACATTTAATTATTCAAGGATAGCAAAATAATGACTAGTATTTAATTAATACTGCTCACAAAAAATTTCAGAAATCTACTACTAAAGTCAGAGGTAATGATAATAGAAAAGCATAAGTGTGACACACAAATATTTAAAAAGCAATCTTTCAAGAGAGTTCTGTTTGTTTCTGTTACTGAAAGTTATTTGTATCTTTATGGTTAAAATTACCAGGGACTGAGGGACTGTAATACTTTGTTAAACAAATAGCAAAAAACAGGTGAATCTCACAAGGAAGTATTCTTCCACATGAATCATAGCACAGATTATAATGCTGCACAAGAATTATAGTTAAGAAACAAACACTGTTAGCTTTTCCTTTCAACCCCCCCTCCCTCCCTCATTTCTTGGATGTATTTTAAGGATTTTAGTAAGTTTTTCACACTTTTTCAGTCGTTTATAGTCGAAAAGTATTATTACAACAAAACTTCGTAACTCAAAAAAATATCTTCGGTCATCCAATCTGTTTTTAATTCAATCTTCAAAAATTATTTTATAAAATTCTTAAATAAATTATTTAGAGACTGTGCTGTGGGAACAAAAGTCTGCCAACATTAGCTAGACAAAAGGTACACATTTTTCACAAAATATTGAAATCAAAATTACTAACCAGTCTCCTTCCTTCACTTTCAGTAAAGTATGGATTTCTCATAGGAGAATCTTTCTTGAATAACAGTCTAGTGAATTAATGTCTGTCGGCATGAATCTGCCTCTTCAAATTACAGTATTCAAGCCACATTAAAAACATAACATTGAACCAGATTCATACATAAAAGTATAAGCACATCTTACATAGTCATCTGTAAAATTATGGTCATCGGACAGCAGGAGATAATCACAGCATTTACATATAATCTACAGAGAAAAAATAGAAGAGTGGATGTACTATAAAATGAAAAATTGATTCAACGAGCTAGAGCAATACTACTAGCTTAACAGTGTATCCATAACAGATTAGCGAATCATCTGCCAACATCAACCCAACTTCGGGTAAAACTTCATCTTTCTGAAAAACATATTACACACAAAATTTTCATAAAAACATATTAAAAATATTGTGCATAGGCCTTATGTCTTATGTATTCTTTAAACATAATAGAGGGAAACATTCCACATGGGAAAAATATATCTAAAAAAAAAGATGATGTAACTTATCAAACGAAAGCGCTGGTACGTTGATAGACACACAAACAAACACAAACACACACACAAAATTCAAGCTTTCACAACCAATGGTTGCTTCATCAGGAAAGAGGGAAGGAGAGGGAAAGACGAAAGGATGTGGGTTTTAAGGTAGAGGGTAAGGATCCCGGGAGTGGAAAGACTTACTTAGGGGGAAAAAAGGACAGGTATACACTCGCGCACACACACATATCCATCCGCACATATACAGACACAAGCAGACATATGTAAAGGCAAAGAAATTGTGGAGAGATGTCAGTCGAGGCGGAAGTACAGAGCCAAAGATGTTGTTGAATGACAGGTGAGGTATGAGCGGCGGCAACCTGAAATTAGCAGAGATTGAGGCCTGGTGGGTAACGGGAAGAGAGGATATATTGAAGGGCAAGTTCCCATCTCCGGAGTTCTGATAGGTTAGTGTTAGTGGGAAGTATCCAGATAACCCGGACGGTGTAACACTGTTCCAAGATGTGCTGGCCGTGCACCAAGGTATGTTTAGCCACAGGGTGATCCTCATTACCAACAAACACTGTCTGCCTGTGTCCCTTCATGCGAATGGACAGTTTGTTGCTGGTCATTCCCACATAGAAAGCTTCACAGTGTAGGCAGGTCAGTTGGTAAATCACGTGCATGCTTTCACACGTGGCTCTGGCTTTGATCGTGTACACCTTCTGGGTTACAGGACTGGAGTAGGTGGTGGTGGGAGAGTGCATGGGACAGGTTTTACACCAGGGGCGGTTACAAGGGTAGGAGCCAGAGGGTAGGGAAGGTGGTTTGGGGATTTCATAGGGATGAACCAAGAGGTTACGAAGGTTAGGTGGACGGCGGAAAGACACTCTTGGTGGAGTGGGGAGGATTTCGTGAAGGATGGATCTCATTTCAGGGCAGGATTTGAGGAAGTCGTATCCCTGCTGGAGAGCCACATTCAGAGTCTGATCCAGTCCTGGAAAGTATCGTGTCACAAGTGGGGCACTTTCGGGGTTCTTCTGTGGGAGGTTCTGGGTTTGAAGGGATGAGGAAGTGGCTCTGGTTATTTGCTTCTGTACCAGGTCGGGAGGATAGTTGCGGGATGCGAAAGCTGTTTTCAGGTTGTTGATGTAGTGGTTCAGAGATTCAGGACTGGAACAGATTCGTTTGCCACGAAGACCTAGGCTGTAGGGAAGGGACCGTTTGATATGGAATGGGTGGCAGCTATCATAATGGAGGTACTGTTGCTTGTTGGTGGGTTTGATGTGGACGGTTGTATGCAGTTGGCCATTGGACAGATGGAGGTCAACGTCAAGGAAAGTGGCATGGGATTTGGAGTAGGACCAGGTGAATCTGATGGAACCAAAGGAGTTGAGGTTGGAGAGGAAATTCTGGAGTTCTTCTTCACTGTGAGTCCAGATCATGAAGATGTCATCAATAAATCTGTACCAAACTTTGGGTTGGCAGGCCTGGGTAACCAAGAAGGCTTCCTCTAAGCGACCCATAAATAGGTCGGTGTTTGAGGGGGCCATCCTGGTACCCTTGGCTGTTCCCTTTAATTGTTGGTATGTCTGGCCTTTGAAAGTGAAAAAGTTGTGAGTCAGGATGAAGCTGGCTAAGGTAATGAGGAAAGAGGTTTTAGGTAGGGTGGCAGGGGATCGGCGTGAAAGGAAGTGCTCCATCGCAGCAAGGCCCTGGACGTGCGGAATATTTGTGTATAAGGAAGTGGCATCAATGGTTACAAGGATGGTTTCTGGGGGTAACAGATTGGGTAAGGATTCCAGGCGTTCAAAAAAGTGGTTGGTGTCTTTGATGAAGGATGGGAGACTGCATGTAATGGGTTGAAGGTGTTGATCTACGTAGGCCGAGATACGTTCTGTGGGGGCTTGGTAACTAGCTACAATGGGGCGGCCGGGATGATTGGGTATGTGAATTTTAGGAAGTAGGTAGAAGGTAGGGGTGTGGGGTGTTGGTGGGGTCAGGAGGTTAATGGAGTCAGGTGAAAGGTTTTGTAGGGGGCCTAAGGTTCTGAGGATTCCTTGAAGCTCCGCCTGGACATCAGGAACGGTATTACCTTGGCAAACTTTGTATGTAGTGTTGTCTGAAAGCTGACGCAGTCCCTCAGCCACATACTCCCAACGATCAAGTACCACGGTTGTGGAACCCTTGTCTGCCGGAAGAATGACGATGGGTCGGTCAGCCTTCAGATCACGGATAGCCTGGGCTTCAGCAGTGGTGATGTTGGGAGTGGGATTAAGGTTTTTCAAGAAGGATTGAAAGACGAGGCTGGAAGTGAGAAATTCCTGGAAGGTTTGGAGAGGGTGATTTTGAGGTAGAGGAGGTGGGTCCCGCTATGACGGAGGTCGGAACTGTTCCAGGCAGGCCAGCTACATTGTATGCTCGGCCACCCAACACATTCATGGTATTGCAATAGCTTCTGTATTCGCTGTGGTACCATTGTCAGTTCTTTTCTTCTGGTTTTCCACTTCACTACTGACATCTTGTGCTCTGCTTCTTATGTTGTCATAGAAAGTCTTTGAAATTTTTCTGGCTGCACCACGTACGGTATTTTGCTGTGCAACAAAACTGACCCAAGAGACTATCAGTTCCGTTCAGCTGCTCCTTCAAATCCTTGAATTAGAATGTCATCAGAATAGAACATAGTTTTTCTTTTGTCCCTCTGTGTTTTAACTTTTTTTTCAACTTTCTCCTTGGTTTTCATGACAGCTTACTTATTGTGTAACTTAGAGGAAACACTACAATTTCCTCTCAGACCCTTCTCAATTACTGCTTTCCTTTCACACCATTCCACTTTATAACTGCAGTCTGATTTCTACGCAAGTTGTGGATAACTTTTTACTGCCTGTATTTTACCCCTGCTACTTTTAGAATTTCAAAGAGTGTATTCCAGTCAACATTGTCAAAAGCTTTTTCTAAATCTACAAATGTTATAGATGAAGGATTGCTTTTCTTTGATGTATTTTCTAAGATAAGCCTTAGGGTCAATGTGGCTCTATATATTTGTACATTTCTCTGGAACCATTTGTACATTTCGCTGGAAACCAAAGTAATCTCCTGTGAAGTCAGCATCTACCAGTCTTCACACTTTTCTCAAAATAAACACTGTTAGTATTTTGTAATCATTGCATATGGAACTGATAGTTCAAACAATGGAAAATCCTGGATGGAATGTAACAATAGTGATAGTTCAGTTATAATGACACCTCTCAGCAATGGTCTTCTTTGCAGTAGCAATTTCTACATTCTTCTAGAAGTATTATGCCTGTCTGATATATCTTATTTCCAGGGCGGAATAATTTTGTTGTGGCTGACAGGCCCAAGGGTCTCAACTATTCTGAGGGAATGGTGTCTGCTACAGTGGATGGGTTTCAGAGGGCTATAAAAGATCTGTCAGATTCTTCTCACAGTATCATATCTCTCAGTTCCTTTTCTCTTTCTATAATAATGTTTTCAACTCCCCTTTATATAGACCCTTCACATATTCCTACCCTCTTTCAACCTTCCCTTTTGTGCTTAGAATGAGCTGGGTATCTTTGCTCCTAATGTTCATGCAAGTGCTCCTCTTTTCTCCAAAGGTTTCTCTAACTGTACTATATGCTCCACCTGTGATTCACACAGTAGTTTGTGCTTTTACAGCTTTGCATTTCTCCTCTAGCCTCTCCTCCCTGCTAGTTTACATTTCCTGTCTACTTCAGTTTTTAGGCATGTCCGTCCCTTGTTGTCTGCTTTTTTGTTGTACTTTTATATTTTCTCCTTTCGTCAGTTAGATTCAGTGTCTCATGCATTATTCACAGATTTCTACTGGGATTTTTTTGGCTGTTTAATCCTTTCCTGCCTTCGCAAATTCATTTGTTAACGCTACCTATTTATCTTCTCTTATAATCTGTGACATACTTTATTCCTGTTTCAGTAATTGCCTAAAGATTCTTTTGAATCTCTCAATAACCTCTGCTTATGTCATCTTATGTAGATCTTAATTCTGTAAGTTTTCCAAATTACCGCAATTTCTTTAGTTTTTATCTACTTTCCCCAACCAGTAGATCATAGTCATACTCCTCATCTGCCCTTGGAAACATTTTGCAATTTAAACTCTCATTTCAAAATCTCTGCCTTACCATTATGTAATCTATTTGAAATCTTCTAATGTTTTCTGGTCTGCTTCATGTATACAATCTTCTTTCACAATTTTTAAACCAAGTATTGGCAATTAAATTGTGCATGGGACATAATTCTGTCAGGTAGCTTCCTCTTCCTTTCCAATCCCCAAACTTGTATTCTTCTGCTAATTTTCCTTATGTTTCTTTTTCTACTGTTGAATTCCAGTCCTTGCATCACAATCAAATTTTTGCCTCCCTTAGGTATCTGAACAAAGCTCCAGGCCACCATGGAATCCCTGTCAGATTCTATGCTGAACTTGTGGCTGAGTTAGCCCCTCTTCTAACTATTATCTATTGCAGATCCCACAAAACAACCAGTGCTTGTATAAAGGCACTGGCTACACCGGTCTACAAGAAGGGTAGTAGTACCATCCAGTATCCTCAACATCAACTCGTTGTAGAATATTAGAACATATTTTGAACACAAAATGTAATGAGGTATCTTGAAGAGAATGACCCAACCTCAATGCCAACCAGCATGGATTTTGAAAACATCAGTCGTGTGAAACACAACTCGCACTTTTCTCACTTGACATACTGAAAGCTTTGGATCAATGCAACCAAGTAGATACAGTATTTCTTGATTTCCAAAAAGCATTTGACTCAGTACCACACCTATGATTATTGCCAAAAATAGAGTTTTATGAGTTATCAAGTGAAATTGTGACTGAACTGAGGACTTTTTGGTAGGGAGGACACAGCATATTGTCTTGGACGGAGAGACATTGTCAGATGTAGAAGTAACTTCAGGTGTGCCCCAGGGAAGTGTGTTGGGGCCCTTGCTATTAATGTTGTTTATTAATGGCCTTGAAGACAATATTAATAGTAAAATCAGGCTTTTTGCAGATGATGCAGTTATCTGTAATGAAGTACTATCTGAAAGAAGCTGCATAAATATTCAGTCATATTCAGTCAGGTCCTTCATAAGATTTCAACAAGGTGCAGAGATTGGAAACTTGCTCAAAATGTTTAGAAATATAAACTGTGCGCATAAAAAAAAGTATCCTGTGACTATAATATCAGTGAGTCTCTGTTGGAATTGGCCAACTCATACAAATACCTGTGTGTAACACTTTGTAGGGGTATGAAATGGAATGATCACATAGGTTCAGCTGTGGGTAAATCAGGTGATATACTTCGGTTTATTGGTAGAATATGGGGGAAGTTCAATCAGTCCACAAAGGAGATTGCTTACAAATCACTTGTGTGGCTAATTCTAGAATATTGCTCTGGTGTGTGGGACCCGTACCAGAAACGACTGACAGGGGATATTGAATGTACACAGAGAAGGGCACCACGAGTGGTCACAGGTTTGTTTAATCTGTGGAAGAGTGTCACAGAGATACTGAAGGAACTGAACTGGGAGACTCTTGAAGACAGACGTAAAATATCCCAAGAAAAACTACTTACAAAGTTTTAAGAACCAGCTTTATGTGATGATTCTAAGAATATACTGCAAGCACCTATGTATCACTCACATACATATCATGAGGGATAATATTAGAACAGTTACTGCATGCACAGAGGCATTCAAACAATTATTCTTCCCATGATCCGTATGTGAATGGAACAGGAAGAAACCCTATTAACTGGTGCAATGGGATGTAGAATCTGCCATGCCCCTCATGGTGGTTTGCAGAGCATAGATGTAAATGTAGATGTAGACATTGTTTCAATACTTTCCTCATTTCAGATCTAGCAGGCCTGAAAGTAGACCTCAAAATCAATGATTATAAGTTAATTAGTACCAATGAGTACATCATAAAGAAAACTGATGATAACACTTAAGTTATGGAATCAGTTTGTGAGATTTTTTATTTTGGGCAATTGAAGATAATGATGGAATGATTAGAAAAAAAGTGTTTGAAATGGCCCGGAGTGCTTTTATTAAATTAAACATGGTTTCCAAAATGAAGCTTCTGAAGCAGAAAAAGTTTTAGGGTCTGTAAAAACCTAAATTACACTTCCTGAACTTCTGTGTTTTGATTTTTACAGGTCTTTCAATATAAATATTACATTGTTGACCAATAATTTCATTTACTGCAGCGTCTTGTCCATATGCACCTCCCTTTTTAGATGTTTATATGCAATACTTTGTATTTACATGTCTATTATCATTAAATATGAGGATTTCATTGCATGCTGCATTCCAACTGTAAATTTAACCAGAATGCAATTTTTAAAAAATGTGTTTTATCTTTACAGACAGCATGTGTGTTACAAATAGAAGAAAGTCTTGTAAATGGGACATCATTGCAGTTAAGAACTAAATTTGATCAATATCTCCTAGCAGTGTATGTGGTATCAGGATGTGTTACATTTAGAGGGTAGGTATAAACTCTTCTTATGTACTCTCAGTGGAACCCATGGTAGGTTGAGAAATTAAATGTTAAGTAGTTGCAAATTCTGAAACATATTTCATGAATTTACAGGTGAGGTTTCTAAGGAGAAACTTTTTCATTGTGTTTTCACATTTAACTTTTCCATCTGACAGACATTTTATGTCACGGGATTTGTGATCAAAAATTTTGTTGGCAGCTTGTGCACCCCATTTTATGTTAAAGGCAACCTTTCTGAGGAGTAATGAATGATTTTTTCCTTCTTCTTCTTCTTTTGCTACTGTAATTATGTACATTCATTGTTGCTTCAGAAGTGTGGTAGCTTAAAACCTTCATGAAGGAATAAGTATACTGGAGGTAGTAAAAATGTCTAATTCCTTAAACAGATGTCTACAAGATGATCATGAGTGATCATCATATATTATTCTTACAGCTCATTTTTGAGCAATGAACTCTTTCTAAAATTCTATGGAGTAAGAGTCACTGCATCAATCTGCTAAAATCCTCTTAAAGAACAGATGTCAGAAAATAAAAATACTAGCTGAAGAGAGTAATAATTGCACTGTGCAACAGAATGAAAGGATCACTTTTTTGAAACCTCTTAAATGTCTCCCATTGCAACATATAAGTTTGAAATTTGGGCTCAAAGATGCCTACAGCCTTCCTATGCATGGTACAAAAGTGTGGCTCCCTGTGACATCACCCTCAAACTCGACAATGCTTCAGACAACAATGTGTCGACACTAGCAAAAGAATTTCACCACAATTCTGCTGGCAATGGGAACATCATCAAAGCTATATCACTGCTCAAAATTAACACAGAAGGGCCACATGGGTGGCATAAATGGCGTCAGTGAAACCACCCCTTTCCTTGGGACATTGATTCCCACATATTTCATACTCGAAAATGCCAGTCTCCAGCACAATCAACAATGAGAATGTGTTCTTGACAATCTCTGATACTGCTGACATTGCCCCAACACTTCAACCCTTCTCTAAGATCATTGTGGGGCTAGCAATACCCTCGGAGAGTGATCTATACTGTTGGGAGTGCAGTGTTACTGCAGTTTTTGTCTGGTCAGGGTGTATACACTCCGGGACAACCGGGAAATCTGGGAAAATCCTGGGAATTTTTTTTATCCCAGAGAAAACTGGGAAAAACACAGGAATTTTTTGAAATTCCGGGAATTTTTCATTGCCTTAATTTTCAGTTAAATTTTTGTAGTTTTGACTGGTAACAACTCATACTCCAACAAAGAATATTACTGTATCCCACTACTGTAGAATAATAATACTGGAGCAATAAAACATAAACTAGAGAAAAAAGCCAAAATGAAACTTCAATTACAAGGGCAGTGCACCATTTAAAACATCGAAACACTGTGCACACGCAAGCATCTGCCAACAGCAAAATGTGTTGAAGGTCTTAGGACGAAGACTACGTAATACTTCGTAACAACAAACTGCTTCCGATGAGTGTGACGTCACAACTGTTTACATTAGGTTTATTTGAGCAATTGCCAGCAGGCACATGCACATGCACAGTTGAGTCACATAGGAGCAGTACCTTCTGCCACTTCTGGCGACATGAACTGTGGTATTGGGTATATCAACAAGCAGCCAGTTGCTAACTGCAAAAAATTTTCTGGCGTGCCCAAACTGCCATAGCATGTGCATAGCAGTCAGATTTACTGTGGGGGGGGGGGGGGGGGGGGTAATCTTCAAATCACTCTTCTTCACATTTAGTGATTTTACTCTTCCCTCTTCGTTTTCAGCTCCAACGTCAAATGAAAATAAAATGGATTTCTATGGCTGGGAACTATCAAGTGAATTAAAATACATCCACATAATTATGGAATGCTAAAATATATTATTAGTTTGTTTTCTGATTTTTATATTATTTCCACATTTTTAGCAGTCAAACATTGCTCTCCTTGCAGAACAATGAAGTTACTTTTGTCAGTTTGCTAAAGAAATTTGGCTTTTACTAATCATTTCCACTGAGGCATTCCACAGTATTGGCCAGTTCCAACTGTTCACCGAATTTCAAGTACACGTTTTCATCTTCTGACATATGGCGTTATGCGGTAATAAAGAACCAAACATCAGATGGTACAGTACAGGTACTCCAAGAAAATTTACGTCCCAAAAACCACACTGAAAAACTTGGTGTCAGGTTAGGGACTACTTCACTGTGAATATGTGCATATGAGTGTGCACTTCAAGCTGAATTATGCATTTTAGAATGGTTTATGAAATTCCAATACTTTTGGAGTACTCTGACTTCCTGTTTCTTTTTGTGACCTTTTTTTTTTTTTTTTTTTTTTTTTTTTTTTTTTTTTTTTTTTGGGGGGGGGGGGGGTCATCAGTCTTCTGAATGGTTTGATGTGGCCTGTCATGAATTCCTCTCCTGTGCTAACCTCTTTGATAACCTCTTCATCTCAGAGTAGCGCTTGCAACCTACGTCCTCAATTATTTGCTCTGTATGTATTCCAATCTCTGTCTTCTTCTACAGATTTTGCCCTCTACAGCTCCCTCTAGTACCATGGAAGTCATTCCCACATGTCTTAACAGATGTCCTATCATCCAGTCCCTTCTCCTTATCAGTGTTTTCCACATGTTCTTCCTCTCATATTCGGCTCAGAACCTCCTCATCCCTTATCTTATCAGTCCACCTAATTTTCAACATTTGTCTGTAGCACCACATCTCAAATGCTTCGATTCTCTTCTGTTCCAGTTTTCCCTCAGTCCATGTTTCACTACCATACAAGGCTGTACTCCAGACCTACATTATCAGAAATTTCTTCCTCAAATTAAGGCTAATATTTTTATATTAGTAGACTTCTCTTGGCCAGGGATGCCCTTTTTGCCGTTGCTAGTCTACTTTTGATGTCCTCTTTGCTCAGTTCGTCATTGGTTAATTTACTGCCTAGGCAGCAGAATTCCTTAACTTCACCTTCTTCATGATCATCAATGATGATGTTTCGTTTCTCGTTGTTCTCATTTCATTACCTTCATCTTTCCTTGAATTACTCTCAGTCCATACTGTAGATTGTTCATTTCGTTCAGCTGATCATGTAACTCTTCTTCACTTTCACTCAAGATAGCAATGTCATCAGTGAATTGTGTCATTGATTTCCTTTCACCTCAAATTTTAATTGCACTCCTGAACCTTTCTTTTATTTCCATCATTGTTTCCTCGAGGTACAGACTGAACAGTAGTCATCAGACTTGTACATCCTACATACCAACATCAATAGCCGCTTTGTTGCCACTTCCCCAATGATTTCAGAAATTCTGATGGAATGTTATCTATCCCTTCTGCCTTATTTGATCTTATATAATATAAGATGTCTTAATGCTTTATACATATGGATGGGCTTTCTACGTTAACATAACTGTGCACGCACAGTGACTCCTGTTTTCTGGTGTACTCTGGCAGCTGCTAAAACAAATCTATTTCTAGCAGGTTTCACAAAAATATTGCGAATGGTGGCTTGAAAAGCATTACTTTCAAAGAAAATTTCCTTTTATGCAAGATGAATTATGTTACATGTGAGAATATGCAATGAATTTCTTAAATCACAAAGCATTTGAGTCTCGTTTAAAACTTAACACTTTGAGGAGTAGGCACTTAGTAGAATTTCGAGCCCAAAAGCCCAGACATTTATGTCATTATTTTAAATTTTACTGACACATTTGTGTGATGTATCTTAAAATATAACTCACAAAAAAAAAAAGACTAATATTACATGTGAAAGCATAGCTTGACTATGTATGTTAATTTAAACCATTAGCTGAACCTGTTTATGTGTTCGTGCTGCGTAAGTGTTGTTGCTATTTCCTGACTAAATTACACGTCCTGTTCTCTGAATATCTGCTGTCATCAGCTCGGGAGATCGTGTGACATGAGCTTTGATTGGCTTACAAAAGGCTGTCACAATTTTGATTTCATGGCTTCGGAAACTGACATGCTGTGTTTGGTGAAATTTGAATTTACGCTTTCGTAATACGAAAATATGCAGCGTACTGCTGGGAAGTCCTATGTTGATATATTAAACATCAGCCATTCAAAGGATTGATAGGTTTTACAGTTCTGAGAAAAAGTATACTGTCACTTAACACAGAAAAAGTTTATTTTCAACTGAGAAAGGTGGATTTTTTAACCGGGTAATCTGGGAATTTTTTTTCCTTGTCTGTGTATGTATCCTGTCTGGTGTACAGGCTGGAATTGCTAGGGAACGTTTAAAATGTTTCAATGAAATTTGAATGTGATTGGAAGTAGTGAAGTGTCCTTATGCTTGAGGAGGATTACCGGGTTGGTTGCACCAATAATCACACCCGTTTAGCAATAGTTCATTTATTAACCTTAACATGTACAAGGATCACAAAGAACTGAACTGAACATAGCAGAACAACCAAAGATAATGCTTAGAGTCCAAAGATGAATGCATATCGATGTTGGTGTCGATTTCCGATTTCATTGGTGCCACATAGCCGCCCCCCCCCCCGCCCGCAGTACAGAGTACGAGTACTCTTGAGAAGCCGGGGGTGGGGGTGGGGGGGTGACTATGGCATCAGCAGGGGTGATCCATGGGAGCCATGCTGTGCTGCTGATGGTACGGTGAAAGCAGAAGGCGGCGGCGTGTCGGTGGGGAGAACATCATCATGCCGAGGCTGTGCGGCGCAGCGGGCTTTTGATCCAACAAAGGCGCAGAGTGCATCGAAGATGCAATGCGATGTATTGCCAAAGTATTTGCTGGCGAGCACCACAGTAAGTGCAACGTGCCCTGTAACAGTTTGTTATTGGCCGTATGACATAAAGGAGCAAGCATGCTGTGGCTTAATAGGTTGCGTAAGAGATGCCGGATGAGCAAGACTCGCGGTAATGACGGAGTTACAGAGCACGCTTGATGTCGCAGCAGGGGAGAAAACAGCAAGCTGCACATGACTGACCTTGGTGGCAGATGACTTCGGTGTAGACAGAAACGTCACCTCAGAGTCCGTGGACGGTGAGTGTGTTACAGCAGTAGATGGTAGGATATTCGGAGCGGAGTTGACAGTGTCGGTGTTTTGATGTGTGAAACACCCGTGATCGAAGGTTGGGGGGCATGGGCATGAGCCCTGTGCATGAGGCATGGCGACAGTGAGAGAAGGTGGAAGGCGGACATGGTCGGCAAAACCATGGTCGGAGCAGGAAGACGATGAGGCATAATGTGAACGTGAAGAAGTCGAATTGGCAGATGAACTACTGGTCCGTGGCAGAGAGGTGACACTGTTTGATGGAACTGGAGCTGCGTGTGTGCTGTCGCTGTTGGCGCTGCGGTCGAGTCGTAAGGCTGCAAGCTGCTCGCACGAAACTGCTGCATGGTCGTGTGTTGGAGCGGAAAGATGCTCACTCGTCAAAGCAGAAATGACAGATGTGTTAGTCGTACATTGCGGAGGTAGTGAAGAGGGCGACAAAGCAAGTGACACTGGAATGCAGTTGGTTATACTGTGGTACAGAAACGAAGTGTCTGGAACTACCAAGGAAAGGTGGCTGCACCGTAAATAAGTTGCTTGTATCACATCAGTAATGTAGAATTTCCACTTGAGGCAGCGAGATGATGGCAGTTGTGACATTTTGGACATGTTCACTGCTGTATGAAACATTGAAATGGCTGAAATTGTCTTCTGGGGTGGGGAGACAAGTTGTGGGCGCGATCGAGTAGTGAATGGCTGGGCGGTAAGTGTGTGTAGTGCCGGCAAGTTGTTGACAAGATGCGGGTGCGGTAGCGATGGAGGGATCGTATATCGCACAGCTGTTTGTTTTGACTGGGTCGAGGTCAGTGAGCCAGCAGGCGGCAGCTGTGACATCACTGTCAGTAGCAATCGAGCAGAGTTGGTGCGGCTCAGGTGCTGCGTAGTGGGAGGCATGGCACGTCCAGTGTTGCACTGAGAAACAGCCGGCATTGTCGTCGGTGTAATTGGTGCATTGTCGTTGATTGGTAGGATGGCCTTGATGAAATTGTTCCTGTGATGTTGGTGACAGGTGCTGAATTAAAGCGGCTTTCGTTCTGGTGTACTTGTCACTCAAATTGTCACAGATAATGTCCGTAATTATATAATGATAGTCCTTTGGGTGCCTGAAGAGTATGAGGTATTTTTCACTTTCGTCAGTGATGCCATAAGAGGAGAATATATACTCCGCAGCCATGAACCACGTTGGAAGTTGGTCCGAGAGAAATGTTGGTAGTTGAATGCTGCAAATGAGGGACAAGTGCGGAGAAGCAGTGGAAAAGTTGATGCGAATTTGCACGCGGCGCAGAAGACACAGTAGCCGTGATGGGCGTTTGTGAATTCGACCAGGCATGCGATTTAGCCATAGTCCCTGTTTGTTGCAGTCCATTGTTTGGCATGATTGTCTGGTGTCGAGGCACTGCACTGACAAATGTCACTGTAATAATTATCACACAAAAGCAAGTCAAAATTGTCCAAATTAATCGGCGAAGGAGCACTGCACTATCCAGAAGTACAGTGTGGGAAATGATGTCGAACGTGGGATGGAATGTGTGAATGTTCACTGTTCATAGTCACTCCACTCAGAACGGTGTGCAGATAAGGTGAATGAATGTCATGGCACAAAACACTGAGGCATAGCAGTGGGACAGAGGTGGAGGTCAGGCACAGATAACAAGTTATTGTTCCTGTTGCAGGCCGAGGTATCAAAGTAGGAAGGCACGTGCTGATGCTGAACCGAAGCAGGCGCGGGCATGGTCAGATGCTGAGGAGGTAGACCTGTGAATGAAGTAGTTCTGGCCACATGGCAGGTATCCGTGTGGTACTGCACAGATTGCGGCGTGGCAAATCATTGTCCTGGTGGTAGTAGGTTGTCCGACGAAGCATTTGCAGAAATCAGCATTGGTCCCGCACTGCATGGAGATCCTTAAGAGGTAACTGCACAGTCAATGAGGGAGGGCACATGTGGCAGGAACAAAGGCGTTTGATAGCCGGAGTCATGCGCACCCCTTACCTCACTTATTGTTGCAGGCTCAAAAACGTCCGGCGAAATCAGTGGAATCATCGAGTGAGAGAAATCGTGTTGCAGTCCCAGCGGGTGTACATCACCCACAACACAATGCATGTCGATCACAAAATCCGGCGTTAGGTGCTGGGCCGAAGTCATTGTTTGAGTGCTGTGTCGATGTAATACACATGAAATAACCAACGCGTAGGTCGCACACATAGTAAAATGCCGAAAACGGAAGACATTACAACTCGGGGTCACCAGTGAGGAGGATTACCGGGTTGGTTGCACCAATAATCACACCCATTAGCAATAGTTCGTTTATTAACCTTAACACGTACAAGAATCACAAAGAACTGAACTGAACATGGCGGAACAGCCAAAGATAATGCTTAGAGTCCAAAGATGAATGCATATCGATGTTGGTGTCGATTTCATTGGTGCCACATGCTTTTTCAGCACTCCTGTTTTGAGCCCTCCTGTAGCTTGATCACAGAGTGGTCTGACATTGCCACGTAAGTGAATACAACAGCAAAGGGTCCCTGTAAGTCTCCCCAGTTCGGCAATACCCTTGACAGCACCTACCCACATTTAGTAATAATTTTAAAAATGTGTTTCAGTTTTCTAGGGTCTCTCATCACCTTTTATAAAGACTTAACCACGAAAGTGAAAAACCAAGTGACATAGGTAGGAATGGTAGCTGGACACCTGCAAAATAATGTATGTGGAAACAAATTTATGATAACTGAAAGAAAAATAAAAATATATAAAACAATGGTGCATCCTGTTTTGACTTATGCAAATGAAGATACTAAGTCAGATCCAGAGAGTACTTGTGTGGGACAAAAGAGCAAATTGTCGATATGGGAACAGTGTGGAATATAAAATATAAGTAAATCAATGAAGATGGGAAAAGGAAATTGGAAGGATCATGTGGAAAGGATGGACCCTTCAAGACTTTCTAAAATTTGTAAACACGGAAAATAGCAAGGGGAATGAATACTCAGATGACCAACGGAGAGGTGGGACAGTAATGGGTCCAGTACATCCACAGAATGAGGCAAACACGGGTAACCCTAGTCAGCAAAAGAAGAAGAGCCTTTACAGAGATAACCTGCAAAGCAGCCAAAGATGCATGCTGGTAGGCAACCACTTGATACACCTCTGATGCCAGTTGCGTGCTTGCAGGTGCCTAGGACTACTTCACAAGTTCCTCTTTAAATGCACATTTTTAAAATGCTCAGTAACTATGAGCAGGTACCACTGAGGATGTTGCAAAACTGGGTGGCCTTATAGTGTGCATTTGCCATTATGTTCACGCAAGTTTCAGTATCGCACCCCTCCATGATCACGTCACAGGAGGGCATGAAACAGGAGCACTGAAAAAGCAGAAGGGTCCTTTGCTGCCTTGCATCACATTCAAATTTCATTGAATAGTTCTGAATGGTTCCTAGTGATTCCACCCTGTACATTAGAGCAAAAATTGTGGTTGCACTGCCTTCCACAGAGATGAGATCATGTTCAAGGGTGTTGCTAGGCCTGATGTCTTTAGAGTGGGGTTGACGCACAGGGAAATGTCAGATGTATCAAAGACTGTTAAGGACACCTTCCTGTTGCTCATAGCACTGCCGAGACAGTCGTTTTCGAGTGTGGGATATGCGGGAATACTTTTTGTCTTGATTCTGAGTGGCCGTGTGTCTAAAATGTTTTCCTCGATCACTCACTAGAAAACCACGTAATTTAAACACTGGACTTCGTGGTTCTGACCCCCATCACAAAAGTGCCATAGAAAGGGGTGTAATGTGGGAAATAGGGGCTTTGATGGCATTTAAGTCATCTGACTCATCCACAGTGGCATTCGGTAGAATGTGGTGAAATTTGGTGCCAATGTTGTATCATTAATCCACTTTAGACATCAAATAAACTTCTGAGCTCTGATCTTTTTATCGCACATGTTGTCGTGTCGCTTTTTGAAACATTGTTGAGCCCCAGGTTGAAGTAGTATGGTACCATACTTTTGCACCATTACAAAGGAAGACTGTAGACACCTTTGAACCAGATTTCAAGCTTATGAATGGTAATGAGAGACAATTATTGCAAACTACTGTAAACAGTACTGAAACCAATTATAATTTTCTGTCAAGTTATCTTAACTGCAAATAAGCTACTCATAAATAAAGAGAAGACAGTGACACCGCAATTTATGCTTAGCTATAGTCAGAACATAAATGGGACTCTATTTACACCTCCATTGTACCTTAGCTACACAAACAAACACAAATTTTTGGTATAATTGTTGGCAAACACCTGTCATGGAAAGAATGTATAGACAATATTTGTAAGAAAATCAGTACAAATGTGTGTCTTCTGAAAAGGGTCTGAGCCTTCCTGGACCATGATAGCTTGAGACAAATATACTTCAGAGTGATACATCCACATCTTCAGTATGGCATTGAGATAATGGTGTGGGGCACCAGCTGTCTATACAGACAGGCTCTTCAGATTACAAGAAAAGGCAATAAGAGAGGTAATTAAGGTAAACAGGAGAGAGCCTTGTAGAGAAATCATCAGAAAATATAAAATACTAACCACCTACTCTCTGTATATCCTTCAGGCAATAATCTTTGTGAAACAAAAACCACAATGTAATGTAACAAACAGAAATGTACATAGGTACAATACAAGGGGGAAGGGAAAATTTTCACAGACTTGAAAGTAAAAGAGGCTGCAGACTGTAGTCCACATGCACAAGGAACCATCTTTTTATAACAGATTCCCATCTGACCTAAAGACAGCTAGTTTAAACACATTAAAGAATAAACTTAAGCATTTATTAATAGAGAAGAGCTGTTATTGAGCTGAAATTTCAAGTTCTAATATCTCTTTGTAAAACAGTGTACATAGCATAAGTTTGTGTTTGCAACAAAAACTGATAGTTTCTGACCTTCACTATTTATATCAATGTGTGCACTTACATATGTTAACTAAACCTTTGTATATGTGAACTGAAATCTATGACAATCTCCAAAAACTGATTATTATATGGATAGCAAACAGACAAATAAATAAAAAATTTTAATCAAGGAGATGAAAAATTGTAATCAAGGAGCTGGATCTAGAAGCTACACATGGACTGAAAACCACAGAGTTACACAAGTTACATATAAAAGATTACGTTCTAGCAACTTGAGCATGCAGAACCAATATGGGAAAGGAGGAGTTGTTAACATATACTAAGACAGAACACAAGTTTGAAAAAATTGAGACAAGTAGATTTTGCAGTGATCAGCACATAGAAGTGTGTGCTTGTGAAGTAATACTGGAAAAATAATTCACTTTAAGTTGTAACTGTTTATAGATACCCACTGGGAAATATTACTCTTTATGAGAAATCTAGTAGAAAAAAATGATGTGGAAACCTTATTTGGATTGTATGATTTAATATCATTAATTAGCTTACCATCATGGGTAGATAAAGACAGAAGGACCCTATTTGATAATGTTTCCTGTGGTGAACCTTGAAGCAAGAAAATATCTGTTTACCCAGTAACAAATGCGCTATGTTGTTATGATGCACAATTAGGATAAATAACATAGTACTTACATAAGGATAATGCTAAGTGGAAATCAATTTAAATAATTAGTGATTGCAGGACAAATATTTTTAAGATTGGTTTACAAGATACAACCTGGGATGAAATTTATAATGAACCAACATAAAATTTGATCTGCTCCTTGATAAATTCGTATAATTTTTTGAAAATAGCTTTCTGCACAAGCTGCCATTAAATGGCCATGTAAAAACTGATGGATCACTATGGGGATTAAAGTATCTTGTGAAAGGAAAAGCGAAATGTAACTCTTGGCAAGAACAGGTAGAGATCCTGCAGTAGTTGCACATTACAAAAGCTACTAAAAATTACTAATAAAAAATAATGGAACATGCACATAATGTCAGAAATCAGTAATTCCCACAACAGACTTAAGCCTATATGGAATGTAGTGAAACGAGAGACAGGACAAGTAGCCACAGATCAGGATAACATCACTATTGAATGGAATAATGAGTCACAAGTAGCAAATATATTTAGTAATCATTTCCTAGATATAGTAGAAAGTATAGGGACAAAAAGTTCAAGAAAAAATCACAGCAGTATATTGAAAAAACAACTCTTATAAAATTCAATCATATGAATGTATCACCAACTTCTCTTTCTGAAAATAAGAAAACTATACAGGCCCTCAAAAATGAAAGCTCATTTGGTTTCCAGTAAAGTACTAAAGATTTGTTCCCATATAATAAGCTTTGCTTATCTGAAATATTTAATACACCACTAACTCAAGACATTTTTACAGAGAGAGAGAGAAATACGCTGTTGTCAAACCCCTTTTCCCCTTTTAAGAAAGGTGGTAAATGAGCTGTCAATCACTGCTGACCTGTTTCACTGCTGACATCATTTTCCAAAATTTTTGAGAAGGTGATGTATTCTAGTATAGTATGTCACCTAAGAAACAATAGTATCCTCAGCAAATCACAGTTTGGATTTCAGAAGAGTTGCTCTACCATGAAAGCCATTTACATGTTCCCTCACCAAATTTTACAAGCATTAAATAATAAAATAGTGTCAACTGGTATTTTCTGTGCTTTATCTGAGGCATTTGACTGAATGAATCACAGTATTGTCCTGGACAAATTGGATCCTGTCATGTGTAACTAAAAGAATGCAGAAAGTTGGACATAGTAATTCAACCAATCTAGCCCAAGGGCATTATTGTGACTGGGGAGAAATCATGTATGGGGTTCCCCAAGGTTTAGTATTACATCTACATCTACATAGATTCTCTGCAAGCCACCATATGGTACATGGCAGAGAGTAACCTGTACCACTGCTAGTCATTTCCTTTCCTATTCCACTCACAAATAGAATGAGGGAAAAATGACTGTGTATATGCATCCATGTGATCCCTAATTTCTCATGTCTTATCTTCATGGTCCTTATGCACAATGTATGTTGATGGCAGTAGAATCGTATGGCAGTCAGCTTCAGATGCCAGTTCTCCCACTTTCCTCAATAGTGTTTCTTGAAAAGAACGTCACCTTCACTCCAGGGATTCCCATTTGTGTTCCTGAAGCATCTCTGTAACATTTACATGTTGCTCGAACCTACCAGCAGCAAATCTAGCAGCCTGCCTCTGAATTCCTTTGATGACTTCCTTCAATCTTACCTGGCACCGATCCCAAAAACTTGAGCAGTACTCAAGAATAGATCACACCAGCATCCTACGTGTGGTTTCCTTTACAGGTGAACCAATCTTTCCTAAAATTCTCCCAATAAACTGAAGTCAACAATTCACCTTGTGTGCCATAGTTTTCACATGCTTGTTCTATTTCGTATCACTTTGCAATGTTATGCCCAGATATTTAAACGACTTGACTGTCAAGCAGGGCACTAGCAATACTGTATCTGAACATTACTGGTTTATTCTTTTTACTTGTCTGCATTAACTTACACTTTTCCACAATTAAGAGCTAGCTGCCATTCATCACACAAACTAGAAATTTTATGTAAGTTGCCTTGTATCTTCCTACAGTCACTCAACGTACACATTACTGTGCACCACAGTATCATCATCAAACTGCAGATTGCTGCCCACCTTGTCCGCCAAATAATTTATGTGTATAGAGAACAACAGTGGTCCTATCACACTTCCCTTTGGGCACTCTTTGTCCCTGATGAACACCCACTATTGAAGACAACATACTGGGTTTTATTACTTGAGAAATGTTTGAGCCGCTCACATATCTGTGAACTTATTCTGTACGCTTGTACCTTTGTTAACAGCCTGCAATGGCACACCGTGTCAAATGCTTACTAGAAATCTAGAAATATGGAAACTGCCAGTTGCTCTTCATCTGTAGTTCACAGTATATCATGTGACAAAAGAGCAAACTGAGTTTCAGACGAGTGATGCTTTCTAAAACAATGCTGATTCATGGACGTACACTTCTCAGTCTCAAAGTTTAGTATATTTGAACTGAGAATATGTTCAAGGATTCAACAGTGAACCAAATTAAGGATATTGATCTGTAATTTTGTGGATCCGTTCCTTTACTCTCTTTATATATTGGAGACACATGTGTTGTCTTCCAGTCACATGGGACTTTGTGCTGGGTCAGAGATTCATGATAAATGCAGGCCAGGTAAGGAGCCAATGTCATAGAGTACTTTTTGTAAAATGGAACTGGGATTCCGTCGGGAGCCGGTGATTTATTCACTTTCAAATCTTTTAGTTGTTTCTCCACACCAGGTATGCTTATTACTATGTCATCCATGTTGGAATTTGTCCAATGATGGTATGTTTGTATGAGTCTCCTGTGTGAACAATTTCTTGAGTGTGAAATTTAAAACTTTGGCTTTTGTTCTGTTATCTTCAACTGCCACAAGGTCAACAAGGGACTGAAAGGAAATCTTAGACCTGCTTAGTGATTTTATATAAGAACAGAACTTCTTCGGGTTTTCTGCCAGATCTTTTGCTAAGCTGTGATGGTGGTATTGTATGCTTCACACATAGATCTTTTCACAGATGCACAAATCTTTACTAAGCTTCACTTGTCGTCATCGGTGCATACCTTTTGAACTGAGAGTGCAGCAGCCTCTGCTTACTCAGCATCCACTGAATATCGTTATTAAGTGATGGTGGGTCTTTTCCATCCTTTATCCACTTACTAGGCACATAACTCTCCAGACCACGATTTACAATGTGCTTAAACTTTGCCCATAGTTCCTCTACATCCTTCTTAGTGAAACTAAGTGATGCCAGTTCACTGTCTAATTGAGAAGCTAATAACTGTGTATCTGCTCTGTCTCGCAGAAACACTCTCCTAACATTCTTGACTGATTTATTAAGTTTAGCAATCATAGTTGCTATAGTGACATCATGATCGCTAATCCCCGTTTCTATACAGATATTGTCAATAAGATTCAGCTTGTTTGTAGCTTCATCATCTAAGATACTTTAATTTTGTGGGGGCTGCCGAGCTAGCTGCTCAACCCAATTTTCAGAAAACATGTTCAAAAATATTTTACATAACAGCCTGTCTGTACCCCTCTGCAATGAATCCATAGATGTCCCAGTCTATACATGGCAGGTTAAAGCTGCCTCCAACAAGTAATGCATGATCTGGGTGTGAATTTTAAAATTTTCCCAGCGAATTGACTGTTCAAACAAATTTCGGGCTTGCAGCCGGTCGTCGTTCAATACTTCGCACGATATTTCAACTGGGCACCTGCCAGTCATCTTCAGGTGAACCGTCGCAGACTGGCAAAAACGTCCTCCGTTCCGCAACATATAGCGTACTGTAACTATTCTGCCCATACATCGAAAACTTGATAGTTGAACCACACTGCCCACTGGCAGCGCCCTCGCTGGTGGAATACCGGAACTCAGTCGCCCTTTGTGTTGCTGTTTGCCACGGCCGTTGACGCACTCTGTCGTGTTCGATTTGAGCAAATCGTGGAGATGATGGGATTCCATGCACTGTCCAGCTGGTAGCCGTTGTCACGGTTTAACAGATTTTCCGCCAGTCGTATTTCTACGCATTCTTTAACAATGGAGTCCCAGAAAGATGTTGTTTTCTCATACTCCATTGAATGTCCAGTTGAAATACAATGTGCAGCAATAGCGGACTTGCTTGGCTGCAAAAGGCGGGTGTAACGTTGATGTTCAGTGCAGCGTTCTTTCACGGTGCGTGTGGTTTGACCTATGTAAGCCATACCACATTGGCACGGTATCTTGTAAATTCTGGCATTACATAGCAACAGATTGCCCTTAACTGATCCCACAAGGTCCGAAATCTTCGATGGTGGGCGGAAAACCACTTTTACCTGAAATTTTCGGAGGATTCTTGCTATTTTAAATGAAGTGTTGCCATCGAAAGGAAGAAAAGCTAAAGATTGTTCCAGCATGTTCTACTCTTTATTCATTTCCCGCTTCTTAGTTTTAACTGTTAGTGCCCTGTTAATCTGCCGGATGGAATACCCATTTTCGCTGAATACTGTCTTTAGATGGGCGAGTTCTTGAGGTAAGCTCTCCAGGTCTGAGACAGTATGAGCTCTATGAACAAGTGTTCTAAGCAAACTCATGGTTTGCGATGGGTAATGGCAACTCGATGCTTGCAGGTACAAATCAGTATGAGTGGGTTTCTGGTAAACTGAATGCCCTAGAGAACCATCATTCTTCCTTCGAACCAGGACATCCAAGAAAGGCAAACAACCATCTTTCTCTATCTCCATGGTGAACCGGATGTTGCTACGAATGGAGTTGAGGTGATGAAGAAACTCCATTAATTCATCTTCTCCATGAGGCTACACTATGAAAGTGTCATCCACGTACTGCCAAAAAACTGTTGGCTTCAGGGCAACTGATTCAAGCACTCTCTCTTCAAAATCCTCCATAAAAAGGTTGGCCACCAAAGGAGACAGGGGGCTACCCATGGCGACACCATCAGTCTGTTCAAAATATTCTTGATTAAACATAAAATAAGTTGAGGAAAGAGCGTGCCTGAACAAAGCAGTGATATCAACAGGAAACATGTTACCAATCAGTGTCAAAGAATCTGCAAGAGGAACTTTTGTAAAAAGTGAGACCACATCAAAACTTACTAGGTCTACACTGCTAAGACGAAGAGCCCCCAGTCTATTGATAAAATCAGCTGACTTTCGTATGTGATGTGAGCACTTGCCTATGAAAGGTCTCAGTAAGGAAGCGAGATGTTTAGCTAAATCATATGTAGGAGCTTCAATGTTGCTCACTATTGGACGCAGAGGAAGACCCTCTTTATGAATCTTTGGAAGGCAAGCATTGAGTTGCCATCACCCATCGCAAACCATGAGTTTGCTTAGAACACTTGTTGATAGAGCTCATACTGTCTCAGACCTGGATAGCTTACCTCAAGAACTCACCCATCTAAAGACAGTATTCAGCGAAAATGGGTATTCCATCCGGCAGATTAACAGGGCACTAACAGTTAAAACTAAGAAGTGGGAAATGAATAAAGAGGAGAACATGCCAGAACAATCTTTAGCTTTTCTTCCTTTCGTTGGCAACACTTCGTTTAAAGTAGCAAGAATCCTCCGAAAATTTCAGGTAAAAGTGGTTTTCTGCCCACCATCGAAGATTGCGGACCTTGTGGGATCAGTTAAGGACAATCTGTTACTATGAAAGGCCGGAATTTACAAGATACCGTGCCAATGTGGTATGGGTTACATAGGTCAAACCACACGCACCGTGAAAGAACGCTGCACTGAACATCAACGTTACACCCACCTTTTGCAGCCAAGCAAGTCCGCTATTGCTGAACTTCTGAAAAGACAAACTGCAAACAACTTCCTGGTGTCAAAGTTGCTTTGTTCATGTTGTAATTTCTATAAAATTACCTTACACTATGATGTATATGCCTATCCAAATTCTGAAACATATTTGTTGTGCTGCCAAAAAAAATACTAGGTAACAATTTGCTTCTTTCAATTTTTGTTTCACTTTATCGCCAGTGTGCCCATCAAAACTGTTCAACAGAAGCATTGATTTTGAGTGAAAAAGAGCTCCTTGCTTCTTATTCCACACTACTGAAATCTAGTCTAGGACAGGTTCCTCTCTCATTGAGCCACTGCCACAAGCTCCTACAATAATACCATCTGGGAAGCTTTCTCCCTTGGTGAGGGTTTTCTGATTGAAAAATACATATGGTGGCAATTTTTGTTTGTCAGCATTAATGCTCATCACTCTGCACTGCTGCTTTTCAGCACCACATGTACATACACTGATATAAAAAAAACCACACCATCAAAAAATGATTGAAGTAGAGTAATTAATTTTAGGAATTCATTTGTCTAGGTAATATATTTAAGTGATTAACATTGCAAGATCACAAGACAATGTAAGCAAGAGATAAGCCATTGCAGATGGGGAATTCTGGTACATTAATAACTGGTATAAAGACCAGAATGTTGAACACAAGCCTGCAAATGTGCATGCATTGTATTGTACAGGTGCCAGATGTCAGTTTGTGGGAAGTACTTCCTGTTGCACTTGGTTGATCAATGCAGGTATGGTTAATACTGATTATGGATGACACTGGAGTTGGTGTCCAATTAGGGCCCATATGTGGTCGGTTGGAGGCAGATCTGTGACTGAGCAGCTTGTCGACACTGTAGAGCATGTTGAGTTACAGCAGAAGTATGCATGAAAGCATTATCCTGTTGGAAAACAGCCTCTGGAATGCTGTTCATAAATGGCAGCACAACAGGTTGAATGACCAGATTGACATAACAAATTTGCAGTCAGGGTGCATGGGATAATGACAAGAGTGCCCCTTCTTCGTACAAAATAGCACCCCAGATGATAACTCCAGGTCTAGGTCCAGAGTGTCTAGCATGCAGACAAGTAGGTTACAGGTCCTCAACAGGCTTCTTCTAGTCAACACATAGTCATCACTGGCACTGAGGCAGAATGAGCTTTCATCAGAAAAGACAACAGATCTCCAGCCTGCCCTCCGATGGGCTCTCGCTCGATTCACTGAAGTTGCATATGGTGGTGGTTTGGGGTCAGTGGAATGCACACTGCAGGTCATCTGGCCTGGAGCTGCCCTTGAAGTAATCAATTTGCAACAGCGTGTTGTGTCACTGTGATGTCAGCTACTGCTCAGATTGCTGATGCAGATGCAGTATGATGTTCTTCTCTCTCAGTAGTGCAACATGGCTGTTCAGAGCCCAATCTCCTTGCGACCGTACATTCTCACGACCACCACTGCCAGCAGTCATGTACTGTGGCTACATTGCTGCTGAATCTTTCTGCAATATTGCATAAGGAACATCTGGCTTCTCATAGCCCTGTTACATGATCTTGTTCAAACCCAGGTGTTTATAATGGTATCTCTGTCATCTTAAAGGCATCCTTGACTATCATCAATTCACCACACCCATCTCAAAGCTAACTAACACTCACAACTGATACAGTGTGTATTTAAGGCTTACCTGATACGCATTCTCAAAGTGGTGCTACCAGTGTCACTCTTATGCAACTGGCACAAAATTTGACTAGACTCCTTCTTTCAGATATGGAAACATGCCTACCAACTTTTGTTTCTGTTGCACATCTCCTTTGAGGAGTTGCAATTTTTTTTTTTATTTGGTGTATTTGCACATGTTGTTCCCTACATTACTTACTGTAGTGCTGTTCAGCATGTCAAAATAGATTGGCAATTAGCCTACTTTCCATATTTGGGAAAGTAAATAAAAGTTTTTACATTGAAGTTGGATCAAAGTGTTTCATAAGTTTTCACTGCGATAGGGTCTGCAGCTGCAGTGAATTTTTTGAATGATTTTTTGAAGCCTTCAGCTGCCATTCTCTTTATTTCCTGTATGATTCTACAGTTTTGGCTGTAGGCCATTTTCAAGTATTTTGTGGATGATTTTTTAGTAGCAGATTATGTCATATACGTCGTTGCTCCTATGACATCATGTTATGCTCATAAAATAATTCGAGTTGTTCATGCCATTTTAGGAGCATGTTACTTTCGAGCAGTTGTTGCAAAGCTCTTATATATAACATCATATGAGCAATGATGTATATGACACAATCTGCTACAACAAAATAATCCATAAAATACTAGAACATAGCCTAAGGCCAAAATCGTACAATCGTACAGGAAATAAAGAGAATGGCAGCTGAAGGCTTCAAAAAATGTTTCATAAGTTTGAGGCAGCTTCACACAGTTGCACTTCTGCAACAAGCAGATAGATTGTTTCATTGCATAAATTTCCAAACACACCTGTATGAAACTTTAAATCCCATTGGTAATTTTCACTCTGCAATTTGAATCATTTTAGTTGTAATGGTGTATCTACGTTTCCTGTTTTGAACTAGAAAACCAAGCAAGTATTTTTCCTCATCAGGAAATGTATACTTTTGTTCTCAAAATGAACACACTGACGTTTGAACTGTTTAAGAGTTTCACTTCTCTTTCACACCACCAACAAACATTTTTTTCATCAACATCAAATCTGTAGCCAGATTCGTGCTTTCCATGTTCCTTTGCATAGCTGATAACTTGAAGCTTAAATTTTTCTGTATAACAAGTACGCTTATTTCCCACTGTCACCCACAAATTAACATATGATTAACCTATCTCTATCCCTCATCTATGAACTTCCTTACACTGTCTCTTAAATTAGTCAGGTCAACAGACCTCCCAATATGAAAACCTGTACTGTTGTGCCCTAAGCATAAAGCATAATATTGTTGCTCAGCAGTGGTCAGTTGTTATGTAGGCTTGTCAACATATTTAGTATCTGTATCATTGTCCATGATAAGTTGACGAGCCTTGCGGTGGCTGTCAGGAATGGCATTTTGACTGCTGAGGGGAGAGAAGAAGTGAGGGGAAGGCAGCACCAGTTGCTTCTTGCAGTCCTGGCACCATTATCCTTAACAATGTGTGCAGTAACATTTCACATCTAGCTTAATGTTGGCAGCTGTCAGAGATAAATGAATGCAACATATGTGTGTGGATATTTGAAATGAATAGATGGCTACTCTCAATATAGAGGAAATGTTGAGTCTCAGACTGACACAACAAAAAGACTGGTAAACGTGTGAGCTATCAGCCAAAAGGCCTTCTTCTAAAGTAGATACACACATTCACACAAGCACAACTCACATACACACAACCACTGTTTCTGGGCAACCAGAGACAGTGGTTTTGTGTGTGTGTGAGTTGTGCTTTCTCAAACATGTTTATTTTTTGTGCCTCCATATAGTGTGTAGCAAACATTTTCATAACATTGTCATTATTCCATTCTGGATTTTCCATTGTTTGGTCCCTCTCTCTCTCTCTCTCTCTCTCTCTCTCTCTCTCTCTCTCTCTCTCTCTCTCTCTCACACACACACACACACACACACACACACACACACACACACATACATACATACACATCTGTGTGCGTGTGTTGATGAGTCAGCCTTAGTTTTGTGGGAATTGAAGAAGGGGAGGAGAGAGATGCAACTAAAGGCACTGTTTAATCGAACTTCCTCTTAAATTTAGTTGTGTGCTGAGTATTCAACATAGACTTTTACTATAATCTCGTGTCAAAAGTTAAGGTGCAGCCTATATTTACACATGGCCTGTATTTGTGCAAATACAGTATTTTTGTATTTTTTAAGCTTGTTCTGTGTAGTTTGTTCATTCTATCTTCATTTTCCCTCAAGACTTTCCTTATGGAAAAAGTTGACAGAATATGCACAGGCCAAAATTACCCATTTATTTTTAATTGTGGGGCTATTTTTCAGTAATATTCAGTTCATTAAAAATTTTGTGGTGATGTAATTTGCATGAACAGAGAAGGCATGACTGAAGGTAATATAGAGTTAATGGTTTATGATATATACATAGAGATTGACTTGTTACTGTCATTTTTTATTATTTCTGCATTTCAGGATTGCACATTTTGGATCACAAATGTGTATAGTCACGAAAACAATTTTGTTAGCTGCCAATTTTTCATCATTTTTATTGATTAATGGATTCATACTGGCACATTCAACATCAGCACTTATTCAGAGTAAATACCAGTTTTTACACCTCTCAAATCGACTGACAGTTGTGAAACAATTTTTGGTAAGTTTTGAATGAATGAATGTTTCAAGTGAGCCATAAGAATTATGTGTTGAGTACATCCTAGGCACTCATGCAGAAATCTATTTAGAGAGCTTCAAATCTTCACAACGACTGCTCAACATAATTTTTTCCCTGATGTGCTTTGTTTCAAAAAATAGCCACTTATTTAAAACCAATAGTTTGTGTCATGATTATAACACCAGAAGAAAACTTGATATTCATTGTGATATAAGAACAAAGAGCATGGTGCAGAAGAGGGTTATATACAGCAGCACCCGGATTTTTAATGCCCTTCCATGAATAATTAAAGAGCTGGTTAGAAACATATCCAAGTTTAAAGAAAAGCTAAGGCAGTTCCTTCTTCATAGATCTTATTATAGTATAGACGAATTTCTAAGACAAAGTGCAAAATACCTCCTGAGTATGCTTAAACCTGTTTTTGTGGCCTTTATGGCCTAATCGTCATTCTTTGTCCATCTACATTGTAATTTAAAACTGAAGTGGATGTATATCTGTGTGTATAATTGCATATTCATTCAGCAGTCAAGTATGATAACTCATACATAAGGTTATATGTTGGCTTACCTGTTCCTGTTATTTATATGATAAGAACAATATACTTGAGCTCTAAACAATAATTTGTAAAAAATTTACTCATTCTATATCCAGAGATACATTCTCATATGGATCTACAGAACTCAAATAAGTAGGAATGAAATGTTACTTAAATGCAGTGAAATTACTGTAAGTCAATAATTTTAATTGTTAAGGAAATACACATGTTTTTGTGTGGCATTTTTATATTGTACAAAGGTGTATATAATTTTAGGAATATGAAATGTGCTCCTAATAGAGATTTTTCACCTATGTTTGAAAACAAAACAGTGAATTTCAGTCTGAAGAGCTCTTGAGGATTGGAAAAATTAATTCAATCAACGAGGATCTAGTTTGGGTTATTCTCTGTGTCGTTTCCCATGTTTGAATAAAACTTCATCCCCCAACATGAATTGCTATCTTCTCTGCTCTGTACATGTCATTGTCAGTGTCATTGTCTTTGCAGTCCCATCCATGCCATCTATATCAGTTTTTCTCTCAGTACCTGTTACACTTTCATGTTGCTGCTTCTGTTTTACTGGTTGTTTCCCATTTTCACTGTGATGTGTTTTGCTGCCAGAGTCAGCACTTTTAATTCATTAGAACATGTGAAATTTCTCATACTCTGTTTTTTCAATCCTTCGTACTTATCAACCTCTCATCATGACCAAGATGTATTTGCCTACTACCACTACAGCAATATTGTCCTGTACCTGTGTCCACTCCACTCCAACAGCTAAATACATTTGTACCTTATTTTCATTATTCCTTCTTGAACTTCCAGTCCTTCCAATCTACGCTGTCACCAGGGAATTTGTTATAGCAGTAATCATTAAAATATTTTGCTCAAGAACCAATATCCACACTGTGAGGTGGCAACTTGGGCTACATATTTTCTGATATTATTATCTGGTAACCTACATAAATTAGTATGTTACGAGCCTCCAATGGACTAGCTATAGTAAGGCTGTGACAAGTTGACCACCAACCCCTGAGTACAGACAATCAAAAGTTGGCACCATTCAGAAGGCTTTGTGTTGACTGTTCTCTATTCCAAATTGCAGCCACCCTCAGTGACTGCAAGATGTGTAACTGTAATTGCCTGAAGGAGTGTTGTTGTGTTGTTAGTATGAATGGATGATTAACTGATTAATAACAACAGTTGGACTTACATTTAAATGCATTATGCAATGTGAAACGTGGTCACAAGTGTTTAGAATGTTCTTCTACTCACTGCATTGTATTTCAACAGCCTTCATTTAATTTCATATTCGTTGTTACAAATATGCACCACATTTGAAGATCTTCATCTCCGTAATGTGCATTCATGAATCATTGTTACTTACATTTGAAATTTATATGTTAGCATCTGATTAAAGAAAAACAAATAATTTATATGAAGCTTCTATAGACATAAATGTCAGAGAGCTGGGAAACATGAAAGAAAAAGGAATGCCGCAAAACAAATAGTGCATAAGGCACACCATGAGTTGTGGGACTCATATGTAAGTGTCCTAGAACATGACATACACAGTAGACAGCAATGTGCATATAAGGTCATGAAAGTGCTTGACAAAGAAGAAAAATACATTACCTCACTGAACATTATACTCAGTGAACAATAGCTGGTGTGTCATCCTCAGCCCGTAGGTGCCACCAGATGCAAATATGGAGGGGAATGTGTTCAGCCATTGCCAGCTTTCGTGACTGATATGAGAGGCTTTGAAAGGCTTGACGAACAGAAAAGCTACTGGAATAGATTGAGTAAATGCAGAACTAATTAAATATTTAGGGTAACCATTAGGTAAAAGTCTATTTCTGTCAACATCTGCGGCCCTGAAAAACATCATGACACATTACATAAAGAATACAAAATTATTGAACCCTGAAAATCATTCATGCCACCTTCTACAGCTCTGCAACATCTCCTATATACATTATATAAAAAGAGAAAACAATTTTATAAAATTACTAAATATTACTCGATTCATCTTCAGTAGCTCTGAAGCACATCTTTCACACATATTATACACAGTGCATACCAAACTAATGAAAAGTCATTATAAACTTACTGAAAATTATTCCTGCCAGCTTCTGTGGCTCCTATATACAGAGAACAAAATTTCCTTATAGAAAAATACTGAAACTAACTCATTCCAACTTCTGTCATTCTGCAAATACACCTTCTACACTAGTCAACTACTGTGGCTCTTCATTATCTCATATACAATTTTATTTACTTCCTTAGTAGGCAATTCTCTCTTACCTTGAACACGTTCCTTACAACAATTTCTTTACAGGTTGTAGGCTTCGGAAAATTACTTCACATTACTGTATTGCCTTTCAGTTCACATTAATTCCTCTCTCTTTCTGGTTAGTATTTTAGTTTCTTACTGAAACAACTAGCTTTCTGTATTATGAAAGGGAAGAAGGTAAGGCTATAGCTAAATATCTGAATGATGAAGAGTTAGATTGTTAAGAGTTAATAAAACAAGACTTGGAGGTTTCATATTCGATTATTCATATTCCCCACAAGGTAAATCAGTATACCCTAAATCTGAATATACTTGTCTTCTCTGTATCTTTCATTATTTATCCCTATGCTATATTATTTTCTCGATAATCATAAAAATCAAAAATAAAACTTACAAATCTCCTCTCCTGAACCTTTACCAACCTCTACAGAGAAGAAGTAAAGAGGATAGCAAAAGTTCTGAATGATGAAGAGGAAGGTTGACAATATGAAATGAAACGGAAGTAATATTACAAACAACCTGGGATGCCTGGTGTTTGTCAGACACCTGATGTCGCAAAGAATGCGCATCCCCTGAGGCTATTTAGTTACTGCTGTTTAATTGATCCTTCAATTCATATTTCTTTGAATCAATAATGTTTCTTAAGCCCAGTAATTTGTGTGATTTAACATGTTCCAACCTGTAGGCATTTGCATGAAGTTTGGCTACAATTCTAAATGTGGTGCTACAGAAGAATGTTGAAGATTAGGTGGGTAGATCACGTAACTAATGAGGAGGTATTGAATAGGATTGGGGAGAAGAGAAGTTTGTGGCACAACTTGACTAGAAGAAGGGATCAGTTGGTAGGACATGTCCTGAGGCATCAAGGGATCACAAATTTAGCATTGGAGGGCAGCGTGGAGGGTAAAAATCGTAGAGGTAGACCAAGAGATGAATACACTAAGCAGATTCAGAAGGATGTAGGTTGCAGTAGGTACTGGGAGATGAAGGAGCTTGCACAGGATAGATAGGCATGGAGAGCTGCATCAAACCAGTCTCAGGACTGAAGACCACAACAACAACAACAACAACATGTTTCTCTTATTCAAACATTTCTCAAAACACTAAGAAATGAATTGGGACCCATTACCTGACAAAATTGCTTTTGGCATCCCAATGTTTACAAAATAGTCTTTCTCTAATTTACTCACAATTACTTTGGAATTAGCCTTCTTAATAGGATAAAACCTCACATACTTTTAAAATCCATCCACCAGTACAAATACATATTTGCAACCTCTTCTTGAAACTGGCAGAGGGCCGAAAAGATCCACCACTACTAAATCTATTTTGTTCGGAGATTCCACAGAGTACATCTGTCCCTGTATAATTCTGTTATTTGCTCATACTTTTTGACATCTGTCACGGTATTCTAGCCTCTTTTGTGCTCTATGCCACATGTTATCAAAAATTACTTCCTCACTTAATTTAGCAATACACTTACGGTCTCCGCAATATCCATATTTCTCATGTATAAAATCAATCAATAATTCCACATGTTGTTCTGTGAAACAAATACGCCAATCTTCATCTGTGCTCTTCATTCTCCTAAACAGAATATCTAGACTATCTTTGTATACCTGATAATAATCAGTTAACTTTGGAAAATCAGCGTGACCTATCCTGCTTCTTACCAATTTCAGATTATTGTCCTGGTTTTGTTCTCATCTGAGATTCTTACAGATGCACTTAATTGGTCCCTCTTCCTGCAGTTGAATGACCACCAGCAAAATATCATCACAATCCCTGTTCCTTAATGGATCTACCCCCTGCTCTTTTTCCACCACACTTCTAGATAATGCATCTACCACAATGTTTTCAGAACCCTTTATATGAGGTACGACAATAAAGTAATGAGACTGATTTTCTTTGCAAGATGTGGCAACCCTGCAAGCTTGCATAGGCACAATATCTTTGACCTTGGTCTATAAGCTGCTTCTAGTCCAAGAAGCACATTGATGCAACTGCTCAGTCATGAGTTGTGCTGTAGTAAGTTAACATGTGTTTGTGTCTCTTGTCACGGAAATGGAACTGCATAATATTACGCAATGGTATGCCATTTCTTTTTGCGTTAACTTGGGTGAAAATGGGATGACAACAATGAAAATGGGAGACAGCAATCACCACCCAGATCAGGTTATTTGAGTTTCGATTCATGCCCTTCGGTCTGAAAAATGCAACCCAGACCTGGCAACGCTTCATCAACATAGTGCTATTCAACCTAAAATTCTGCTTTGCATATCTTGATGACATTCTTGTGTTCAGCTCCTCCGTCGAGGACAACATTCAACATGTACAAACTGCTAGGAACAGTCTCGCGGCAGCAGGCATTGAGACCAACCAGGACAAATTGCAGCTACATCAACCTGCTTTCACTTTCCTTGGATTTCGGGTCTCCGCCGACAGCATTTCACTGCCCCCTGAGAAAGTACAAACAGTACTAAACCTACCCAGACCTTCGTCATTCAAAGAGCTCTGGAACTTCCTGGGGACGGTTAATTATTATCGCCGACATCTACCTTGGGCTGCGGAGATTCAGGCTCCACTGACGGACGCCTTGGCAGGCACCAACACTTCTGGATCTTGGCCCATTCCATGGACCCCTGCTATGACTGACTCTTTCACTGCCCTCAAAAATCTTCTTGCCGAGGCCTGCACCATCGCGCATCCTCATACCAATGTGCAGCTTTTCATCACCACAGACGCAAGCGATACTGCCATCGGCGCTGTCCTTATCCAGAAAATCGACGGCCAAACTTCGCCTCTGAAGTTCTTCTCGCGCAAGCTCACCAATGCACAATGGAAATATTCCGTGTTTGACAGGGAATTGCTCGCGGTTTTCGAAGCGAATAAGCATTTTATGACTGATGTTGAGGGACACCCTTTCTATGTTTTAACGGACCAAAATCCCCTGACTCCGACCATTACAAACCCCCCAACTGATCCGCCTCCTCGCCCCTTCAGATACATGGACTTCATATCTCAGTTCACCACCGATGTCAGACACATAAAGGGTGCTGACAATATAGTTGCTGATTTCCTTTCATGAGTTGATGCCATCCATTCGCTGTTAGGTCTCTCTGAACTGCCTAACCTCCAACCTGCCGACGAGGAAACACAAAACCTGATTTCAGACTCTACTTCTTCACTACACATCGTCCACACCACCTTCCCTGGGATTTCTGGTGAGATCTGGTGCGATGACAGTACGGGCACGTTATGCCCCCTCATCCCAACCACGCTCCGTCTAGCTGTCTTCAATGCATTGCATAATTTAGCCCACCCCGGTGTTCGTGCATCCGCCCACCTCGTAGCAGAGTGCTTTGTGTGGAGAAATGTCAACAAGGACTTTTCCAGCAATGGGCACGCTCCTGCGTCGCGTGTCAGCACTGCAAAGTACACAAGCACACTTCACCCCCCCCCCCCCCCCCCCCCCCCCGGCGCCTTTTCGATCCCTCCTGGGCGATTCCAGCATATTCATATTGACATTGTCAGCCCTCTCTCCCCCCTCTAATGGCTTTCGTTATGTTCTCTCATCTATTGACCGACCAATTCACTGGGTCGAGGCTATCCCCTTCCCCAATATTACGGCAGAAACTGTTGCTCGAGCTTTCATCGAGTCATGGGTATTGCGTTTCGGATGACAAGGGCAGACGATTTGAATTGGCCCTGTTCAACAAGATTTGTAACATTTGCGGCATCCAGTGCATCCATACCACAGCATATCACCCGCAAAATAATGGGCTAGTCGAGCACTGGCACCGCACGTTCAAGGCGGCTCTTCGATGCCATGACTCTCTCTGGACAGAGGCCCTTCCCCTTGTGTTACTTGGCATTTGTGCGATCTATAAGGAAGACCTCGAAAGGCACAATAGCCGATTTTGTATACGGCCAGAACATTGTTCTCCCTGGCGAACTTGTGAGCCTTTCTGCTTCTCTCCTTCAGTCTGCCTTAGCTTCCTTCGTGGTCCATGTCAGACGCCACTTCATCAACCTCCATATCCCTCTGCCCGCCAGCCATTCCCACCCCAAGGTTCACATCCTGAAATCTCTGGACAATTGCGAGTACGTCATGCTCTGAGATGACACTGTCCGTGCTCCCCTCCAACCTCCATATACTGGCCCGTACCGAGTTCTCCAGCACTTAGCCAACACCTATGACATCCAGATGAAAGATTCAGCTGGTACAGTCTCTCTCAACAGACTTAAGCCTGCTCATCCCGAGCCTTCTCCTACTCCCCTTCGGGCCATGACCACGCTGCTCACTGTCACGGCTCACGACGGTCCGACCACTCCCTCCACGTCGGACTTACACACTCGATAGAGTGACTTCCAGTTCCAATCGTCGAGCTCTCCTCCGACATTGCCCTCTACTCCGGCCTCACGCACTCCATCGAGTGACCACATGCTCCCAACATTGAGCTTACCTATGATCATGCCCTCGCCGGCAGGCCCTTCGCCGGTCCCTTCGACCTCTCCACCGTCGCCTGCCTCGCCCTGTTGAGGCTTCTCAGGCCCCCCCATCTTGAACGTGGCCCTCGCTCGAGGTGTTTGTGCCTGTCTCCTGGACATAATCCATGACATCTCAATAATACTGCGTGATTATACACTGTTCGTCATGTGTTTCTCTTCATCCAGTGCTCATGACACAACCTCCACCATTCTCTGCCACTTGGTGAAATGTGTTCCCCTCCCGCCCGATGTCGACCTGGCTGGACATGCTTCGTGTGTTTGCCACGCCCACCCGAGACATCGTCATCGTCGCTCCGTTCCACCCACAAACCGCTGGCCTACCTGTTGCCGCACAACCAGCATGCCCAGTACGACGCCCAGCTCGCTTCAACGACTTCCAGATTTGGTGGCCGAACCTTCCTTCACGACATCTACCCACACAGCTCCCCGATGATGCTGTCGAGCTGTGCCGATGCCGTAGTCACCCCCCCCCCCCCCCCCACCCCCCGCTCCTGGCCTCTCAAGAGTACTCCGTACTGCGGGGGGGAGGTGGGGGGCTATGTGGCGCCGATGAGGTCGACGCCAGCACCGATATGCATTCATCTTTATACTCTGAGCATCGTCTTTGGACTCTGAGCATTGTCTTTGGGCAGTTCCGCCATGTGCAGTTCTTAGTGAGCCTTGCACGTGTTTTGGTGAATAAATGAACTACTGCTAAATGGGTGTTGTTTGGTGTAACCAACCCAAACTTCCCCGTCAAATTCAAAGACACACGCCAGGCTTTAACATGATGCATGACATGCAAATGAAAATAATAATGCTGCACTGTACCTTTATTTTTACATGTAATGCCTTATTTTCCATCTTTATAATTGTGAATATCATTCATTGATAAAAAGTTGTAGGGATATCTACTACTCCAGAAGAGAGATGTGTAACACCACATAGCCCCATTTAGACATATGATTTTGCTGTAAATACATCTACTTGCTCTTCTTCCTCTGTAAATAAATATCTTCAAGCATAGTTGTGATTTCCATTGTAATGATACTAGGCAGAAACATTAGCTGCATACTATTTCAGTAAGTACAAACATTTGTATGGGAAGAGTGTACCATACTGGCATTACGTTATGTAACTAGATGCCATCCTTTCTGAAACACATACAAAATTTACCTAAATTTGAAGTGAAACTAAAAGACTAGTTTCTTGACCAGTGATTATGTTCTGTTTCTGGGTTTTTGGAGCACCAAGAAAATATAGTACAATGTAAATGGATAGATAAAAAAATCTGCTCACCAAGCAGCAGCAGGGGAACAAACACACAAAAGGATTTAACTTTTATGAGCTTTCAGAACCAGTGGCACTTTCTTCTGCCAGAAGAGTGGAAGGGGAAGGCAGACGGGTGAGGAAAAGGATAGGAGAGGTTTAGGGAAAGGGGTACAGTTCAGAAAAGTCACCCAGAATCCTGGGTCAGGCTAGACTTACCAGATGGGATAATATATGAAATATAGTGTAATTGATCACATAATTAATCTTAACCATACTATTCTTTCAGTCACCTTATTGTTATTACAATTATGTTACAAATATTGTTGCTCTCTAAATCACTCTATGTATAAACTCGTATGTAATATATCAAACCCAACATATTCTATATCATTTGTACAAACTATGTAGTTAGTCATGATTTACAGGATAAGTAAAGAAAAAGAAATACCACTTAATAACTTCCTTTAATTAGTAATAAACTGTGTTTATACATCTTTATAAATACTGGTACGTTAGAAAGTTAACAACGAGAATTCTTATGATGAGAGTAATGTGTTTCCAATTTGTGCATAGTTGTTTACATTAGAAAAGTAATGACAATTCTATTATCGTCAAAAGAATGTGACTTTACATTTGTACATAGCATTTGAACATTAATGACAGTTGCCATACAGTTGGAGAGATGTGCTTTCATGCTGTTGTTGTTGTGGTCTTCAGTCCTGAGACTGGTTTCATGCTGCTCTGCATGCTACTCTATCCTGTGCAAGCTTCTTCATCTCCCAGTACCTACTGCAACCTACATCCTTCTGAATCTGCTTGGTGTATTCATCTCTTGGTCTCCCTCTACGATTTTTACCCTCCACGCTGCCCTCCAATACTAAATTGGTGATCCCTTGATGCCTCAGAACATGTCATACCAATCGATCCCTTCTTATACTCAAGTTGTGCCACAAACTCCTCTTCTCCCCAATCCTATTCAATACCTCCTCATTAGTTGAGTGATCTACCCATCTAACCTTCAGCATTCTTCTGTAGCACCACATTTCAAAAGCTTGTATTCTCTTCTTGTCTAAACTATTTATTGTCCATGTTTCACTTCCATACGTGGCTACACTCCACACAAATACTTCAGAAACGACTTCCTGACACTTAGATCTATACTCGATGTTAACAAATTTCTCTTCTTCAGAAACACTTTCCTTGCCACTGCCAGTCTACATTTTATATCCTCTCTACTTCAACCATCATCAGTTATTTTGCTCCCCAAATAGCAAAACTCCTTTTCTACTTTAAGTGTCTCATTTCCTAATCTAATACCCTCATCACCACCCGACTTAATTCGACTACATTCCATTATCCTCGTTTTGCTTTTGTTGATGTTCATCTTATATCCTCCTTTCAAGACACTGCCCATTCTATTCAACTGCTCTTCAAAGCCCTTTTCTGTCTTTGACAGAATTACAATGTCATCAGCGAACCTCGAAGTTTTTATTTCTTCTCCATGGATCTTAATACCTACTCCGAATTTTTCTTTTGTTTCCTTCATTGCTTGCTCAATATACAGTTTGAATAACGTCGGGGATAGATCACAACCCTGTCTCACTCCCTTCCCAACCACTGCTTCCCTTTCATGCCCCTCAACTCTTATAACTGTCATTTGGTTTCTATACAAATTGTAAATAGCCTTTAGCTCCCTGTATTTTACCCCTGCCACCTTCAGAATTTGAAAGAGAGTATTCCAGTCAACACTGTCAAAAGCTTACTCTAAGTGTACAAATGCTAGAAACATAGGTTTGCCTTTCCTTAATCTAGCTTCTAAGATAAGTCATAGGGTCAGTATTGCCTTACGTGTTCCAATATTTCTACGGAATCCAAACTGATCTTCCCCGAGGTCGGCTTCTACCAGTTTTTCCATTCGTCTGTAAAGAATTCGCATTAGTATTTTGCAGCCGTGACTGATTCAACTGATAGTTCGATAATTTCACATCTGTCAACGCCTGCTTTCTTTGGGATTGGAGTTATTATATTCTTCTTGAAGTCTTAGGGTATTTCGCCTGTCTCATACATCTTGCTCACCAGATGGAAGAGTTTTGTCAGGACTGGCTCTCCCAAGGCCGTCAGTAGTTCTAATGGAATGTTATCTACTCCCGGGGCCTTGTTTCGACTCAGGTCTTTCAGTGCTCTGTCAAACTCTTCATGCAGTATCATATCTCCCATTTCATCTTCATCTACATCCTCTTCCATGTCCATAATATTGTCCTCAAGTACATCGTCCTTGTATAGACCCTCTATATATTCCTTCCACCTTTCTGCTTTCCCTTCTTTGCTTAGAACTGAGTTTCCATCCTAGCTTTTGATATTCATACAAGTGGTTCTCTTTTCTCCAAAGGTCTCTTTAATTTTCCCGTAGGCAGTATCTATCTGACCCTTAGTGAGATGAGCCTCTACATCCTTACATTTGTCCTCTAGCCATCCCTGCTTAGCCATTTTGCACTTCCTGTCAATCTCATTTTTGAGACGTTTGTATTCCTTTTTGCCTGCTTCATTTACTGCATTCTTATATTTTCTCCTTTCATCAATTAAATTCATTATTTCTTCTGTTACCCTAGGATTTCTACTAGCCCTCATCTTTTTACCTACTTGATCGTCTGCTGCCCTTCATCCCTCAAAGCTACCCATTCTTCTTCTACTGTATTTCTTTCCCCCATTCCTGTCAATTATTCCCTTATGCTCCCCCTGAAACTCTGTACAACCTCTGGTTTAGTCAGTTTATCCAGGTCCCATCTCCTTAAATTCCCACCTTTTTGCAGTTTCTTCAGTTTTAATCTACAGTTCATAACCAATAGATTGTGGTCAGAGTCCACATCTGCCCGTAGAAATGTCTTACAATTTAAAACCTGGTTCCTAAATCTGTGTCTTACCATTATATAATCTATCTGAAACCTGTCAGTGTCTCCAGGCCTCTTCCATGTATACAGCCTTCGTTTATGATTCTTGAACAAAGTGTTAGCTATTATTAAGTTACGCTCTGTGTAAAATTGTACCAGGCGGCTTCCTCCTTCATTTCTTACCCCCAATCCGTATTCACCTACTACATTTCCTTCTCTCCCTTTTCCTATTACTGAATTCCAGTCCCCCATGACTATTAAATTTTCGTCTCCTTTCACTATCTGAATAATTTCTTTTATTTCATCATACATTTCTTCAACTTCTTCGTCATCTGCAGAGCTAGTTGGCATATGGACTTGTACTACTGTAGTAGGCGTGGGCTTCGTGTCTATCTTGTCCACAATAATGCATTCACTATGCTGTTTGTAGTAGCTTACCCGCATTCCTATTTTTTTATTCATTATTAAACCTACTCCTGCATCTCCGCTATTTGACTTTGTATTTATAACCGTGTATTCGTCTGACCAAAGTCTTCATGCTGTAATTACAAAAAGTGCCTTCAAAACATAAATGTTTCTGATTAGAATAATAGACACTGGCTACCATTTCATTTCATAATGGATCTTGTTTTTGTCTTAAAATGGAACTTTGTGAAATATTTCATACAGTTTTTATACTGTAAGCCCTTCCTTTTTTGACCTGGTCACATGCTTTTATCTTACATCAGTCCCCTAATCACCCACATATTCCCTAATATCCAGCAAACCTTGTTGTCAACTTACTCATTATAAAATTGGCTTAACATGATGTAAATATTATTTAAGCAGTCATGTGAGTGCCTTATTATGTTTATGTTAGCACACCATAACATAATTTTGTGATTGACTATCTTGTCAGTTCTTCCCCTTTTCAACCTGACACTGCTAACATACAAAAAAAGTCCTGAACCAGTGCTAACTGAAAAGGAATAAACTGTTTCCACCAACTTTACTTAGTTATGAGAATCTTTTGTCGATAAGAAGGCATAGATATATCACACTCTAAAGCAATAATATGTATCAGCCCACTAACTTCCTATGAAATCCTTAACAATGTTCATATTCATAGTTCCTGATTTTCTTATCACTATCAATTCTACTTTTTACATCACTCTCCTTTTCTTGATTTTTCTGTGGTAACTTGAAGGATACCATCAGATATTTTTTTTTTTTTTTTTTTTTTTTTGCATTTACTTACAACAATCACCATTAGGCCTTTATTTGGTATTATAACACTGACTGTACCTATATGTTGTGGATGGACAATGGAAGTTAGCAGGATAGGTGGAGCAATTTATCACTCTGAGATGTATTCCATCTGACTACCATTATGACTAAACTGAATGCTGGAATGTGATATAACATGAGCTGCATACTAATATTAATGTATCGGTAACAGTGGTTACTCACTTGAGAGCCTTGGTGCCACATAGATTGCATTAAATCAGGCACGCAGTGGGTCAACATCCCCCTAACCTTTGTTAAGTGTCTTAAGCACCCCAAATCATGACCTTTATATTTATAGAAGGTGTTTGGCTCTCAGAGATAGTCCTACTCTCCCACTCCTGATGCTACTTACTTTAAGCAATCTTGGGAAGCAACAAATCAACCAAGTAATATTGTACTGGAAAAGGGTGTTGCAGCAAATAAGACAATGGACCTACCGTGATAAGTAAACTGTAATACAGAGGCATAGTGTCCTCCAACAAAGCACATGTTACAACTGCAAGGGATTGCTATTACAGTAATCTTTGGCACCTGTAGTTAATCTGAGAGCAAACAAATGACCGAGTATCAGGCTAACGTCTTCCCTTACATGCCTTACAATGACACATCTCTCATTTATTTTCATAAATTATCTTCACAGTGAATCAGGTTCTATCCTTCAGGACAATTCAATATACATTGGCCCCTTCTAGAACAGTCTATCTTCTCTTTACATACATAGCATTTAGACACAGGTTTTACTCACCAAGCGAGGTGGCGCAGTGGTTAGCACACTGGCTTCGCATTCGGGAGGACGACGGTTCAATCCCGTTTCCGGCCATCCTGATTTAGGTTTTCTGTGATTTCCCTAAATCGCTTCAGGCAAATGCCGGGATGGTTCCTTTGAAAGGGCACGGCTGATTTCCTTTCCCATCCTTCCCTCACCCGAGCTTGCGCTCCGTCTCTAATGACCTCGTTGTCGATGGGACGTTAAACACTAATCTCCTCCTCCACAGGTTTTACTCAGAGTTAAACAATTAATTTTGCACTACCACATGGGAATTCTAGTGATGCAACTACAACAAACACTCACCCACCTTAACATCACCACATTACACAATGAATTTAGATTTGTTTAACTGCACTCGACTTTATGGCCATCTTGTGTATATAGAACTCTGAAAACTTGGTGGAAATTCACACCAGTGCCAAGCCATGCAAGAAAGCACTTATTCATGCTGATCAGACTGCATCTTGATTGCGATACATGGTTATACCATTGTTCTAAAGTTCATCACAGTTCCAATGAGACTTTGTATCACACAATCAAAATCACTGCCTTGCATATGCTTTTACTGGCATATTAAATTATGGAATAACTGGTTGCTACTCAGCTGCTATTCCAGACACTCAGAGCTGTGCCTGGAAACCCATTTGTACTGTAAAATTATATACTGTAAATGTACTTACTGATCAGATAAAGTTAGCGGTCAGATATGGGTCTGTCCCTCATGAAGGACCCACAGCAACTCTCCTGAGCGAAAGCGTCAATGGCAAAACTCATGCTCCCCCTCCACTTTATTTGTACCTCTGCACCAATGAGTAATCATGTCGATACTCGTTTCATCAACTAATGAAGGCAGGTAAAAGAGGAGATTGTTTTCTTAAGTTCTGTCCTCAATTACATGCTTTAGATTAGATTTAAAATATATTTTTCTTAACCTGTAGGGTTAATAACAAGTGGAACTATTTTCTCTCAATGCCAATATCTCGCAATATTGCCACTGAAGTTCTGCAGTGGGAGGAGTGGGGTGGGGTTCACTCAGCATTGACAATCCTGTGTGCTGTGTGGTACCAGTAAACTATTATTTCACAGAAATTGTTCTAGAAGGTACTATAAACCTATTATTTTCCCGTGCAACTGGCATCCCCATCTACATCTGGCCATTTCAACCAGTACTATTTCCTGCTCGAGATGACTCAGAGCCTTCTATACTGATTGTTCAATGTACACCTGCCCACTGCCTTCTGCACACTCTCATTCATATTTACCTTGATTAATAACAAAAATATAATAAATCACACCACCTTATGGGTAGCATGCAGGGCCAGTGGCAAGGGGGGGGGGGAGGAGGCTATGGGGGCTATAGCCCCATGCCCCCATGGAGTATCATATTACAATGGATAAAATGACTTTAGAAATCAGCGAATATATTACTCCAACAGATTCAATCTGTAGCAATATAGGTTGGAATGTATTCCAAACACATTTTTAGAAAAGAATAAGAGCAGCAAATAGCTTAAACCTAAACCCATAAATATCATTTGACTTAAAACAGGTGTCTTATTATTTATTAATACACATTTTTTACCCTGAACTCCAAAACAGTTACCAAAAACTACTTTAAGCAACACCTAATTTTACCAATTTGTCAGTAGAGGACCCCAACTCTCCTTTTGTTAAGCCATATTCCATTCCCCCAAACCACCCCCCCCCCCCTATAACCCCCCTTCCCCCTTCCCCTTCGCCCCTGGTAGCATGAATTACTTTGGTTTAAATTTGTGTGAAGCCCTTACATGATTATTATTATTAAAATTACTATTGAAGCCTTTAAATAAAATTGCAGAATAGAGTGAGTGTATTTATATTGTACTATGTAATGTAGTTGCTATGTTACAACAGAACAGTTAGATATAAAAATAATTTTAATTTTGTGGAATATGGATTCAGATTTAGCAGCATTTAAATTTATGTAAATTGGTTGTGAAATTCTTTTTTAGTTACTTTTATGCAAGATGTGTGCATGACTTTTTGAAGTGTGACTGGATTTCAGGATGGCACTGATGTTTCACCCAAGCTGAGGCAGAAAGTCATGCAGTATTATGACTATTTATGGAAAAAGAGGTACAGAGTAATAAACAGCATAAAGTTGCCATTCTTGCCTCAATCTATAATGAGTGAAATAACTTTGGACCTTTCTTGGGATTTATACAAGCATGTAAGTAAAATAATATAAGTATACCTATTTTAGATCATGTTTAATTTATACTGCATTTTTGAAAAACACAAGCAGTTATTGCCTTTTAATTTTATCAGAAAAGAGTTTTTTTCTTTTTCTTCCCATTCATTGGAACATTATAAGAATGTAGCAACACTTTCTTTTGTTTAATACCTTCAGCAGTTCCATAAAGTTCCTGCACAGTGCTAAACAACATTTGAATACAAAGTTTATTTCCCTCTTACTAAGTGTTGCAGGAGAAAATTATTGGTGAGCCTGTATGTTGCGATAGTGTTTCCTGTAAATCACTTCAAATGAATGTGATGACTGGTTCCTCCAGCATGGCTGTGGCGTATTTTTTTGCCCTATATATTCCACCACCCTTGAACCATGGACCTTGCCATTGGTGGGGAGGCTCGTGTGCCTCAGCAATACATATAGCCATAGCTTAAGTGCAAGCACATCAGAACGTATATCTGTTGAGCGGCCACACAAACATATGGTTCCTGAAGAGGAGCAGCAGCCTTTCCAGCAGTTGCAGGGGCAACTGTCTGGATGATTGACTGATCTGACCCTGTAACATCAACCAAAATGAACTTGATGTGCTATTACTACGAACAGCTGAAAGAAAGAGGAAACTACAGCCATAATTTTTCCAAAGGGCATGCAGCTTTACTGTATGGTTAAAAGGTAATGGCGTCCTCTTGGGTAAAATATTCTGGAGGTAAAAGAGTCCCCATTTGGATATCCGGGCAGGTACTACTCAGGAGGTCATCATTATCAGAAGAAACAAAACTGACGTCCTACACATTGGAGAGTGGAATGTCAGATCCATTAACTGGGCAGGTAAGTTAGAAAATTTAAAAAGGGAAATGGATAGGCTAAAATTAGATATTTTGGGAATTAGTGAAGTTCAGTGGCAGGTGGAACAAGACTTCTGGTCAGGTGAATAAAGGGTTATAAGTACAAAATCAAATATGGGTAATGCAGGAGTAGATTTAATAATGAATTAAAAAATAGGAACATGGATAAGTTACTAACAACAGCATAGTGAATGCATTATTTTAGCCAAGATAGACATGAAGCCCACGCTTACCACTGCAATACAATTTTATATGCCAACAAGCTCCGCAGATGATGAAGAGATTGAATAAATGTATGTTTTGTGTCATTTCATTGCCAGTGTCGAATCTTGTACCATGGGAAGCAAGGAGAGGATGTTGTTTTGTGGCCAGTAGCCTCTTTCTACAACAGAACTACACCCTTGTATTAACAGGGCTCTCTATTCATAAGAACAAGAAGTTATTTATCTTTAAGCAAGTTGTTGTGGTACAAGCTCGTCTGTAATAGTCCATGTCAGCCTCACTGCTGATAAAGTACAAGTCCCACTATAAGCCTGTGATGTGCACTAACAAACGCCAACTAGAATAGGGACTGAGGTAGTATTTGAGCTTACTGTGACTGACTCTTGTCTGCGACTGGGCTGACTATCTGTGACCGAATGGTCCTCCGGTACAGGGCAGCGATCTAAATACTGACAGTCGAGAGGATGTTGGTGGCCTGTTGCCTGCAAGTATGCCTTTGGCCTCTCTCCTGATAGGCACACTTGATTCAGTGCCTAGTATTGATCTTCTTGCAACTTCTTAGCCAACCAGTGTGCTGGTGACAGCTTAGCCAGCACATTCCTCCCTCCCTGAAATGCCACACCATTATTGTGTAGTGAGGCTGCAAACAACAACAGGGAGAGAGGCAGGATGCTGGACATAGAGACAAACTGGAAGCCATAGCTGTGGAGGATGGCATACTCCTGACTGTACCACGCCATCTGGCTTGTGAGGCAAAGGAACATCCTCTGGAAAACTGCTGCCAGAGCACACGCCCAGGCCTGAGGTTGTGTTCTGAGGCAATGACAGTGTTGATGATGGCGACGGCGGGTCCAGGTCCATTGGGTCAGTGAGCAGGGACAGAAGGGGTGAGGGCGCATTGTCCATCCTCTCCTCCTGGGGTGCACTTGTGTCACCAGCAGTCAGCTATGAATGCCATGCAGTCCCATGAGGCCATGAATCTGGGGAAAGAAAAGCAGCAGGATCACAGGGCAGGAATTTGGTTCTGGTGGTGGTGGTGGTGCAAACCATCGGAACCTACAATTAAGTAAATAAACGAGCTAAAGTGTTCCTGCATCACACCTCTTTCCCAGCACCCATGGTTGCCATAAACCCTGAAAATAGTAAGATTCCACAGCACAAAGTGATACTTGTGGACCATTGATGATGGCGCTTGTTGCTGCAATGTGTGTAGCAAGTGTAGCAGCATCCGATGGCGGTGGCCAGACAGAAGTTCCGCCAGTGATGGTGCGTCTTATGGGTGTGAGTGATAGGAGGAGAGAAAGAGTTGCAGCACCTTTTCCCATTTGTAGATGGTGCAAAGCTTTGCCATCTGTTGTTTGAAAATGTGTACAAAGTGTTCTGCTTTTCTGTTGGACAGTGAGTGAAATGGAGCACTTGTTAGATGACGAATGCCATTTCATTCACAAAACTGTTCAAAATCACATGGAGTGAACTGTGGTCCATTCTCTGACACAAGTACTGTTGGCAAACCTTTGATGCGAAATATGGAGGACAACACTTGAATGGTGCTACATGATACGTTAGAGTTCATAGCCACCACAAATGGGAACTTGCTAAAAGAGTCTACCACTATGAGCCAATGAGTGTTCCAGAATGGTCATGCAAAGTCAATGTGCACTCACTGCCATGGCAATTGAGTCTTATTCCAAGCTGAGAATGTCTGTGGTCGAGCAGATTGGTTTTCCACACATACGTGACACTTTGACATCATCTGTTCAATATGGGCATCCATGCCCTGCTAAGTGCAGTGCCATTGTGCTAATTGTTTAGTGCAAACAGTTCTGCAATCTCCTTGGTCGAGCAATTGCAACACATCCTTTTGAAACACTTTGGGAATAAGCACATCTAATTGTCCACTGCCATTTTTAACTAGAATCATGCCCTGTTCAACTGAAAAGTTGTGCTTCAAATGGAACCACCTTCCCATTACTATGTGCAGATCTTAGTGTCTACTTTCGTTTTCATGCAAATTATGTGCAGATCTTCATTACGCATTTTACTATGTGCAGATCTTAATGCCTACTTTCAGATTTATGCCAGTTGTTAACCAAATCTTATTATGCATTTTCTAGTGTGACAGAATTATCGATATTAATTTTAGTCGTTACATAATTAATCATCCATTTCCAAAGATGTTAATGTTTTGTCAATTGTTTGTTCTTTGGAGGAGATGGGTTTTGGAGGGAAGTTGGAACAGCAGTTGAATGCACGTGGCTGGTGTTGATGGAATGATTGGACTTTGAAAATGTTTTGTATTTTTCATGAATAAATGACAATGACTCAAAATTCTGCAGATTATTATTGCAACAAACAAATATAGGAAGACCAGGTGCAGCAACCTACATTCAAAGGAATTTAGGATAAGGGATCCTTAACCAGCAACAAAGAAACAAGTGCTTAATTCTGTAAGTACCAATATTACTATTCGATGCACTCTTTAACATCGATAGTAATTGGAATGCTTCCCAAGGTAGAGGGAACATTCATGCTGACATTCAAAGTATGGGTGCACAACTGAATTCTGGATACTGTTCAATAAATGAAACCAAGATGTGCAAATGTCATGCAACAAATTCTTGAGATCTAAGTCTATTTCTGTGGTCTGTGGAATTTTTCTGTAGTGGAAGGGAAAATTTTCCAGCAATTGAGAGTCCTGTGCATCAATTTGGCAACAAGATGTGGCAGATGGATCGAATCAGAGTCTGGGCCGATTGGAAGGTGAGATGGACAGGAATTGCAAAATGGCTAAGAAAGGATGGCTACAGGACAAATCTAAGGATGTAGAAGCATATGTCATTAGGGGTAAGATTGATACTGCCTACAGGAAAATTAAAGAGACCTTTGGAGAAAAGAGAACCACCTGTTTGAATATCAAGAGCTCAGATGGAAAACCAGTCCAAAGCAAAGAAGGGAAAGCAGAAAGGTGGAAGGATTATATAGAGGGACTATACAACAAAAATGTACTTGAGGGCAATATTATGGAAATGGAAGAGGACATGGATGAAGATGAAATGGGTGACATGATACTACATGAAGAATTTGACAGAGCACTGAAAGACCTAAGCCAAAACAAGACCCCAGGAGAAGACAACATTCCGTCAGAACTTCTGACAGCCGTGGGAGAGCCAGGCATCACAAAACTCTTCCATCTGGCAAGCAAGATGTATGAGACAGGCGAAATACTATCAGACTTCAAGAAGAATATAATAATAATTCCAGTCCCAAAGAAAGGAGGTGCTGACAGGTGTGAAAATTACCAAACTATCAGTTTAATAAGTCATTGTTGCAAAATTCTAACATGAATTCTTTATAGAGAAATTTGTAGAAGCCAACCTCAGGGATGATCAGTGTGGATTCTGTAAAAATGTTGGAACACGTGAGGCAATACTGACTGTATGACTTACCTTAGAAGTTAGGTTAAGGAAAGACAAATCTATGTTTCTAGCAGTTGCAGACATAGAGAAATGTTGAATGTGTTGCTGGAATACTTTCTTTCAAATTCTGTAGGTGGCAGGGGTAAAATACAGGGAGTGAAAGGCTATTTACAATTTGTACAGGAACCAGACAGCAGTTATAAAAGTTGAGGGGCATGAAAGGGAAGGTTGGGAAGGGTTGTAGCCTATGACTGTTGTTGTGCAATCAGTGAATTGAGCAAGCAGTAAAGCAAACTAAAGAAAAATTTGGAGTATGAATTAAAATACGTGGAGAAGAAATAAAAACTTTGAGGTTTGCTGATAACATTGCAATTCTGTCAGAGGCAGAAAAGGACTTGAAAGAGCAGTTGAACGCAATGGACAGTGTCTTGAAAGGGGAATATAAGATGAACATCAACAAAAGCAAAATGAGGATGATGGAATGTAGTCGAATTAAGTCAGGTGATGTGGAGGTAATTATCGGGAAATGAGACATTTAAGGAGTAGATGAATCTTGCTATTTGGGAAGCAAAATAACTGATGACATTCAAAGTAGAGAGGATATAAAATGTAGACTGGCTATGGCAAGGAAAGCATTTCTGAAGAATAGAAATTTGTTAACAGTGAGTATAGATTTAAGTGTTGGGAAATCTTAAAGTATTTGTATTGAGTGTAGACATGTATGGAAGTGAAATATGGATGATAAATAGTTTAGACAAGAAGAGAATAGAAGATTTTGAAATGTGGTGGTACAGAAGAATGCTGAAGATTAGATGGGTAGATCATGTAACTAATGAGGAGGTACTGAATACAATTGGGGAGAAGAGGAATTCGTGGCAAAACTTGAGTAGAAAAAGGGATCGGTTTGAATGACATGTTCTGAGGCATCAAGGGATCACCAATTTAGATTTGGAAGGAAGCATGGAGGGTAAAAATCATAGAGGGACATCAAGCGATGAAGCTAAGCAGATTCAGAAGGATATTGGTTGCAGTAATTGACTTGGAGATGAGCCTTGCACAGGATAGAGCACATTGGAAAGCTGCCTCAAACCAGTCTCTGGACTGAAGACCACAACAACAACTGTGGCTTTATAACTGAGTGCTCCACTTTCAAATATGTTAATGTTTACAGAACCTCCATTGACATTGCTAACTAGTTACTATAAAATGAGAGTAATTTACCAACCTTGTGTTGAAAATAATTTACTTGATGAAGTTTTGCAGTATTGTTTGATATAATCCTTAGCTATTACTCTCTGGATGTCATTTATTTACAGAAATCTGTAGTGCCGGCTGGAATGGCCAAGCGGTTCTAGGCACTACAGTCTGGAACCGCGCGACCCAGGTTCAAATCCTGCCTCGGGCATGGATGTGTGTGATGTCCTTAGGTTGGTTAGGTTTAAGTAGTTCTAAGTTCTAGGGGACTGGTGACCTCAGAAGTTAAGTCCGATAGTGCTCAGAGCCATTTGAACCATTTTAAATCTGTAGAGTTCATTCAGTAAGATGATTTTGAGAAATGTACAAGTCAGGGTCTACATTAACGAAGAGAAACAGATCTTAGAAGCGGCATTCGTAATTAACATTGTGCTTTAAATCAAACTGGCCGCCGAGTGAGATCACAGGTATTTTCTTCGTCCACTAAAAGAACATATTTAAGAGGAAATAGTGTCAAATTTAAATTTTCTTTGTTTTGTATACTTGCTGTAGTGTCCGTTCTTGTCACACAACTGAATATTAGCATCCCAGCAGCGCTTGTTCTTGAAAAAAACTTGTTCTTTAGCTGAAGTCCTGATAATAATGACATAACCCGAAATTTTGCATGACATAAACACAAAAAATTCCGAAACTTCCTGGCAGATTAAAACTGTGTGCCAGACCGAGACTCGAACTCAGGTGAGTGAAAATCCCATTCTGGAAACATCCCCTAGGCTGTGGCTATGCCGTGTCTCCACACTATCCTTTCTCTCAGGAGTGTTAGTTCTGCAAGGTTCGCAGGAGAACTTATGTAAAGTTTGGAAGATAGGAGACAAGATACTGGCAGAAGTAAAGCTGTGAGGATGGGGCTTGAAGTCATGCTTGCTTAGCTCAGTTGGTAAAGCACATGCCAGCGAAAGGCAAAAGTCCCGAGTTCGAGTCTCGGTCCAACACACAGTTTTAATCTGCCAGGAAGTTTCATATCAGTGCACACTCCGCTGCAGGGTTAAAATCTCATTCTGGAAACATCCCCTAGGCTATGGCTAAGCCATGTCTCCACAATATCCTTTCTTTCAGGAGTGCTAGTTCTGCAAGGTTCACAAGAGAGCTTCTGTAAAGTTTGGAAGGTCGGAGACGAGGTACTGGCAGAAGTAAAGCTGTGAGGACGGGGCGTGAGTTGTGCTTGCTTAGCTCAGTTGGTAGAGCACTTGCCCGCGAAAGGCAAAAGTCCCGAGTTTGAGTCTTGGTCCGGCACACAGTTTTAATCTGCCACGAAGTTTCATATCAGTGCACACTCTGTTGCAGAGTGAAAATCTCATTCTGGAAACATCCCCTAGGCTGTGGCTAAGCCATGTCTCCGCAATATCCTTTCTTTCAGGAGTGATAGATCTGCAAGGTTTGCCAGAGAGCTTCTGTAAAGTTTGGAAGGTAGAAGACGAGGTACTGGCAGAAGTAGAGCTGTGAGGATGGGGAGTGAGTCGTGCTTGCTTAGCTCAGTTGGTAGAGCACTTGCCTGCGAAAGGCAAAAGTCCCGAGTTCGAGTCTCAGTCTGGCACACAGTTTTAATCATCCAGGAAGTTTCATACCAGCGCACACTCCGCTGCAGAGTGAAAATCTCATTCTACAAGAAATTCTATTCAAGTTTTCTTGATAGTGCAAAATTTGTTTAAAAAAGACTGCCACTAATTTCATGAGTGTCTATTATCGCAATGAAAGAGTAATTAAATGTTTCTAAATAATATTTAACTAACACAATTCGTATTGTTTACTAGTTAGATGGATGCGATCTAGGCCTAAATTTTCTGAGTTATAAGCATTTAAAAACCTGACCAGACACTCCTGATAACACGTCCTTGACAAATCTAAAACATTCTTTAAACTTCATTATTCTTTCGAAACTGACCATGAGTGAGAAATGTGGGAGCTGTTATGGGGTAGTGAGTAGAGGGATAGGCTCTCTCCTGGAACTGCAGAGTATGCAGTACTAACATCTTCATTGGGGAACAGGAAAGGAAAATCTGTGCCCTTCAGACACAGTTGGAGGAAGTAAGGAAGGAACTTATTTGAATCAAGAGTGATAGAGGGGAGGAGGGTGGTTGGAAACTGGCAGCTGCTGGAGGATAGGTAGAAAGAAAATGCGATCTGACAGTTTTATCATCAACACAAAAAAACAGGTATTTACCACTGCCAGAGTTAAGTGGAGAAGAGCCTCAGGTAGAACAAGGAGCAGGAAATGTGCAGCACACTTCAACCGAGGCCAAGAAGCCTAGGAATGTACAAAGTGTTAGAAAGAAGAAAGTGCTGCTGCTAAGCAAAAGCCATGGGCGAGGTGTAGGCCCTCAGTTACAGGAAAGTTCAGGGGCAGCGTACCATGCCACCAGTATCTTTAAGCCAAATGCAGGACTAAGTCATGTGATAGAGGACCTAGGGTCTTTAAGTAAGGACTTTACAAAAGAGGACCATGTAGTGATAGTGGGTGGGGCAGTGTGGGGCAGCGGGTGAAATAATTGTTAATGTTCCTTTTACTTATTTAATGCTGTTGTTTGCCATTCTCAACACTGGCTCTCTAACTACAATATTGGCAACCAGAAAGTGATTAGCAAAACGTGAAGCCTGTAATTAGAATTCCTAGTGCCCACTTCATCTGAGAAATACATTTATAGCTACAGCTTATAGCTCTGAGGAATTAGGAGATTGTCTGGGATTCATAATCAAAAACCATTCTCTCTAAAATGTTCACTATATTCTGAAAGTCACAGACCAAAAAGAATCCACACAATCCAACTACCAGAGCAGTTCAGAGTCTAAAGCGCTGATGCAACTATAACTGTTCAAATTAAATGTTTAAGCGAATGTTCGCCATAATTTGATGATAATGTTCATCAAACACCACACTAATAATGGTAGAATGTCTGTCCTGCGGTGGCATGTGAAAATACAACATACGTAAACTGAAGATAGATCATTAACGTCATCCCAAAATTAACACTTCACTCGAAAACGATTTCATGGCTACGCGTATCCCGAGTAACTTATTACTACATCCGAGGCTGTTTATATCAACGATGCCGACGCGACACAACTCCCGGCACAGGTGGTGCGCTAATCAGCGTCTGGAGAGAAATGGGGCCTTCCTTTTCTCGCGCAGCATTCTTACATATAAAGCCGTGGTGCGGACGGCTAAGGGAACGCCTAATCAAATCTGCTCTCCCGACTAGCCACTGGGCTAGTAATGCACTACTTTAAGTTATCGAATAAATCATTGCTTCCTTTGCTGATGGCCGATGAAGCTTTCAATTTAATTGTGCAATCAGCACACAGGTAAGTAATCATAATAAAAGTCTGATGTGGCCAAGTCAAATATTTTGGGCGAGAGATATAATTTAATTACGCTACACGCAGTAGACGAGCTCTGAACTTGCTCTTTGGAGATATGCTACAGCCATAGTTTTATAGTTATTCTGTTGAAACTTCTCACATTTTTATGATTATAGTGGATCTCCCTTCTACTTAAATTTAAACATCCTAGCTTTATTTATTCACCTACTTAATCTATCTTGCTTCCTTAATTTCTAAGACAAAAACCAGAAAATCATGAATTTCAACTAAAATTTTAATTTGTGAGATCCAGAATACTGTTTCTACTAAATTGTTATGCCAAAGGAATCTGAATATAAATTTTTAAGATTCTAGCTCTTTTCTGTTGCGCCAATGATTTTTACAGAAAAACATCCAAATTTCGAAAATGGTTAAAGTTATTGAACTGATATCCAACACATATTGATTTTGTATTACTCCTGACATGCTAGAAACGTTTCAGGTTATTTACTTCATTTTAAAGTATTGCACAATATTTACGACGTCAGAGCTAGTTACAGTGGACTAGATTGGCACACAATGGAAAGACTGATGTGAATTTTATGAGGCGTGAGTAGGCTGCTTCCCTACATCACCCTCTACTTAATTTTTTTGAATGTAAATGAAAAAAAATTAATTACAAAAAGGGAAATAAGAGTACAGCTTAACTCCCTATGAAAAATTAAAATTGAAATGTAAAAATATAGAAATATTAAAAGAAAACTTATTACCTACTTCAATTATTTAAATTGCTGGGATGTTCAATGCCTCTTAAGCAACATTATCACTCAAAATTTAAGCAAAAGCAATGAAACACTTAGGCATACATATTGCCTTAGACAGACAAACACATAAAAATATGTAAAATTATGAAAATTGTCTGTAAATATTTTTACATACACAAATTCAAAGAAAATAACACAGTTATTCATGATACATAAACAGATAATTATATCTTAGCAGTCTTTTCTAAACCTGGAAGAAAATTTCACAAATCATGACAATTTCATTTTTACACACGTGGTTGTAGCCACTTTGGCTGGCGTTCTACACTTCCATTCACAAGGGTAGAGGAGGGAAGTTGCTATGGTGTGCGTCCTTCACGTTCACTCTAAATTACATGGGGAAAGGGGAGGGGTCACTGTGAGTTGTGTCCAAGTCACTCCACGCTTTCACACAGCTACCAGGCTGCCATTATCTGGTTTGTCCTGTAGAACAAACAAAAAGAGTGCCTCAGACTCTGTTCACTTAATATCTAAGGATGGGTCACAATGAAATGGGGATATATACATTTTATCTTTCAATATGTTACTGGAACAAATTTAACAGAACTTTTTCAATTTTACTCTCGCGGTTACTTAACTGTCATAAAATCAGTAAACAAATGGCTCAAAACGCCGTTAGTCACGTACTAGAGAAAATGTATGCTCAAGGCATACAATCATGAATCCTATTTAATCTCAATTTATTATTTCTGGGCCAGAACACTGAACCAATGCTCGGTACATTCTTGATACATTTGTATTTTATTTACTTAGCTGACTCATCTTCGATTACCTTGTTCTTAGAGATAGTATGAGTATATTTGATTAGTAGTTGTCTTCTCAGCTTCTTTGTACATGTGGGTAACTCATGGTAATAATACAGTTCTGAGTGTTCAAAACACACTACGTTTAGTTGACTACTAAATCAACTTATTAGTCTTCTGCTGCTGTGTCAGTTCCACATCTGCAATTATGTACTTACTTCATCGAAGTGTATTTATGCTGAGCTATAAATAATGCTTAACGTCTGCCATTATGTTACTCAATTATGTTGCTAGTGTATGTACTTATTTAACACTCACTCTCTTAACATTTAATGCATAGTATAGCACATTTATTTCATATCTATAGTGTATTGCAGCTGATCAGTTTGCTCATGTTGCAATCCATTTCCACTTGATTGGATGCTGAAACCACAGGTATTCTCTCTTGACCCACCACTAAAGTGCATTAAGTAATTATGGCCGAACGTAATGCTAAATTCCTTACACCTATAGGACACCATGAGCTGCTCTGTCTCATCTAACATAAGGGTACCTATGGTCGCATTCACGCCTCCAACTCATAACCTCAATACATGTAGGTGTGTCACCGCACACCTAACACCAAAATAATGGCCAGCTCCAACCTTATAAATATTTCAAGGACGTGTCCTTCACGTCTCAACCACAAACACTGTTCAATTCTATTACACTGCCATTCCTTGCTACACAAGGTGAGTTCATTCTTACAACTTATCTGCATATTTTTCATAACACTAAGCAATCTCTTTTACTATTAATTAGTTAGCTCTACAGCATACAATAGGTTTCACTGCCACTTCAGATCCTGCTTGTACATGAATTTGTATATCTTTTTAAATTACTGTTGGTGGACCATTTCCAATAAAACAACAACTTTGTACTTATAATATTACCAGGGTTCTATACATACTTGTTACTCAAATACCTTTGTATCTTAATTACATCTGTTGCTTATGTCACTGTTACGTTTGTCACATAGGTTTTTTCTTCACTAATTGGTGGGTAGAATGGATGCTACCGACGGCGTGTGAAGATACGACATACGCAAACTGAAGATAGATCATTAACGTCATCCCAAAATTAACACTTCACTCGAAAACAATTTCATGGTTACGCGTATCCCGAGTAATTTATTACTGCATCTGAGGCTGTTTATATCAATCATGCCGACGCGACGCGACTCCCAACACAGGTGGTGCGCTAATCAGCGTCTGGAGAGAACTGGGGCCTTCCTTTTCTTGCACAGCATTCTTACATATAAAGTCGCGGTGCGGACAGCTAAGGGAATGCCTGATAAAATCTGCTCTCCCGACTATCCGCTGGGCTAGTAATGCACTACTTTTAAGTTATCGAATAAATCATTGCTTCCTTTGCTGATGGCCGATGAAGCTTTCAATTTAATTGTGCAATCAGCACACAGGTAAGTAATCATAATAAAAGTCTGATGTGGCTAAGTCAAATATTTTGGACGAGAGATATAATTTAATTACACTACACGCAGTAGACGAGCTCTGAACTTGATCTTTGGAGATACGTTATAGCTATAGTTTTATAGTTATTCTGTTGAAACTTCTCACATTTTTATGATTATAGCGGATCTCCCTTCTACTTAAATTTAAACATCCTAGCTTTATTTATTCACCTACTTAATCTATCTTGCTTCCTTAATTTCTAAGACAAAAACCAGAAAATCATGAATTTCAACTAAAATTTTAATTTGTGAGATCCTGAATACTGTTTCTACTAAATTATTATGCAAAAGGAATCTAAATATAAATTTGTAAGTTTCTAGCTCTTTTCTGTTGCGCCAATGATTTTTACAGAAAAACATCCAAATTTCGAAAATGGTTAAAGTTATTGAACTGATATCCAACACATATTGATTTTGTATTACTCCTGACATGCTAGAAACGTTTCAGGTTATTTACTTCATTTTAAAGTATTGCACAAAATTTATGACGTCAGAGCTAGTTACAGCGGACTAGGCTGGCACACAATGGAAAGACTGATGTGAATTTTATAAGGCGTGAGTAGGCTGCTTCCCTACAGCGGGAAACAGTTTGGACAGGGATGGGGCGTATGATATAGGTGGTGACCTGAACGAGATAGCTTCCCTGACTCATTGCACCAACATACACTTTGTTGAGCTGTTCTGGCGTCATGAGCACACTCGCCTTGATGGAGCTGTGAGGCGAATCCATGTGGGGTTATGGATGGCTGTGAGGACAGCCAACTTTGCTCGTGTTTCTCTGGTGCCCATCGGGACTATTAACAGATGGGGTTTCACTAGGCATGGCCTACACCTAAACAGGACTGGGAAGGGAAAATTGGTGCAGCTGATTCATGAAAGTATAGGGGGTGGATCTCGGGCCACACATGGTCAAATACCTGTTGTCATAGGTAGGAAAAGTAGGTCTTTTTTAGGATAAATCCAGACAACAGGTTCACCTGCCTAAAGAGTATCTCCAGCACTTTAAAAAATACTGAAACAATCACTCACAAGACAGATCTTAACACCTCAAACATCACATATACCACATGTTACCAAAAAAAAAAAGAAAAACACATTGGAAAGAGTAATTTCACAGACTTAACAATCCTCCATCAAAACATGCAATCAATAAAAAATAAAATACAGCCATTAGAAGTGGAGCTCCAATCTTTGAACTGCACAGTAGTTTGTATTACTGAGCACTGGTGTAGAGACACAGAAATCCAACATGTAATATTATCATTGTATGAAAAGGCAAACTCTTACTGCAGAAGGGGTGGAGGATCATGCATTTATATCAGAAAAGGAACACTGTTCAAATCAAGACGTGACCTCAGCACTGTAAGTGAAGAGAAACACTTAGAAATATCAGCTATTGAATTAACAGGGCTTGATATCACCAAGAATTTAATCATTTTGTTTGCGTATAGATCTCCCTGTGGTAGTGTGGACACTTTTTTCAATAAGTTAACAGAAGTTTTAGATAAAGTCTCAAGTACAAAGGTCAACATAATTTTGTGAATCCAGCAGCACTTTCATAAACATCCTTCAAAGTTTTGGCATGTCCCTATTGGTCAATAGTGCAACAAGGGTTACCACAACGACTTCATCAGTAATTGACCATGTGGCCACAAATATGGATAGAGAAAAATGTGACGTAGCTGTAAAAGATTTCAGACTATCAGACCATCTCTGTCAAATAACAACAGTCAAGTCAGGCATCAAATCATTCCCTAAACTACGAGTGTACAAACGACATCTATCAGAAATCAAAATAAAAGATTTTTCAAAAGAACTAGAATAACAAAGCTCAGCAGATGAAGTGTATAAGGAAACCAATGTGAACAGGAAATTATCTGACTTCTCCACATTGTTTAAATTGAACTTTGAAAAGGCATTTCCAAAAGTATGCATGTCTGTATCAACATCTCACAAAATAGATGGATAACAGCAGGTATTAAGAAGTCCTCCCGAATACTTCAACACCTCAGTACCATGAAAAAGATTCGCAATGATCCAGAATTCTTAAATTTCTATCATAGATACAAAAAGATCTATAGGAAGGTGCTGATTGCTGCAAAAAAGTGATTTAATGACAAAGTAATATATGATGTAGAGAATAAAAGCAAAGCAGTCTGGGATGTTATAAAAAAGGAAACGGGGAGAGGCAAACAAACGCAGAATAACATACTGCGAAGGGAGGGGCATAAAGTAGTAAATGATCCACAGCACTTGGCAAACCATGTAAACGATCATTTTTCAAGTACTGCAGAGAAGTTACATCAAAAATTCCCCAAAACAAATATAACACCTGTAAATAATGTTGCATTACATACTATGATGTTACTTCCAACCACAGATAATGAAGTCAGTAAAACAATTCAAAAACTAAAAAAAAAAAAAGTCAGTAGGCTTAGATGAAGTACCAATGTGTGTACTGCAACAATGCATAGGGATTATACAAGGCCCCTTAACAAATATAATAAATGAATCTTTCACATGAGGGAAATTTCCAGAGCAGTTAAAACAGGCAAGAGTTGTACCTTTGCTTAAGAAAGGTAATGCAGAAGACATAGAAAACTACCAGCCCATTTCCCTGCTGTCAGCATTCTCCAAAATAATAGAAGCAATTATGAAAGACAGGTTAATGAATTACCTGAATAAATATAATCTTTTAAGTGAATCACAGTTTGGTTTCTGAAGTGACAAAAATATGGAGTCAGCCATAGTAGAATTCACAAAAGTTGTACTTGATGCTCTTGATAAAGATGAGTGTGTCACAGGCATATTTTTGGATCTTTGATACAGTCGACCACAAGATTCTATTAAATAAATTAGAAGCATTAGGAATAAGAGGGGTAGCTAATGACTGGTTTCGATCACACCTAACAGATAGGGTACAAAGAGTAGAGATAACACATACTTCAAATAGATATAGACATTTAATAAAACACTTATCAGAACCAAAATACATTAATATAGGGGTTATAGGGGTTACACAAGGTAGCATATTAGGACCAATACTGTTCCTGATATACATCAGTGACTTTCCCAGTAGTGTTACTCATGGTGAAACAATCTTCTTCGCTGATGACAGCAATATCATAGTCACGAGAAAACTAGAGAACTCCTTGCCGAGATAGCAAATGAAACTCTCAAGGAAGGTTATGATTGGTCAATAAGTAATAAAGTGACATTGAACATAAAGAAAACTAATGCCATGAATTTCAGTTTGAAGAGGAAAAATGACAATGTTAAATGAAATGTAGACGGCATCTCTATAGACTGTGTAACAAATGCAAAATTTCTAGGAATGAATATTGATTCTCAGTTAAAGTGGTGTGAACACGCAAAAGTACTTGCAAACAGAATGTCATCAACATGTTATGCCCTTAGAATCCTATCATCAGTGTGTAACATGCAGTGTCTTTTAGTTACATATTATTCATATGTACACTCAATTCTTAGCTATGGAATTCTTTTTTGGGGAACAAATGCACAAAATATGAACACAATTTTCAAACTCCAGAAAAGAGCCATAAGAATAATAACCAAAAATACTAGTTGAGCTCATTGTAAAGATCTGTTCAGAAAACTGGGGATTTTAACTGCTCCATGTGAATGAATTTACCAGTCAGTTGTACACATCAAAAATAACATTGGTAATTACTGCACAAACAGCTCTGTCCATGACCATGCAACAAGAGATAGACTCAACTTACATTTACCAAGAAAAAATAAACATAAAACTCAAAACAGCATTTTCTACCAAGGAATAAAACTGTGCAATAAATTACCAAAAGAGATTAAAGAAATTGCCAAAATACACTTATTTAAAAAGACAGCTAAAAAGTACCTGTTATGCAATACATTTTATACATTGAAAGATTATGGGTTTGATAAAAAATGTTATACAAGTAAATAATAATAATAATGATTATAAAATATCCAACATTCCACATAATACCTTCACTTTATGTTTTTTCCTTTCTAGAAGTTCTTACCCCCAAGCTCTGCATAACACAATACTAACACCTCTTCCTCTTTCTGAGCTCAACATCTCACTCATTATGGATGGATGCTGACTCAGGTTTTCAGGATAGCAGATTCGAAGTTGCGGTACAGAAAATGGCCCAGAGATCACTAGTGTGTGTGTGTGTGTGTGTGTGTGTGTGTGTGTGTGTAGTGAGTGAAGTGATATGAAACTGTGTGTATAGTGTGTGCAGTGACTGATAGTGAGATATGAGTGAACATTGTGGCATTACATTATTTAATAAGTTATTTGTAAAAAATCAATCAATGGAAAATCCAGGATGGAATGTAACAATACGAGAGAAGGAAAGTAGCTACTCACCATATAGCGGAGATGCTGAGTCGCGATAAGCACAATAAAAAGATTCACACAATCATAGCTTTTGGCCATTAAGGCCTTTGTCAGTAGTAGACACACATACACACACGCACACACACACTCATGCAAGCGCAACTTGCACACGTCTGCAGCCTCAGAGAGCTGAAACTACACTGCTGACAAAGGCCTTAATGGCCGAAAGCTATGATTGTGTGAATCTTTTTATTGTGCTTATCGCAACTCAGCATCTCCGCTACGTGGTGAGTAGCAACTTTTCTTCTTTCATATTGTTATTTGTAAAAAAAGGTATTCTATACCAAGAGAAATATAATGATTGTCTCTAACTAGAAGTCTGTAAATATATGTGTGTATGAATTAGCGTATTTTAAATTGATCTAAATTTGTAAATACTTTGACATATCCTATATCCTTGTAAAAAGAGATCTATGGATGAATAAAGCTACTACTACTACTACTAATACTTAAGAAAAGAAGATTGTATACAAAATGGAACAAGGCTTCTTATGGGCACTTCAGTGTGTGTGTGTGTGTGTGTGTGTGTGTGTGTGTGTGTGTGTGTGTGTGTGTGTTTGGTGGGGGAGGGGTGGGGGGCATTGGGAGGATGGGGAACAAGGGGACCATGTCATAAACTTAATGCAGATGAAACTTATTGTATGATGATGACAAGCTGGCTGCCTGTAGTGCACAAGTGCTATGCTATCACTGCATCAGAATTTACTTCAGTTTTTCACATGTGACTGGTTTACCCATTCCATTGATGTTTAATGAAATCCTTAATATGATGGAGTTTCAGTGAATGCATGGCCAGTGTCAAAAACAGTGATTTTACAACCTACTGATGTTTTTCAACCAGTACTACTGTAGGAATGGGTCCTTGAATTCTACATCTGTCCATGCATGACAGTGCACAATACCAATACGTTCCAAAAAACTGTGCATGAAACAATGTTTCTTTCAGGGGTTTATATATATTGGTTTGTATTGATCAACAGACATAGGGTTGAAGTGTTTTGGATAGCCCTTGGCCTAGTGACCATTTGTAAACCTATCGGAAGAACGAGTATACTGTAACTGTCCTACAGCATGTGTTCAAAATTTAAATATTGCACTCTTCCTCCAGCCCAGGGAAATTGAGCATATTGATTGGTTCTTTTGTATTAAGTTTGATAAAGGATTGACCTTAGGTGGCTTATAAGAGCTCCATTTGTTCATGGGCAGCTCCTGAGAAAATCTCAGTTTTTGGGTACAAAAAGTGCCAATTGTGGGTACGGCCTCTTCTGTAAGTTTTGTTCATGGCAGATCTTTGAAATTTTTACCATGTGGTCTTAAGATGATATTCTCAGGAGACCTCAAAACTTTTTCCAGTATCGTTATTTGTTACCAAGGTCCAGAGATTCAAAGTTACCATAATTATCAAGAAAGCCACAGAAACCAATTTCTAGCTGTTTTTCACTGTGGGCCACAATTACCTAAATAACTAACCACAGGAAATGGCTCAAATTTAAATTATACATTCTTTAGAGATTCGCCTACAAACATCATTTTCCCATTTTTGCAAATCTGTACATTAGCAAGGTACACCCAAAAAACCATGATTTTTGGCCACCAAAAGTACCAGCTGTGGGGATGGTCACTTCAATAATTTCTCTTCATAGCAAATAATCGAAATTTGGAGCATATATTCTTAAAACAATGTTTTCAGGGAACCTTGAAACTTCTTGATATAGTTACCCTTTTTATATTAACTGATGTAGTGAATCCATGGCAAGGGTTCTAGGTCATCAAAAGGTTTCTGAGGTCACCAAATTATGTTTTTAGTTGGCATGTTTTAGCCAGTAAAACTTTATGATGCACTGTCTCTGTGTAATGAGCACTTCATGCCTATACGAAATAAAATGGTACTGCAGTGAGATAAAATGGCCTAAAAAGGATCATAATATACGTGATAATATCCTAAACTTGCTGCCAAAAGTTATGTAAAATTGGGGATTCATTAAGATATTTCTAATAACATTTTTACTCTTTTAAGATACAAATCACAGGCCGGCCATTTCTGATGAATTGCAATTGATGAGCAAAGTACCCAGAAAAAATGCAAAGCAAATGAATTTTGTTAACCTTAGATTGTGCATACTTACTTATTGTTTATATGTGTAGCAGAAGGCACAATTTGGACCAAAATTTTAAACACATGGGAATAGGGGAAAAGGTCAGTTGGACCTCCTCCAGAAATTTTGAGTTGCTGAGATATGTTGCAGACAGCAGCAGTGGGAAAGAAAGAAAAAAAGACAGCGCAAGTGTGAGAGGACACAGCAGCAGTGAGAGTACTGTAAATCAACGCCATAAAAAAGGAGACAGTGATAGAGAGACACATATAGACAGTGACAGTGGGAGGGAGATAGTGAGTATGAAGGCTTAACTGCAAAGAGAAACTGTTTAAAAGGATTTGGAATGTTCTGCATTACAAGAGCCAAATTTTTGGTGAAGATGGCGAAGAAAGGACTGAGGCAGCTGGTTTACCAATTGTCTGTCTTTTAAAGAGGAACATATTTACCTTTTTTGTGCTCCAACAGGAACATTCTTCTTCTGGTAATTATTAAAATTTGTAAGAGCTCTGCTTCCTCACACATTGGTCTTGTCTTGCAGTTAAGAAAAACAAAACTGATTATCATTGGTTCATCCATTATCTTTGGAATATGTGTATGAACTGTTTTGTTTGTGAAACTGGATGCTTGTCTCCAGGTGGTTTGAATAGGGACCTATGCACACTGAGGTTTTCTGCTAGCACTGATGTTGAAACAGTTAGCTGCTAGCAGTGATATTGGAACAGTGAACTTTTCTTCTGTTCTTGAACTGTAGCTGCTGTTGGTGAAACTCAGTTGTCTCACCATTCAGCACCGCTCTGGTGGCTTGGTGGTGCTGTGGGTTTCTAGTGACAAAGAGTGATACCTGTGTTAAAACTGAGACTTTATGTGCCTCCAGTGCCCATCTGTTTCATTAAAATCTGGTGCCTATTTACGTTGCCATAGCAAGAGACTCATCGTGGTGCGCTGACACCACCCTGCTTGGTACACAGTTACTGCTGTGCGGTACCATTTATTGCTGTGCTCAGATATCTTTACTTCACAATCTACTGGCAAGTCCATTACTGTGACCCCGCATGTCACCACATTGGCAGCTACCTTTACACAACACTTTACAGTGACGTCCATGGTAGTTCTACATACTTTTGTGAACGCTTTTATAGACCACACCCAGATATTGAATGGACCAGGATTTTCTTGAGGGGCAAGTCATTCATCACTCAAAACTAGACTTGTTCCATATGAGAACAATGCTACCTGCCCCTTGACTAGTGCTACCTCCTGGTGTCAGTTTCTAGAATTATTTCAGAAGAAACATTAGCAAACATAACAGATGCATGAATGGTTGAACCAATATGATCACTTTCTAGAATTATTTCAGAAGAAACATTAGCAAGCATAACAGATGAATCAATGGCTGAACCAGTATGATCACACGGACTTAATTTTATGTGTTTACTCATTATGTTTCACAGTTTAGCTGCAATTTTGTTAGAAATATGTCAGGTTTGTTGACTGAGTAAGATGTTTTGGAAGCACAAGGGGAAATAATTGTACAATAATTCACCTCACACTTTTTTTTTGGAAGGATAATTACTGTTTCTGTCATCTTTATTTTAAAATTTGTAATCTGTAAAATAACTAAAGTATATATGAAAAATAAATCTTGAAACTTTGTCTTTCCTGGGTATTTGTTACTCTTGAAGATACACTCATCACATATGTACCAGTAACACTTTAAATAGCAGCATAAAAGGTCAGTTTCCTAGGCCCAATATTTTTCCAAGCATCTAGTCTCGGAAGTGTTAAAGATTAATAATTTTCTGTCCAAAGACTACACTGCCCTCCCCTACAGAGAATACCTGGTCCTTTGGGTCTTACTTTGACCAGCATTCCATTAAGTTATCTCTCTCCTTTACTCTACAAATGAATACACTTTTTACTAGTTTAGTTATTCCTATTGACTACACAATTATCAAGCTGATTTTAAACTTCAAAACTATTCTCTATCCCTTGCTTGGGGACTGTCCCTGGATCAGGCCTCTGAATGTCTCATCTCAGGTACATCAAGGCTAACCCAGCAAAATCAAAGTCACTATGGCACTAGGAACTGCTATGCTTAAGGTCACAGTTAATTGATGTCTGCCATCTTGATACTGACATACATGGTGCAGCAATTGTTTTGCTGTGATCACCCCTCCTGCATGGCTATCACCATATTTAACGAATGGTCCATGCTTGGCTCTCAGGTGATGTTAAGGAAGTGAGTTTCTGCTTGGACAACATCTCTAGGGGCTTGTCTAGTCAATATGGCCATGGTCGTGTTATATTTAAGTCACTCACACCATAGTGATTGGCAAATTGAACATAGGTTCTATCATACTTAGTCCTGTTGATCATCAGTCCATTACCCTGTAACTCTACATGTTTTGTTCCCATGAGCCTCCCTTGTTCACAACAACAGGCTACCACAACCACATTGCCTTACACTGAGTATATCCAGTGTAAACCTGATCTTTGAAAATATGGGTTTGGCTCAATCACCTCTTTTTGATGCAGTTGTCTCTTCACTTTACCTCTGAATAACTGAATGACACTTACACTTCAGTTTGTGGTGACCTTGAATTCCAGGCATTTGGTAACCACCCTGCTCTGGCAGTGCTGAAGCACACCCTTGGTTTTCACCACATGTCAATCTCCATATTCCACTTCTAGCAACACACCCTCTTCCCTCACTTGCACAAAATTCCTCACTGCTGCCAACTTCAGCACATAAGTGTACACTTTGTAGCATTTAAATACAAAATGCTTGCTCACTACCATTATCCTTATGACCTGTACAATTGTGGATTATCTGTTGTTACCATCACTGCTGCACTATAGTAGTTAAACGGAGAGTTCTGGCTGCCTGACTCCGCTGCTAGCTGCAATTCCGTTGGTAACTGTTCCTGAACCTTCTTATAGTCCTTCAAATACTGCTCATAGGGCAGCAAGACCAGATTCATCTGCAATTGAGGTGCCTGATTCTTCAGCTCCACCCCAGATACTATCACCTAAAGATTGCAACAATCTTGTTAGTGTTATTCTCACATCCAGTACTAATACTTGTGTGGTTTTCAATCTTAATAGAAAGTACTGACTGAGGCCAAGGCATAAACCAAATCCCACTAGTAAGCAGCTGAATTGTCCATGTTGCTTAGCACCCTACTTTCCAGATTTGTGATCTGTGTGGAACACCACTCTGCTGTTGCTATATTTGCCTCAGCCGTCTCATTCATGGCTCCTGCAGTGTCATTCAGTCTGTTCATGTCACTTGCATTTGCAATCCTGAACAGAATCCTACCTCCTTCATCTTGTCTGTTTCCTTCTTACCCTTCCAGTCTTCTGCAGTGTACCAACTACTGGCACAGCTCTGATTACCTGCTGCATCTGCTCTTTCAGATGCATGTATGGGGTGGCAATTATTGAACTATATGAAATGAAATCATCATAACTTCTGAACGGTTTGCATTAGAACATTCAAACTGCAAGGTTGGCCATGGGGCATGATGGGAATTAGTATGCACTGTATAGTTTGGTTGAGCAACGAATCCCAGTTTCATTTTGATTGGTTCGTCAATAAGGAAAATTGGTGCATTTGGGGACTGAGAATATGCATTTCTTGATCAAGAAGGCTCTTCACTCTCAACTGCTGACTGTTTGGTGTGCAGGTTCCAATTATAGAATAGTCGGTGCATTATTCCTTGATGGCATGGTGATTACCGAACAGTATGTGAAGGTTTTGGGAGATGATTTCATCCCCATTATTCAAAGTGACTCTGATTTTGACAAGATATGGTTCATGCAAGATGGAGATCAACCGCATCAAAGCAGGAGAGGGTTTGATGTCCTGGAGGAGCACTAGAGGTTTTAACGTCCTGGAGAAGCACTTTGGAGATTGTATTCTGGCTCTGGGGTACCTGGAGGCCACTGGCATGGGCCTCAATTGGCCACCTTATTTTCCCGATATGAACCCGTGCGATTTCTTTTTGTGGGGCTATATTGAAGAAAAATTGTACAGCAATAACCTCAAAACCATTGCTGAGCTGAACAACAATTCAGGAGGTCATCAATGGCATCAAAGTTCGACAGTTCAGCAGGTCACTCAGAATTTTACCATTCGTCTGTGCCACATCATCACCAATGATAGCAAGCATATCGAACATGTTATAACCTAAATCTGAATATTTGTAGTGATGTTTATATGTTGAGTAAAGTGTGCACATGCTGTAGTTTGTAACTATTTTACTTTTTTTCTTTTAGTTCAATAATTGTCACAATGTAGTGACTTCCTGTATTCCTTGGCGACTTCCCTAAGCACCCCATTACTACTCTGTAATTGTTGCACCACTGAGAACACCTTTTCAGTCTTCCTTACCTCGTTCTGTAGTTCTCAAACAATAAGCTTAAGCTCAGCAACCAACTATGGCTGGACAATACCATGTCTTGTTGCCTGGAAAACAACTCCTCTGTCCAGGTGATGATTCTACAGTGCCCCTTCTCCACCTCCATTGAAGAAGTACAGCACTGTCAATACCACAATACCAGCATTCTTCTCCACTGGCTCTTCACTGTACGGTACACTGAGAACAGGGACAGTCGTCATTTACCCTCCCATAGGAAGCCCCTTTGTCCATAACAGCAAAACTTCACATACTGTAGATTAATCATGACTAACATACAATCTTAATTTAAACTGTGCCAACCACCCACCCTACACACAAAAGAAAACAAAAAAAGTCACAAAACATTATTCATGATGATTTATTCCTAGGCCTTAATGCATATCGTGCATGAGGTATCTGGACCTACTCCTCTTCTTGTCCATTCCTTGGTTTCTTCTTCTCTGGCTCCTTCATTATTTTCATTTCCGCTTCCTGTGGAATCACTTCTGATGCACTCTTGAATGGTTGTAAATGCTCAACATGCGTAATTGTTGACCTCATAGGTAATTATATCTTGACATTTGTTGGTGAAGTAGTCTTTATCACTTGGTATGGACCCTTATACAGTGTTGCGAACTTCTTCATTTTTCCCTTTGGGGTGTAAGGACTGGATAATATCATCCACTGTCCTACTTACTACTGTGACAGCATTCCCACTCCACTGCAGCTTCTTGTTTTCCAAGACCTTCATATTTGCTCTATGGACCCTTCCCCACACTTCCCTCACTTTTCATATGAATTTTCAGACTGATTGATGATTCCTGCCTCCCTTTTGCCTAATCGTGTTAGATGGTTATGGCGTCTTCTTCCCATTCACCACCTTACATGGAGACAACCCTGTGTTATTTTGTATCTTGGAAATATGCCCACTCACTACAAAGCTTAAATAAGTCTCCCAATCTGAATGGTCTGCATTCACGTAATAACCCAGCATTTGTCGAAGCATCTGTTGACCTGTTCTTTAATTCTGTTAGCCTGAGGATGAAGTTGACTTGTTTTTATTTTTTTCTCTCTTGCTAGCCAACACAACTTGTTCTGACAAGAAGTTTGTCTCCTGGTCCTTAATTATCATCCCCAGCAACCCAAACATCAATATACACTTGTTCACCAATGTTCATTTGACTGATTCCCTATTGGTATGGCTTTGGCATATTCTCTACATAACAAGAAAAATTACCTATTGTCACATGAAATGATTAGCCACTAGTGTCCAGCTGAATGGTCATAATAAGTACATCCAAATGAAACAAAGCAGCTCCATCACCTCAACCAACTTTGCAGTTGCAGTATTTCTCTGCCACTCTCCAATTCATTGCTTTGCAACCCCCATGACCCAACAAGACATGATCATGCATTTCACAAAACACCACCTCTTTCAACACAGCTGGAACAGCCCCCATGGACCTAATTTTGTCTCACTGCACAACAAACCATCATGCATACCGAACTGCAGTATTGCATACTTTCCTGATCATTGCTCTGTGGAGCCTGCCATTCCTGAAAGTCATGATCAAGTGCTTGTATCATTGCTATCTATCTGCTCAACTCATCTGAAATTCTGCATTTCTTTCCAGCTTTGTGAATTACTTTATACTCCAGTTCACTGAGTTTCAATACACACATTGTTAACCTGCTGGATGTGATGATACATAACAGTTACTGCAGAGTAGTTGTTCTTTGAAACATCATCCCATACAGGCAAACATGTTGTGTCTTTACCTGTGGTTACTCATATTTTAGGTACTTGGGCTCTGCGTGGTTTTGTTTATATTGCAATGGCTTTTTGTATTCACAGGGCTAAGCCATGCATGTTAGCTTCCATGCCCTGTAGCTAATTTACTGCAAATATGAACACATCTGTGATCATGCAGTCAAATAGCCTATTCATTGGCTAGAATTGTCAGTTAATGATAAAAGTTAAGTGAATAATTTAGTAATGAGGGTTCTGTTCTAAGATCTGTCAGTGATGAATATGACAAAGGATTGTGATGAACAATGTTTATTCAAGAAAAGGTATCTCATATAAACAGGAAGTAGACTTATGGTATTCATTAAAATGCAGAGATAAAATACCATTGTCAAATGCAGTTAAGTTATGCTGAGAGTGATACAAGAATGTTAAATAGTTATCAAAGACTCACAAAAACTAAGTCCAGTTTGTGATCACAATACACGAAAGATTCTACCATGTCAAAGTAGTTCTGGGTTCAAAATGATGAATCACAAATTAACATATACTATACAAATAATAGTAACTAATACTCTGTCAATGCTCAGTTCCATAATACAAGTGGAGAAAATTAAGTCATATTCTGTAGTGCATTCAGATCACTCAAGAGTTCCTTCAAAATTTAGAGTATTGCTGAGAATCACACGTGTTACAGCATGCAGGTCTGCCTTCTTCAAGAACCTGACATAAAGTCAATTGCACCCTTGAGCTCTTCACTTGAAAAGTCACTGTCTCCACTTGACTTCCGTAGTGTTCCACTACTGACTCTTTTCCATTGGCTGAAGGTCATCCTCATCAAAAATACATCATGCTTAAGCTTTAACAAACATCAACAAAAGCAAAACGAAGATAATGGAATGTAGTCGAATTAAGTCGGGTGATGCTGAGGGAACTAGATAAGGAAATGAGACACTTAAAGTAGTAAAGGAGTTTTGCTATTTGGGGAGCAAAACAACTGATGATGGTAGAAGTAGAGAGGATATAAAATGTAGACTGGCAATGGCAAGGAAAGCGTTTCTGAAGAAGAGAAATTTGTTAACATCGAGTATAGATTTAAGTGTCAGGAAGTCATTTCTGAAAGTATTTGTATGGAGTGTAGCCATGTATGGAAGTGAAACATGGACGATAAATAGTTTGGACAAGAAGAGAATAGAAGCTTTCGAAATGTGGTGCTACAGAAGAATGCTGAAGATTTGGTGGGTAGATCACATAACTAATGAGGAAGTATTGAATAGGATTGGGTAGAAGAGAAGTTTGTGGCACAACTTGACCAGAAGAAGGGATCGGTTGGTAGGACATGTTCTGAGGCATCAAGGGATCACCAATTTAGTATTGGAGGGCAGCGTGGAGGGTAAAAATCGTAGAGGGAGACCAAGAGATGAATACACTAAGCAGATTCAGTAGGATGTAGGTTGCAGTAGGTACTGGGAGATGAAGAAGCTGGCACAGAATAGAGTAGCATGGAGAGCTGCATCAAACCAGTCTCAGGACTGAAGACCACAACAACAACAACAACAACAACAACAAAAAGCTTTAACAATGGAAAATCTAGGATGGAATGTAACAATATTATGAGAAGGAAAGTTGCTACTCACCATACAACAGAGATGCTGAGCCACAGATAGACAAAACAAAATGACAGACAGACAGACAAAACAAAACGACAGACAGACACACACACACACACACACACACACACACACACACACACACACACACACGACTGCAGTCTCAGGCAACTGGGGCCACACTGCAAGCAGCAGCATTACTGCATGATGGGAGTGGTGACTGTGTGGGGGTAAGGAGCAGCCTGGTGTGAGGAGGGGAAGGTTAGAATGGTCGGGGTGGAGGACATTGAAGTGCTGCAGGTTAGACAGAGGGCAGGCGAGAGGTGTGGAGGGGTGTGTGGGGGGTAGCAGGAAAGGAGAGAAATAAATGGATGCAATGGTGGAATGAGGGCTGTGTAGTGCTGGAATGGGCACAGGGAAGGGGCTGGGTGGGTAAGGACAATGACTAATGAAGGCTCAGGTCAGGAGTGTTATAGGAATGTAGAATATATTGAAGGGAAAGTTCCCACTTGCGTAATCCAGAAACGCTGGTGTTGATGGGAAGGATCCATATGACACAGGCTGCAGAGCAGTCATTGAAATGAAGAATGTCATGTTTGGCAACATGCTGAACAACAGGGTGGTCCACTTGCTTCTTGGCCACAATTTGTCGGTGGCCAGGCATGTGGACAGACAGCTTGTTGGTTGTCATGCCCACATAGAATGCAGCACAGTGGTTGCAGCCTAGCTTGTAGATCACATGACTAGTTTCACAGGTAGCCCTGCTTGTGATGGGATCGGAGATGTTTGTGACTGGATTGAAGTAGGTGGTGGTGGGAGGATGTATGGGACTCTTGCATTTAGTCTATTACAGGGGTATGAGCCATGAGGTAAGGGGTTGGGAGCAGGGGTTGTGTAGGGATCGATGAGTATATGGTGTAGGTTCCATGGATGGGAGACTACCACTGTGGGAGGGGCAGGAAGGATAGTGGCCAGGACGTTTGTCATTACTGGGCATGAAAAGAGGTAGCTGAAAGTTTGATTGAGAATGTAATTCTTCAGTTGCTTCAGTCGTGGATGGTACTGAGTTACGAAGAGACTGCTCCTCTGTAGCCAGACTATGGACTTTGGGAGGTGGAGGGACACTGGAAAGATAAGGGACAGGAGATTTGTTTTTATACAAGGTTTGGAGGATATTTACGGTCTGTGAGGGCTTCAGTGAGACCCTCAGTATATTTTGAGAGAGACCACTCGTTGCTACAGATGTGACAGCCACAGGTGGCTAGGCTGTATAGAAGGGACTTCTTTGTATGGAATGGATGGCAGCTGTCGAATTGGAGGTATTGCTGGGGGTTAATAGGTTTGGTATGGATGGATTTGCTGATGTGGCCATTTTTGAGGTGGAGGTCAACATCTGTGAAGGTGGATCCTCCCCATCAACACCTGCGTTTCTGAATTACGCAAGTGGGAACTTCCCCTTCAAGATATTCTACATTCCTGTAACACTCCTGACCTCAGCCTTCATTAGTCATTGTCCTTACCCACCCAGCCCCTTCCCTGTGCCCATTCCAGCACTACACAGCCCTCATTCCACCATTGCATCCAGTCTTTTTACTTCCCTCTTTTCCTGCTACCCCCCCCCTCCCCCCCCCCACCACCCCCCTCCCCACCTCTCGCCTGCCCTCTGTCTAACCTGCAGCACTCCTCCACCCCGACCATTCTATCCCTTCCCCTCCTCACACCAGGCTGCTCTTTACCCCCACACAGTCACCACTCCCATCATGCAGTAATGCTGCTGCTTGCAGTGTGGCCTCAGTTGCCTGAGACTGCAGTTGTGTGTGTGTGTGTGTGTGTGTGTGTGTGTGTGTGTGTGTGTGTGTGTGTGTGTGTCTGTCTGTCTGTCTGTCTGTCTGTCGTTTTGTTGTGTCTGTCTGTGGCTCAGCATCTCTGTTATATGGTGAGTAGCAACTTTCCTTCTCATAATATTGTTACATTCCATCCTAGATTTTCCATTGTTAAAGCTTCTTGTTGTTGTTGTTGTGGTCTTCAGTACTGAGACTGGTGGATGCCCACAGCCGTACCCTGGATTTGTTTGTAGGTAATGTCTTCAGAGAAGAGGTAATTGTGGGTGAGGACATAGTTGGTCATGGCAACTAGGAAGGAAGTCTTCAACAACACTTGGCCATACAGTACGGCTTCAGCTGCCAGAGGCTACAGTCGTGTGTGAGTTGCTTTTGTGTGTGTGTGTGTCTGTCTGTCTATTTGTTTTCAACAAAGGCCTTGTTGGTTGAAAGCTTATATTGTGACAGTCATTTTGTTGTGGCTATCTGTGACTCAGCATCTCTGCTATATGGTGAGTAGCAACTCCCTTTTAATAATATTGTTACATTCCATTCTGGATTTTCTATTGTTTGATTTAGATTTTCATCTCATCTGATCCTAGGAGCAATAGAGAATGCTTCATGAGCTATAAATAGCTCATTTTTATCTTTTTCTAATATATCATACATCCTCCTCGAAACACCCTTTCTGCTACCAGCTACAAATAATACTTTTTCTACATATAACTAGACATAATTAGCAGCCACTTAAAACTTGATATATTTTCCCCTGAGACTGAACTTATTAAAACAACAACACCTATTAATATATTCTACTTGTGGACTGCACTGAATCATATGCGTTGTTCTGCCTGTTATTTTTCTTCCTTTTTCCTTCAGGCATTCACTTACAACATTCTCTGTGTTTTCAATCATTAGGAATATTGCTTTCCATTGCATCTGTATGCATGTACCAGCACTGAGCAGCCACTACTACAGGTGTTTGGAGGCTTTGTGCTACACTCTGTAACTTTTTACTGCTCATTCATACTTCAGTGACATACATTTCACTGTTTGTATCTCCTGGCTTATTTCTGTTATTTCTGCCTGCCCCTCAACTTAGATTCCTCCTTTTTTACCATAATTTCTTTGTTCAGCACTGATAACCTGTTGTTTCCTTTCCTTCTTATTTTTAGGTCCTGCAGGACCCAAGCAATTTTTCTAGCAATTCTTTGTATGAGCCTTTTTAATTTTGTTTCATTTCATTTTATTCTTTCATTCATGCCATTATTTGCAATAACATGCCACTTATTTGAAGAGGAAATTGTTCTAGTTTTCCTCTCTTCTGTTTTGCATATGGTGACTTTCTGCATATTCATCTTTGGGGAGCTATATTGGCATGTCTGCCATGTTTTCCAAAATATTACCATTATGCCATTTTCTAAACAGTCTTAGTCCTTTGACTTGTTCTTCAGTCTGCTTTTCAATTGCAGAATTTCATTGTCCGTCATTGGCTCTGCACTATACAGTTACCCTCTGTTCTCACAATCTCCCTGGCCTAAATATCTGCATGTTGCTACCCATGGTTGTCTCCTTCTTCTACTGTGCCCTTGCCCTTTCCTCTCATGTCATATTGCACAACATGCTCCACTAATGTAATGTTGCACTTTCAACACTCCCACATCCGTCTCACTTTTTTGTGGTTCTCTTCCCTGTCAACCTGGATAAGGAATAAATTTCTAGAAAAAGCTATTCATTTCATCATTCTTTAGAAAAATGAATTATGTACCTCTAGTGCTACACAAACAAGATGCTAAGGAAGGTGTGTAATAACATGATATGAGCCTGATGTAAACTACTTCAAGGTGGAAGACAGGGTAATATGCTGACAGAGATTAGTGCTAAAACATTGTGCACAAGTTAATAAGAGTTAAAAGCTAAGTGCATTGTATGTAAGAGGGATCAGAGGGGAAAGACAAAAAATAGACAAGTCAGAAAATGAACAATGTAGTCAACTTCCACCACACACCTTGCTTCTCGTCATTGATACCATCACCCTCTATACCAGCATCCTCCATGTACAAGGTCTGTCTGCTGCTGAACATTTCTTCAGTCACCACTCACCTGATTCCAGACTTATGAGTCCTTCCTGCTCACATTAATCTTACTTACCAACAACCACTTCATTTTTGAGAGGCAGACATACAATCAAATCAGGGGTGTGTCCATGGGAAACAGGATGGCTCCTTCCGATGCCAACCTTTTCATGGGTCACTTGGAGAGGGATTTCCTGGGATCCATAAGCCTTCAGCCCCTGGGTAGGTTTAGATACATTGATGACATCTTTGCCATACAGACTCATTTTGAGGCTGACTTATTAAAATTCCTGGAATCTGAAAATACATTCTCCCAGTTAAATTTCGCATCCCCCTGTCCTGAATTCCATGCCATTTTCCTTGGTGTTGATCTCATCCTCACTAAAGGCCAGCTAGGGGGCTACCTACACACTTCTGTCCACATTAAATCTAAAACAAGCAACAGTCCTTACATTTTGACAGTTGCTATCCTTCATCTGCCAAATGTTTCCCTCCATGCAACCTTGGCATTTGAGACAAATCTGTTTGTTCAGGTGCAGACTTTTGACAGCTATACACCATCATTCTCACCTCAACCTAGTTCAAAAGCAGATTTGCCAGACCATCACATCCAGTCCTGGTACTGATGATCACTCCAAAAAACAACTTCAGAGTACACCACTTATGACTCAGTATTATCCAGGTCTTGAAAGTATTACTCAGCTACTTCAACAAGGCCATGACTTCCAAAAATCATGCTTTGAAATGAGGTCCATTCTGTCTGAAATTTTTCCATCACATCTAGAATAGCCTTTCGTTGCCTTCCCAGTCTTCGCAATATCCTTGTCAGACTTTTTGCTTGTTCTGTACCCATTGCCCTACCCTACGACTCCTACCCCTGTGACCATCCCCACTGATAAAACTGCCCTACTGCCCCATGCATCCCCCTACCACCACCAATACCAGTCCTGTAACCAGCAAAGCATACACTATCAAAGCAAGAACCACTTGTGGAATGACGCATGTCATATACCTGCTGTTATGTAAACACTGTTCAGAGTTTTACATCAGCATGACTACCACAATTTATCAGTTAGGATGAATGGTCATAGACACAGCATGTATACTGCAAACACACAATATCCTGTTGCAGAATATTCTCTACAACATGGCAGTTGTGACTTTGGTGCCTGTTTCACTACAGATCCCATCTGGATTTTTCCCCAAACACCAGTTTCTCAGAACTCTGCAGGTAGGAGCTAGTGCTACAACATGTCCTTGGTTCTTGCCACCCACCTGGCATTAACTTACATTAATTTTTTTCAGTCTCAGCATTTCTTCACCGCAACTACTCCTTTCTTTGCAACTTCTCCTTTCTTCGAGACTCAAACTCGGGACCTTTACCTTTTGCGGGCAGGTGTTCTACCATCTGAGCTACCCAAGCGCGACTCACGCCCCATCCCCACAGCTCTACTTTCTTCCAGGAGTGCTAGTTCAGCAAGGTTCACAGGAGAGCTTCTGTGAAGCTTGGAAGGTAGGAGATGAGGTAATGGCAGAAGTAGAGCTGTGAGGATGGGCTGTGAGTTGTGCTTGGGTAACTCAGATGGTAGAGCACTTGCCCATGAAAGGCAAAGGTCCCGAGTTCGAACCTTGGTCTGGCACACGGTTTTAATCTGCTAGGAAGTTTCATATCAGCACACACTCTGCTGTAGAGTGAAAATCTCACTCTACTCCTTTCTTCACTTCCATTTTCTGAACTGTTTATTTCTTGCAGTCACCATCCCATCTCTATTACATACATCACACTTAGCTTTTCACGGTCATTAACTTGTGCCCAATGTTTTAGCAGTAATCTCTGTCTTGCATATTACCCTGTCTTCAATCTTTAAGCTCTCAGGTTTTCAGATCTCATCTGGTGCAGTCTCCAACAATCAGTGTTTCCTTCTCGTCATGTCTGGTAAGTCTCCTCTGACCTTGGGTTCTGGGTAACTCTTCCAAATTCTACCCCTTTTCCTAAACTCCTCCAGTCCTTTTCCTTCACCCCTCTGTCTCCAAAAGTCTGCATACATAAAACCTTTTTTTTTTGTGTGTGTTCCCCTGCTGCCACTTGGTGAGTAGATTTTTTTGTGTGCCCAGTTACATTATATAGTCAAAAATGTTTATTTTCGTTGTCATACTTTTATTTTGGATCAAGGTGTATGGGCAAGTTACAACCTAACACACCAAAGCCATAGAGCCAACTGTCAAATATTGTGTGTGTGGTCTCTGACAACCAGCAGCAATGGATCTTTGGAGTGACAGAGTTCTCACAGAGGCCCCACTCCCCACCCTTCTGCTGTAGTGTGGAGCACTGTGAGAGAGGGGAGGTGCCTGACATGTGGAGGCATTGAGGTGATGTGGAGGCTGAGTGATTGTCCAGGGATCAGCAAATATTTTGTTGCCAGTCATGCAGTTACCAGTGGCAGTGATGTACATCACACAAAATGCACACGATAATCATAGAGCCGCACTGGCATACAGCCTGGGTGGTCAAAGCACGACTGTAAGGTCATGTCAGGGGTTGAAGGGGAGACAGATTCATTGCTGGTTCAGGTGGCACATATGTCTTCTAACCCATTGTGAATATATTGATGAATGAGAGCACATTGCAGTGTCAAAAAAATGGCTCTGAGCACTATGGGACTCAACTGCTGTGGTCATAAGTCCCCTAGAACTTAGAACTACTTAAACCTAACTAACCTAAGGACAGCACACAACACCCAGCCATCACGAGGCAGAGAAAATCCCTGACCCCGCCGGGAATCGAACCCGGGAACCCGGGCGTGGGAAGCGAGAACGCTACCGCACGACCACGAGCTGCGGGCATTGCAGTGTCCACACTGGCTTAAGACGATAGATGGCTACTGGCTTAAGATGATAAATGGCTACTGATATGGGTTTCACATTCAACAAAACTCAAAGTTATGGTCATCCCTATGAAGTATCTTGTGGAGACCTGAATATGGAAGTTGTAAGCTGGTTGTAGTGTGTAGTCAAGCAGCATGGTGAACTCGCAATCTTTGAGAGCCATGTGAGTGAAACCTTTAGGAATCAGTTGGGGGAGAAGAGGGAAGGGGCATGGGGTGAGCAATGTGTTGCTTAACATGTGAGACTGGTTAGGTAGGTCTGCATTTGTAATTGGAGATTCTTGGAGCACAAAGTTCGCCAGCAGGGAGAGCACTTCACCATACAGAATTTCAGCTATGTAGGCTCCCAGGTCGTCTTTGTGTCCCACAAAAACTACTGACATATCCACAATAACAACTCCGTATTAGTCCTCTGTGGGTCATGAGACCTGCTTTTAATGTGTGATGATGTTGCTCGATGAGACCATTACTCTGTGGGTCATATGCAGTTGTTTGAAATCATCAAGTGCCGACCATGTTCCGTAGTTCAAGGAAGGAGGTGGATTCAAAGTGCTGACCTTGGTCAACTGTGATTGATATGGGACAGCCAATGCACAAAATTCCCATATCAGTGGAGGCTTTGGTGACGGACTTGGCTGTTATATCCTTAAGCAGCACTAATTCAATCCATTGTGTGATATGATCAATCACTGACAGAATATAGCGGTAGCCATGAGAGATGAGAAAGGGTCCCACAATGTCAACATGCACATGTTGAATGCATCCTTTTGGGACTTCAGAGCATCCAAGAGGTGGTTGGGTGTTATAAAGGTGCAGCCATCCAGATAGTTATTGGACAATTCAGTGCTTCCTTAGGCCTTTTATGTGTGTCTATATATATGGATATCATTCTGTCCTATTTGGTAAAAAAACTTGATATTCATATCAAAGGCGTATGGAATGTTCTAGAAGATTGTGTGTTGTCATAATTATCGGTGGATTGTTGTCATTGATAATATTATGTATATATACTAAATTAAGTAACTAAACAAGAAATTGAAGTAATATATACTAAATTAAGTAACTAAACAAGAAACTGAAGTAATAAGTCCTTACCAATAAATAACTAGAGACTGCAGAGATGTTAGCATGAAAAATCAATGCTTCTAATTAACAAAATGTTAATCTAAAAATCCAGTAATAGAAAACATCTTTGTCTTGAGAATCAGCTTAAAATTTATTACCAAGCAATGTATTTTTGATGTCTTCCTCTGAAATTAATAGTCTTTGTAATTACATTCCTAATTAACTCTCCAGTCGTTTACATCTCACAGCTTTCCAATTTGAGAATTTTTGGCCTTATTTGTAGCTTTCTTGTATGCAGTTAGATAAAGCACAAGATTTGTAATATCATTGAATATTAGGAACTAAATCCAAACTGTAATTAATTATGCAACTAAATTAATATGAGACACATTATTGTAATTAAAGTTCAGAATGATTTTCTTATGGAAAACTAAAGATATTACTATAAAAGATTGTTATTCAAATAATGTATTTTATATCTCATTCGGCTGTAACATCAGTTTCTTTACATTTTGCAAATTTTAATTGTAACATTGAAATTGTACAAATTTAATAATGAACTATTTTGGAAGCTATTGTTAAAATTCTATGTAAAGAAATGCAGCAGTGCTGCAAAAAGTCAGTTTTTGAAGTTACATTTGGAAATCAAAGAGATCATTGAAGTCTATCTGTGTTTTGTTTAAATGACGAGTGTGCAGTTCGGATGTCAATTAATGTGAATAAATTTTGTTAAGCATGTAAATTTTGCATTCATTCATCAATGGACCAGGCAGAAGAAACTTAAGTAACATTCAACATGAATCGTTACGGTGTGATGTGATACTTTACTCTTTTGGCACAGAATGCACACACAAGTCCAAAGTTTGCAATCCTCCTTTAATTTTGGCCATAAAAAATTGTCCATCACCAGGTGTGTAGTCAGACATACAATGGGATATGCCAAGCTATGTAACTGACCATGGATGACTTGACAAAAAGGTTGGGGAATGAGGAGGTGTGGACACTATTGTGAAACATCACAGAGAATTGGATGGGTTGCAACCAGAATATGTTGAAGTTCAGTGCATAGGGTTGTAGAGGGGTCATGAAGCAAGTCTTGTAACTGCTGGTCTTGTTGATGTTCTGTAGCAAACCATTCATAGTCAAAGTGGGACGACATGGCATTGATGCTTCGGAAAACGTCCACTATGATGTTTTCTGGACTCTTCGCATGACAAATGTCCATGGTGAGCTGAGGAATGAAGTAAAAGTGGCAGAAACATTGGGGGGCAAGTGGCCTTTGGAAGGTTTTGGATACAATCAGCAAATGGATGGTGATCCACGTAAACGATCAGACCATGGCCTTCCATTTCTTGCCAGAAATATCATACTGATTTGTAAAGTGCCAGTAGGTCCTAATCATACGCTGACTACTTGCATTGTGAGGGCAAGAGCTTGCATGATAAAAAAAGAAGTGGCAGCTGAGCACCCCTACCTCTTTTTGCAGGACGGCACTGACAACGGAGTTGCTCAAGTCTGCAGTTGTTATCAGCTGAGTATTGGGGAGGGGACGTGTGAAAGTGATGGACTGGATGAGGCAGTCTTTAATGTGTTCAAAGGCAGACTGCATCTCAGCTGTCCATGTGAGTTTGCATTTGCCAGTAGTGTTCTTGCCGATGAGAACTAGAGTGAGTGGTGCCTGAATGGAAGCTGCCCATGGAGGGTGTTTGTGATAAAAGTTTATCATGCTTTAGAACTGACGTAGTTCCTGATAATCCTGTTATGGTGACAGTTGTTGAGTGGTCTCTATATGCTTTGGTGTAGGTCAGGTGCCAGAAGTGTTGTCAAGAAAGATGACCTCTTTGCATTGGAAATGACATTTCACTTCATTAATGATGACACTGAAAGAGGTAGGGCACCAAAACTGATTGATTGATGGATTTTTATTGTTGTAGAGACCTAAGAGATCATCTGAGCTTGTCTGAGATGTGTGTAATGGGAGGCATCATCTGGTGAGAGAATAAAGATATCATCTAGATAGGCATAACAGAACGGAAGTTCAAAGAGAATGCTGTTGATAAGGCATTGCCATGTTTGTGTGCTCTCAAGTCCATACAGCGTGCATAAACTCAATCCAGCCAAAAGGTGTTATAACAGCTGTATTGTGAATATCATCACGGCTCTTTGGAACATGCAGGTATGCTTTCTTGCGGCAATGACACTGAACACAGAGGCATTCGCCAAATAATGGGTGTAGTCCTAAATGTTCAGACCTGAGTGGCTGTCTAGGACAATGCAAGATTGAGAACTCTGTAATTGCCACTCATCCTGACAGGTCTATCTCGTTTGGAGACCAAACTGATGTGTGAAGTCCAGAAACTGTCAAAGGGTTACACAACACCAGCATATAAGAGACCATCTATTGCTGCTTTAGCAGTTTGAAGTAAAGCTGGTGGTAGCTAATGTGTTCTGTGATGCAATGGAGGTACTGGGAATACTGGTGACCTTACAGATCATTCCATTGTTAATGGCACACTGCACAAACCATACTTGCTGATAAGCACTCAAAGACACTGTGTGATGAAGCAAGCTGGGATATTTTTACTTCCCCTCTTGTTTTGCCATCTGACTCTTTAGAATTCATTTTAGAATTCATTGTCATTAACATACATGAATATAATTGCATTTTCATAAAAGAGAAAGGTTGGCCCTTAGTTTTAAGAGACTATAACACCAGATCTAATTTTGTGCTTAGTTTCATGTATGTAATTGATTTTCTAATTTATTTTGACTATTCCTAGTTAGTATCTTTGGTTACAGGGTGCAATCAGTAATTGTTTTGTAACTTAAATTCTATTGTTGATGTATAAACATATATAAATTCTGTACTAATTATAAACATTTGGAGGAACAACTAATAGTGTTCTTGAAGGATTCATTTGGTTCTATTCGAAAACATGTTAGCAAAGCCAGCCCTTAATTAATTGCTGGCCGGGGTGGCCGAGTGGTTCTAGGTGCTACAATCTGGAACCGCGCGACCACTACGGTCGCAGGTTCGAATCCTGCCTCGGGCATGGGTGTGTGTGATGTCCTTAGGTTAGTTAGGTTTAAGTAGTTCTAAGTTCTAGGGGACTGATGACCTCAGAAGTTAAGTCCCATAGTGCTCAGAGCCATTTGAACCTTAATTAATTCCAAAGTAATTAACAGTTTTGTCAAAAGTATTGTTTGAGTTACGATATTTGTTAATTTCATCATTTAAACAAATAATTTGGCTCAACCCTCGTGGTAGAAGAAACTGTTAAAAAGAACCAATTTTTTAATGTATTCAGTTAATTTAATGAGTTATATTTTAATTATAATTTCTGTAAATTAAACATCAAACAATGTATAGTTTCAGTACCTATTACTATGATGATGTATAAAGGCCCAAATTTTGGTCCCGAGGCAGTCAGTCCATGACCAATTTTCAGACAAGAAACCTGTGCTGGTTAGGTCAAAAACAGTGCATCAACTTACGTGTGAATTAACTGTAACACAAATAGGCCATGTGTTAAAACAATGACAGTGTCTGTTCAATATGTTCCGTATTATTCTGCAAGAACTGTGAACTGTGTTGTTAGGTTTTTACTGCTCATAGATATTCAACAGAAAACTATTGTAGTAGTATGGTGATGTTTGCCTGCAACCTATTAATGAGGCTTATCAAAATTTGCCAATAGTTAGCTGGCCATATAACTGTGTATTATTGGGGGGGTGGGGGGGGGGTTGTGAACAGTGAAACTAAAGAACTATGAAACACAACTGTGCAACTGTCAGCTACATCATTTATAATAGGCAGTGTTGAACTCCCCCCCCCCCCCTCCCCCCCCCTCCCCCGCCCCCCATTTTTTCAGCCAGTATCACAACGCAATATGTCGACATTGTGGACCATCAATGAAGAAATAAAGCAGCTGAATGTCACAACTCTTTGGGGTGCATGAACAAAAAGCACTATCCTGATCCTTGTGTTGATAGATGCAGTTGGTGTGCTGTGTGTGCTTGCAGATGCTGGAAGAGGTACCCGACGTGCATGGCGCAGGGCAGCTGATGGGACAGTTGAATGCTAGTGACACAGCATGTTGAGATACTGTCATGCTGCATGTAGTTCCATCTCAACGTCATGAATTCTGTGGTGGATAGCATCGTTCTCATGTTGCAGGTAGAAGTTCAACATGTGTACTGTTGAAGTAGAGCTGGTTGTACTTTTTGAATACAGTCAGTGGTGTGGAGGCAGTCCTGGAAGAACTGATGGCCATCAGACGTTGCTGAGAGTGATGGCTACTGCTGTGTAAAGTTGGCCATTCTATTGAGTTGAGCTACTAAGGGAGCATGGCTGACAACACCTATGGCAGAGTGGCTACTGGTTGTGTGAGTCAAGATGCTGTCTGTCAGGTTGGAAACCAAGTGGAAGTGATTTGAGGAAGCCAGGTACTGGTTCACAGATGTCAGCAACTATAAATGTTAAGGTGAGGATGGGTCTGAGGTTCAATGTGCAAGTCTGATATCTATAGACTCAGATTGCCAAGTTGTTTGCTGCAGGAAACTGAACAGATTTGTAGCCATGTATCAAGAATGACAAAGTGTACTGGCTTCTCATCTGAAGTCAACAAGGAATTGTTGGTGAGTTGTGGAGATGAGGTCGGTGCTGAAGGGGCTGTCACCATCCTGGGTATCTAGGTGAGTTACGTATTCTGCATGGTTTGGTGTCCCTCCTGCAAACTGTGAATCAAGTTTGGGAACTCACATGGAGAACAACAGTTGTGAGTAGATTCACCAAATTGTGCACAATGCAAGCAGAAATGGTCCTGTGCATCTGCAGCTCAGTTGACAGTGTTCTATGTAGATGGAGGCACAGCTCAATTGGTGGTGATCTGCAGAGGCATGACATAATGGTGGTGATCTAAGCAGGTGTGGGTGCAGCATGGTTGGCAGAGAGGTGGGGGTTTGTTGTGGAGATTGCTCCGGCTGATTAAGGTGATGTCAGAGTCAGTGGAAGTTGGCTGAGACTGGATCGGCCGATGGCAAAGTAGTGGGCAGTTGTGCTCGTGCTGTGGTTGTAAAAGCTTTCCAGCACTGTTGTCTGTGTAATTTGTGCATTGTCAATGCTGAATAATGGAAAACATTCTATCCGCAAATTTAAGTTGTGTATCCAATGGCTCATGCTCATGAGTGGCCATGACCACTTGCCCTTGTGGGGGAGCTTGATGACCCATAAAGCCCATAATGTGTGGTCTGGTATGAGGTGCAAATCAGTTTATTAACATCACCAATGTCATAGTTGCATGGGATCATTTCCTTCAAATCTCCACCATATGTGAGGTGATGAAACTGTTATTCCAGGGAGCAAAATAATGCTGCTTTATTGTCTGAAGAGGAGTCAAGGATGATATGACTTACCATATCCATATATTTTTCCAACTGATGAAACAGAATGACAGATTTTGTATTGTCACTGATGACATCACTCAGAGCAAAAGTGCTGTCCACAGTGGTGAACCACAGGTTTTGTAGATCTGGGCAAAAGGATGAGGGCTTGAGATGTATCCTCTGCCCAGAAAGTTGCCAGCCAACATCTGTAGGAGGATAACAGTGATGCAATTAGAGTCTGTACATGGCATGACCTGATGTACAGTAGTTGGAATGGAAGAAAATGCAGCTGGCAGTATAAGGCCCAGAGAGACTGTATTTGTGGATGGCATGGATGTTACGTTGTCAAAAGTGAGCAGACATGAATACAGGCAGTTGGATTGATATGGCTTGGAAATAGCCCAGTTTGTGAGCAGAATGTAGTCTCTTGCGAGATCACAGAGTAGGTTTTCTGTCACCCTCCATTGTTTGGCACCATTGCTTGCAATCAGAGCAGTTCAAGAAGAGTGCCACTTCACTTTTAATTGATTCAGGTACATGAAGAATGTTATCTACAGCACCTGATGTAGAAGCAAGAGAAACATTGTCCAAAAACATGAATTGCACACACAATGGATGCACAGTGGCAGCATTGTAGTTGCACAATAGAAGTAAATGTTCAAATTATTGATTGATTGATTGATTTTTATTGCTGTAGAGACCTCAGAGATCATCTGAGGAATTACAAAAGTCAATATTACATAGTATAAATGTTACACAAATAATTACGAAAACAAGAAAAATATTACACAATATAAATATTACACAAATAATTATGGTACCTTCACACAAAAACAAAACAGAGAAACTTCTGGTACAAATTGATATTGCATAGTAAATTTAGCCAATTACAGACTTCCTCATATATAGAAGCATATAAAAACTGATCACAAAGTGTAGTCATACCATATTCTTTGCCTCCCTTAAAAATTCATCAGTTTCATAAATGCTGAGCTCAAGAAGAAATTCTTTTTTTACTCTTTTATATATATATATATATATATATATATATATATATATATATATCTATCTATCGACCTGCCAGCGCTTTTGTTTGGTAAGTTTCATCATCTTTCTTTTTTATATATATATATATATATATATATATATATATATATATATATATATATATATATACGAGGGTCGGTCAAAAAGTAATGCCTCCCATTTTTTTTCTACTTAAAGAATTTAAGTTAAGTGAAAAATTTGAATTTGGCGCCATTCCTCAAACCTTCTTCTGCAATTCACTGCAGTAGTAACTTTCTGTGTCAACAGGTGTCAGCACAGCAGAAGTTTGTAAGATGGCCGACATCGATGTTCGTTTGAGACAGCGTTGTGTGATTGAATTCTTGAATGCAGAAGGTGAAACGCCCATACGCATTCATGAAAGACTGAAGAAGGTGTATGGTGTTGTGACAGTGGATGTCAGCACTGTTAGACGATGGGTTCGTCGTTGTAAGGAAGCTGAAGGGCAAACACCGTTGACTGACGAAAAGCGGAGCGGCAGGCCGGTGAGTGCAGTGACTCCACACAACATTCAGCAAGTTGATGACATCATTCGTGGTGACCGTCGGGTGACTGCAGATGAAGTGTGTCGCATTATTTCTCTTAGTAAAGGCAGTGTGATCACGATTATTAAACAATTGGGGTACTCAAAAGTTTGTGCACGGTGGGTTCCAAGAATGTTAACCGATCAGAATAAAGAGGCAAGGAAAACAATAGCCTCCCAACACTTGCAGCGCTTCCGTTTGGAGGGAGATGAGTTGCTGAAAAAAATTGTGACCGGGGACGAAACATGGGTGCATTTTTTTGAACCCGAATCAAAGAGGCAGTCAATGGAGTGGCGTCACACAAGCTCGCCGAGGAAGAAAAAATTCAAAACTGTGCGATCGGCAGGGAAAGTTATGGCAACAGTTTTCTGGGATACAGAGGGTGTGATTCTGGTTGATTTTTTGGAGCAGGGATGCACAATAAATTCTGTTCAATACATCACAACCCTCAACAAACTTAAAGCACGTCTTCAGCGAGTTCGCCCAACAAAATCAATGGCAGATGCTCTTCTTTTGCATGACAATGCAAGACCACACACCAGTCGTCACACCTCTGACGAGATTGTCAAAATTGGATGGGAAGTTTTGTCTCATCCCCCATACAGCCCTGACCTGGCACCATCAGACTTCCATCTGTTCGGGCCACTAAAAGAAGCTCATCGTGGGATTCATTTCGAAGATGAGGAGGCCGTCAAAACATCCGTGCGTCAATGGCTTAGGAAGCAGAGCTGTGATTTTTACCGTGCTGGGATACATGCCCTTGTTCAAAGATGGACCAAAACTGTAGAGATGGGCGGAAATTACATTGAAAAATGACAAAATGATCCTCAATGTTGTGGTTTTCAACCTATGTAATTGCATTTAAATTTCCTGACAATTAAACGTAGAAAAAAAAATAGGAGGCATTACTTTTTGACTGACCCTCGTATATAATCTTTTTTTTTTTTTTTTTGGAAGATCCCTGATATGTTGGGGTATGGCATTAAAAAATTTTATGGACTTGTATAAGAAGCACTTTTGTGTTTTTTTATAGTTACATCGGAAAGAAACTAGGTCCTGTTTGTTTCTTGTGTTATAATTATGTCACATGTCATACTGTTGATAACTCAGATAGTTTTCCTTAATATGCATTACACACTGTAGTATAAATATTGATGGCAGGGTCATAATCTGTAATTTTTTAAAGCTTGGCCTACAGTGAGCTCTGGGTGCCAAGCTACATATCAGTCTTATTGCCTTCTTTTGTAGTTTGAAGACATTAGCTGCCTTGTTTTGATGTCCCCACAGTATTGTACCATAGGAAATGTGACTGTGTATTAAAGCAAAATAAACCACTTTAAGTACTGGCACGTTTAGACAAAGACGCAGCTTCCTTAGAGCAAATATTCCTTTGCTAATGCTGCTTCCCACTTTTTCTATATGGCTACCCCAGGATAAGTTTGAATCAATTGAGATTCCAAGGAAATTTACAGCATTTGAGCTCTGCGCAAGTTCAGTGTTATTATTCCACGATACATACAGGTCTTGTATTTTTTTCGGTTGACACAAAGTGTGAACACCATCATTAGAGGTCACCAATATAGTACTACAATAGGCAGACTGTAAGGAAGGTGTATAATAACATGACACGTGTCCCATGTAACACACTTTTATTTCAGCTGGTGGCATACATGCAAGAGGCAACTGAACATGGCAGGGCTATTAAGCTGACTAATTGTCAAGGATCACATGTGTGGCCTTGGTTGACTGCCAGTGATGATCTTTCAATTTGCAGAATTCCCACATATCAATTGCATATGTTGTTACCTATATTTAAAAAAAAAGGAATAGCAAAAAGTATAGCAGATACAGTAACTCATTTCTTTATTATTTCTGTGACATTTCTTTAGCATGAGGTCTTCTTTGGAAATTATTCATACTTTCTTACCTACAAACCTGCATTCTCTTCAAAACGAGTTGCAGTGTCTGCTCATTTACAGGATGTCCAGAACCTTTTTGGTCAAGATTGCACTTATTATACAAATATTTTACTTAAAGTCAGAGCATCTGTTCAGTGTGATGGCTGCTTATCAAAAAGCATGCATTATAATGGGGAATAAATGTTTACCAAACACCCTCCAATATCCCTGTCATCTGTTGTACTATGAAACACTCAGCTAGAGCCCCACCAATGTGTTACTCTTCAGTTTGCAGTACCATACACCAAAGACACAACATAAACTATTGTAAAAAATGCATAGAAATGAGACCCAAAGACCATGATCACTATGGGGCAGGACATTTTCTTTAAATCCTTTATGACTGGCAAGATAGCTTTGAGCTGAATGACCCAGTTTCTCATAAGTTTGTATCCACAGTAATCAATTTCTTCAAATTGGATGAAGCTATCTCTTTGCATTTTCAAACAGATTGACCATGGAGATAATTCATACTTGGACAGTAAATCAGAATGAGACTATGAATTACCACAGTGCCATCCATTTTGATCCACTTTTTCTCATCTATTATAAAAAGAATTTCCATTCCATTTATTAAATAAGCATGCATTGTTCAGACTTCTAGGCACTAAATTTTATTGCACCTACATCTTTCTGCAGTCAAATTAATAATTAATGATGTTTTTTTGGAAGGATATTTTTAAAGCAATTAATTCTTCTTCTTATTATTATTTTTCTTTCTTAGTCACTTGTAGAGCTGTTGTGTTTCAGGCCCACTTGTTTAAAGTTCTCCCAGTTTCTTTCTGCCGGAACCTAGCAAAACATGTAAAATATGATTTCTATCAACGTGGTGATTTTATTTTTATGAAGAATGAAGTGAAAGATAGAATGGTCTACATTTACTCTGGAAATGTGCAGGTAAGTCGCAGACAATGTATGTTTTGATTCAGTAAGATTCTTGTCTACCCATGCCTACATCACAGCCTGATTTGACCTCTGGAAACCTGCAGTTATGTATCATGCACTGATGAGCCAAAACATTGTGATCACCTGCTTAATAGCGTGTAAGTCAATCTTTGTAACACAATGCAGCAATGATTCTGCAGGGCATGTATTCAGCAACTCCTTGATAGGTTTCTGGAGATATGTAGCACCAGGTGCCTATGCCCAGGTTGTGAAATTCCCATAGTTAACAGACCATGGTTTGTGGGTGCAGAACATGCAATGCTACTGGGAAAAAATTAAAATTTGGTAATAAAATTGAATTCTGCCTCTGTTTGTGTAGAGGCTGATTTATTTACCTAAAGTCCATCACTTTAATTTACAATAAAACTGTAGAATGGTTACTGACAACTGATCAGAATTCCACTAACTGCAAGGTTGAAATGTAGGTTCAGGTTTTTACATCATTAATTCAACTAGAAGCGATTTCAGTTTTCACAAAACAAATTTATTGTCCAATTAACACATGTCACTGTCTCTTGTGATCAACACATGTTGTTGTGCAGCAATAAATGATATGACTTGAGCCCCCAATTGTGGATAACAATGCACCATAAATTTAATAAACTAATAAACTATCTGGAAAAACTCCAGAATGAGGTTCAGCTACAAATTATCATAAAATATCATCACTCAGACCGAAACAGTGATTAGTTGTCATGTAGGTCAAGTAGTTGTGGATTTCAAATAATGTTTCTACTAACTGCTGTGGCACACTGCAAAATTATCAGAGTCCAAGCTGAGCATGAATAATTCTAAGTGCTGTAACTGTGACAGAAAATAGTAAAAAAAACTGTGCAAAATTCATCAGAGACCACAAGGGATGTGAAATATTTTCAACTACTTAGTTGTGGCTGAACCACGAACGATACTGACTGACAGGCCTCAAAAACCAGATGGACTGACCTCAAAAATCAGACAGTCTGACCATGAGTCTAAGGCAATGCGACCACCATGAGTCTGTGATGGACAGACAGACCACAAGGAACCTGACAGCAGTCCTTTTAAAGCCTCTGTCACCCTCTCCAAAAACTAAGCATTCTCTAATTCTTAGCATCTACCATCCTTGAAAACTGCACCCAGTGACGACACACAGGTTCCTCAAGTGATCACCAGCATAAATTTTCATTTTTTTCATATATTTAACTGAAATTTTGATTGCACCATTAGCAGTACACTAAAATTATATTCCAAAAATGTATATTATAATAATTTGTAAGTACCATAGTTTGCTTGTAAATTAGGGTTTAATTATTCTCCCTTTGACTTTTCAATGGCAAAAATTGTTACTTAGTTTACAATTACAGATGGTATACCCTTTTCATCAGATTTTCATTTCTGTAATCAGAATTTATGTATCTTTAACGAAATCAAAACTATGGGCAAAACTATGTAAATTTAATACTAAACAATAAAAATGGTTAATAAATATAATAATCTAACCATATACACCGTATGTGTAGTTACTAATATCTGATGCTAACAAATACTGCCATGCTATCATCCTCATGTAAAATTTATGCTGAACTTAAGCAGTTTCCAATTAAATTGATTCTCTCATCTTAATTATGAGTTATGGATCATATTATTATTTCAGTTGATGCATCTCATCAAAAGCAACAATTTGATCACTCAACCTGTTTAATGGTGTGATTATATTAAAAGTTATAATGTGCTTACCTTGTAAGTAAATGCATTTGTCTCTGTAACTTCTTTATTAAACACTCAGATGATACCTTGATATCATTAGAGGCATAAGTAAGCCGTCTTTCATATGACAGCTTGTGTTTCTGTTCATTGTATTCTCTTCACTGCACGCCAGCAGATGTGCACAAACCAACTGAGACTTCCCCAGTGGCCATTAGCTGCTGAAATCAGGTGTCCCATGCTATTTATTTAGTCCTTCTAATCCTACATGTATAGAATATATACAAGGATATTAGACATGGCTAAGTGCTTAAACCTAAAATACAGTTTGTATTGCATTCCTAAGGACTAGATATTTATGTAATTTAGCAAAGAATCATCAGTGCTACTGTCTTTTCTTTGTTTATAATTAGCTTGTTATAGCTGAACCACCGTTCTATACTGTTCATAGTTTGGATAGCAGAGTCTTTCAGTTTTTCCTCTGTTTTCCCACTAGTAAGGAAGCTTGTATCATCTGCAAATTGGAGGGTAGTTTGGCAATACTTGTTGTATATAAGATCATTGACATAGAGGAGAAACAGAATGAGTCCTGATACTAATAACAAGTTTGTTTGTGTGGTCTTCCCCCGCAGCAAGCATATAAATACTTGTCTTGTATATAAAACTGCCTTTTCCTGCTGCTAGTTACATTATTTATCCCATATGCACTTCGCCTTTTCCTGTTCTAAGGCATCATCAGTGGGATCTATAACAATACAGTTTTGTAATACTAATCCTTGAGGGATGTCGTATTTCACATTTTCATGTCCTGAGTAGCAATAGCTGATTTTGTTATGGTCAGTATATTGCACTTCGACCACCTGTTTGTGGCCACATAGCTATGTCCTGAGCCACTCATTGGATATACCTCCAATTCCTAATTGATCAAGCTTCTGCAGTAGGGCATTATGGTCAATGATGTTGAAAGCTTTGGGTAAATCAAGACATGTGGCTGTCACAAACTCACTCACATCCAGTTTAGCATAGGTTTCAATATGAACTTCAAATATTGCACTCTTAGTTGAATAGCCTTTCCTGAAACCATGCTGTAATGGAGACAGAATTTTATATTTGTTTAGGAAATCAGACAATCTCTTATAAATTTTTTTCTAAATTTTTGGAAAATACAGGCAGTAGTGCTATTGGCCTATAATTTGAAATGTCTTCTGAATTTCCTTTTTTGAGCAGTGGTTTCAGTTTTGCTGTTTTTAAGCATGAAGGGAAGGTTCCTGATGCCAGTGAGCTGTTGCACAAAAGTGTCAATGGTTCAGGTAAGACAAAATAGCATTTTTTAATAATCACATCTGGTATTCCACCAATTCCACATGAGTACCATGTTTTCAAGGTTTTTATAACTGATAAAATTTCTTCTGTATTTGTGGGTGAAAGGAATAATGATGTAGACACATTTCTTATGCTATTTGATGATGGATGTGATAGTTTGTTGTGTTCTTCCAGTCCACTCACCAACTGTTCACTCATGTTTGCAAAATATATGTTGAAAGTCTCTGCAATTTTTGTTGGGCAAGAAATCATATGCCCTTCATAAGTTTATATTTTTACATTTTTTGGTTTCACTTGCTGCTTGATTTTTTATAACTTCCCATACAGCTTTAGATTTGTTTTTTGAATATTCAATGTATTTGTCATTTGCCATTGTTGTAGCTCTCCTTATGACATTTTTGAGGAGCCTCTTGTAATTATTCAGGTATAAATAAAATTCATGAGGCATGTTCTGTGTCTTTGCTATATTGTGTAATCTTCTCTTTCTGTACAAGAGATTCTAATACCTGTTGTAACCCATTTGTTCTTTTTGAAGTTAAGTTGACATTTTTGTTTTTTAATGGAAATGCAGCTTCAAAGTATGACATGAAGATTTCCATGAATTTTTTTAAGCTTCTTGTTGGTATTTTCACAAGTATACACTTCATACCAGGTTTCTTCACTTAGTCTCTGTATGAAAATGTTTGTTTGTTTGTTACTGAATTTTCTTGTTTCTTTTACAAGTTCCTCTTCCTCATTTGTTTCATTTGGGGTGTGTAAAACAATAAACTGCGTATAGTGATCACTGAAGCCAGTATTAAGATTTCTGACACAGAATTTGTGATTTACATTTGTGTTTATTAATATCTGATCAATTGTTGAGCTTGTTATTGGTGTAACACATGTAGGAGAATTTATGGTGGCTTTTATGTTATATGTTTCTGGTAGGGCCACTAAGCTTTGCTGGTCTTTTGAAATTTTTTGAAAATCAATATTAAAATTTCCACATACGATCACTCTTTTATTGAAGTTTTTTATAGTTTTTAAAGCTGCTTCTAGTTGATGGCAGAGCTCATTTAAGTTCCCATCAGGGCTTCTATATACACAGATGATTATTAATTTTAATGTGGAGAGTTCAACTGCAGATACTTCAAAACTTTCTCTTCAGTTAACAGTTCAATAGGTTTTATGTTACAATATTCAATACCAGTTTTAACAAATATACATGACCCTCCAGGACTAGATGTGGTTCTAGAGAATGATGATTAAAGATTGAAGTCTGCAAGTTTTGTGACTGACATTGCATCTTTAGGCAGTTAGTGTTCAGTTATACGCATTACAGTTGTGTTTTTTTAACTCATTAGTAAATAAAATTTCAAGTTCACTTAACCTGTTTTTCAATGATTGGACATTTGATGAATCAGCATGAAAGTAAAAGATTTTTTAGACTTTTGCATATTTAATTAATCAATTACCTTGATCTTGTGAATAAAAAATCATTCAGGTGTACCAGAAGTACTGCTTTTCTTTTCCCTACTGCACTTATTCTTCTTTCATCATCTGCTACAGAATTTTCTTCTGTGTATGGCTCCCCTGTTAGTTGTTCCGCTGCTCCAGTTTTTGATCCTGCTGTTGATGATTTTGCTGCTGGTGTTAGAGCTGGGTCCGCAAAAGATGGAGCTGTTAGTGCATTCATTGTTTTTGCTGTGACTGAATATTGGAGGCACTTTCTTTTGTTATTGTTGGTGACTGAGGTCTTGCTGGCATTGTTTCCTTTGAATATTTGGGCGGGGGAGGGGGGGGGGGAGGAGGGAGGAGGGCAATCCACAATGATTTGTTTTTGAGTGTTTGATGGCTCTTGCTGAAAATTTCTTAATTTTTTTCCCCATGTCATTAATGTGCGATCCATGTAATATGTGGAATCTGTGCCCAATATTATTAACATTTAAGAGTTGCACATTTCTGAAATGTTTGCAAGGGAGTGAAATTTGTGGGTTGGCATTGATTATTTCTTTATTTACACATGACCAAGATGGTAAGTCAGGCCAATGTGGGATGTTCAGCAATAAAACAACTGTGTGTGTCAACTATCCTAAGCACCATTTTAGTTCTTGTTTTGCATTGTGAGTTTCGTTTTTGTATACATCATTTGACCCACCAAATAGCACAACTTATGTCTTCAGAGGTTAAGTTAGCAACATCTGTGGATCATACATGCTTGCAAACTTCTGACATAGAAGCACTAGACTTTATGTAAGCAATTGTTTGCACACTGGATTGACTGTTCAGAAGGTGAGAAAATCCATGACCATGGCTGTCTGCCATAACAACTACTAGCTGATGCATGATTCAAACTTGGCACTCAGCCAGTGCAACTGATACACTGATATGACTTGTCGTGTTAACAAGCTGACACCTAACACATTGCAGGTGTGTTCAATTGGATTCGTATTAGGTTAGTGATGGACAAGCCATCAAAATGAATTCACTCTCATTCACCTTGTGACAGACAGTTATTCCACTGGAAGATACCACAGCTGTTGGGGAGGACATTGAGTGTCTAGGGATGCTGGCGATTTGCAGTAATGTTCAAGTTTTCTACAGCTGGCTTGGTGCTTTTTGTTATCAGTGTAAGACCCACAGAAGTTCAGCTGAATGTCCCACATGGCATAATACTGTCCTCAGCAGTCTGTGTCTGTATCGGTATGTAGCCATTCTCTTGGACGATTTCATGTCCATGCACGATCTTCAACCTTGTGTAACAAGAAATGTGATTCACCTAATCAGATGACACATTTTGAGTGATTCAGAGTCCCACCTTAATGATGCTACACCCACTGTGATTGTGACTGACGATGTCAATGGGTCATTATGGGAACACACAGGTGCTGTGTGCTGTGGAGGATTGTGTCCAATAGTGGGCACGGAACAGTGTACTCTGAAACATCTGTGCATATACCAGCTGTGTACCCTGTCCTTAGATCTGCCACAGACTGCTGACCATATTGCTGTAAAGAGTTGTTGAGCCTCCAAAATTGTGATATAATTTGATAATCACTTACTGAGTATTGAGGAAAAATCGACTGTGACAACCATTGACAAATTCTTTGACCATAACCTATATTTATGACATGAATTCCATTTTTTCATATATGTAAGATATATTTATTATGAACAGCACAACAATGGTGACTACTTGCTGATTCCTTAAATGCAGTTTTTCTGAAATTATATTTTAGGATACCTGAACAGAGTCTTATTTTGAATTTTAAAACCAGTTAAATTCATCAGTCAATATTTTGCTATCATGAACTTAGAGTCTATAACAATTACAGACCATAATAAAATAATAGATTTTTGTGGGGGATCTACTCACTTGGCCAATTCCAAAATTGTATCTTGTTAACAAAGGAAGTTGTTGTGCTACACTAAAATTCATTTAAATAGTTATTTTGAAAAGTAGTGTTCATTCAACAGATGGTGGAGGACAAAAGAACATTTTACATGCACCATTCTAGTGCAAATTGATCAGATGAACTAATATTACTAAACCATAGATTGTAATATTAAATCTTCAAAACTTTAGAAATATTATAGACTCACAAAATGAAAGACGAGATTTGGAATCAACAAAATATTCCTTTATGATAAGACATCTTACACAGAAATTCTCAATTGTTTCATTTTTTTAAAAAAATTACATTCTTTTGTTCTGCTAAGATGGCAGAAAGTTTTACGGAAATAAGAGATGGACGGAAGTATGTCTGCCTTGGTATTAATACAGTACAGGTAATAAACTTAATATGCAAAGGAAAAACTCTTTTAAACTGCTACTAACATAAATTAAAATAGTAGCAGCTTTCTTGCAGCTTAACCCTATTACTGACTGTATGTTTTTAGAATGTTTTTATGATTTCACATCCCTTAAACTAATAGAGAGACAGAGGTCTTTAAACAGATTTTAAAGAGGCATGAAAGGGCAATTCAGAGTGAATTAGAGTTGTGGTAGGTTATGTAGACCTTCAATAATTCTGTGAGTAGCATCCAAATGTAGGTTGGCAACTGTGTGAAAACATGTCTAATATGTCTTGTTACTATGAATTTCTTTTGTGGGTGTTTTACATAATAAATACTATGTTATGAAGAGATGTGTTGACTTATCAGTATTTATATGACACATACTGGGCATTCAGAAATTCCATTACTAATGTCTAGAACTTATGGAGTGGAGTGAGTACATAATACTTTGAATAGAACCCACATCCAGAAATTTACTGTTTCAGTTTTATAATGCTTTCAGTTCAGATATTTAACTCATACACTTCTGATTGAACAATTAAATTAGGCATGACATGGTAGATTTCTTAGTTACCAGTTTGAAAGAAAACATAACAAAATCTCTATTTATCACTTAAAAAAAAGTTTACCATCACCCCGGTTCCCAGAACTCCTGAAGATAGACATTGACTGTGGGTATTGTATTACAGACACAGTCCCTTTGACTGCTCAGAGGTGTCACTAAACCCACCCAAAGATGTAAACAACTATGCATGAACAGTGCCTATTAGATGGAGGGGGTCTGACAGCCAATCAGTTCCAGTCATTCCACCAGGAAGGAGGTACATGGCTAATGTTGTCTGTCATTCAACCATGCCTAGACAGTCAATACTGTGGTTTGATTGTGTCTGCATTGTTACTTTGTGCCAGGAAGGGCTCTCAATAAGGGAAGTGTCCAGGCGTCTTGGAGTGAGCCAAGCTGAAGTTTTTCGGACATGGAGCAGAGACAGGAACTGTCAATGACATGCTTCGCTCAGGCCACCCAAGGGCTACTACTGCAGTGGATGACCACCACCTACAGCTTATGGTTTGGAGGAAACCTGACAGTAACGCCACCATGTTGAATAATGCTTTTTGTGCAGCTACAGGACGTAGTGTTACAACTCAAACTGTGCGCAACAGGCTTCATCATATGCAACCTCACTCCTGAAGTCCATGGCGAGGTCCATTTTTGCAACCATGATGCCATGCAGTGCAGCACAGATGGGCCCATCAACATGCTGAATGGACCGCTCAGGATTGGCATCACGTTCTCTTCACCAATGAGTGTCACATATACCTTCAACCAGACAATTGTGCACATCTTGTGAGTGACTTCCTTCAGGATAACAACATCACTTGACTGTAGTGGCCAGCATGTTCTCCAGACATGAACCCTATCAAACATGCCTGAGATAGCTTGAAAAGCGCTGTTTATGAATGATGTGACCCACCAACCACTCTGAGGGATCTACACCGAATTGCCATTGAGGAGTGGGACAATCTGCCTTAATGAACCTGTGGACAGTGTGCCATGATGAATACAAGCATGTGTCAATGCAAGAGGATGTGCTACTGGGTATTATAGGTACTGGTGTGTCCAGCAATGTGGACCACCACCTCTGAAGGTCTCGCTGTATGGTGGTACAACATGCAATGTGTGGTTTTCATGAGCAATAAAAAGGGCAGAAATTAAATTTATGTTGGAACTTTTGGAAATGAGGTGATTCAAAACTTCTTTTGATGTGTGCATTACATGTTTGCTCTATTCCAAAAGAATTAGGAACCCGGCATAGTAAGTGTACAGAGCAGAACTGATGCATTACAACAGCAGCTTGATTCAGTGACCATCAACAGTGTTACAGACATTATACTCTGATGCATATTCTGGTACACACTCTCTATCCCACCTGCTGTCTCTTCAGTTTGTACTGTAGCTGCCAGAACTTGTGCCAGCAGACCTTCTTCTTCCTCAGGAGTCTTATAAATTAAACTTTGCATACAACCCCACAAGAAGTAGTCCATAGGAGTTAAATATGGTGATTGTGGTAGCCACACTGTTGGGCCATCTCAGCCTATCCATGTTTACCCAATCCTCTGCTAAGATGTCTCCAAATCATGTGTGAGAGGTGAGAAGGTGCACCATCATGCTGAAACCACATTTCCTGTCAGACCATCAGTGGCACAGTTTCCAAGAATGGGTCCAGTATGATTTTTAGGAAGATCAAGTATGCAGGAACAGTTATCTCAAGTGGAAGGAGATGTGACCCTATCACATGACCATCCAGAATACCTGCCCACACATTAACATCACAGCCACACTGTTACTTAAATCCCAGAACATGTATGGTATAAGGGTTTGTGTAAAATGCAAACTTTATGGCCAGAAATGTCATTATTAATAAAATGTTCTTGGCTATTATGCCATGGTTGAATTGATTTCACTTTAAAACCTGACGTTTCAGCATAGCTTCAACAAAACTATGATCTCCCTTGAAAATTTCCTTTGTAGATGGGAATTGTAGGAACACGATTCACGTTTCTGTCGCACTTCACCTAGTGTAGACCGGGAACCGTCTGCTAGACCTGCCTGATGTGAACTGACTGGGCACGGCCCGTGCTGACTGAGTTGTTGTTGTTCCGCCGGCAGAGGGCGCGGCCAGATTCTCGCGTGCCCTCTGGTGGCCGGGACTTTACTTGCGGCAATAACTGTCTGAGATGTGCCGTGCCGATGTGTGCCTCCTGCGAACTTTCTGGTGGCTACTGCACTCCTCCTGCTTTGGGGGGTGAAGCCACTGTGATCCACTGCATCAGAAGGTGGAGCGTCGTCCATTGGAAGGGTGGAGTGGGGGGATCTGCCAACCCTCAAGCCGGAAACTTCGAATACGGTCGGAAGTGACCCACACAAAGAGGACCCCGTCGTCCTACCACCAGAACCCGGGACAGAATGGGTGACAAGCCATCAAACTCCGGTCCCAGTCCACCTCGGGAGGGGCAAGACCCAGTGGTGGGGATGATGGGGAAGGGACGACCACAGGTGAATGAGCCTCCTGAGAAACCAGGCCTGCGAGGGGGGCCAGCTCTCAATGGGGCATCTCTAACGATAGTAATACTGGTGCTGGAGCCAAGGCTGAGAAACATCGCAGTGTGGCGGAGTCACAGGTGGGAGGGGTGGTAGCATCCCCTGAGGGGTCGGAGGATGGGTGCCCAAACATGGACGTAGCTGAGTTTGGTGATGACGTACCTCCCGGTCCCCCGCCTGCAAGGTATAGAGCCAGCAGCCATTGCGGCGCAGGACCACCACCGGTATCCAACGTGGTTTGCGTCCAAACCCATGTGCCCAGACCGACATACCCGGTGAAAAGCTGGGTACCCGGTTTTGCGAAGACTGGCGAGGACCAGGCCAGAGAGGTGCAGCAGAGTCCTAGGTTGGCGCCCATGGAGGGGCTCTGCGGGGCTGCATTCTCCCATCGTTGTGGTCCGGTATGCCGTCAGGAAAAACGTCAATGCCTCCTCCGCAGGAAATTCATGCACATACTTTTTCATCTGGGTCTTAAATGTGCACACCATGTGCTCGGCTTTCCCATTCAATTGTGGATGAAAGGGGGGAGGGCATACGTGCCGAATACCGAAGTGCCTACAAAAATCCTGGAAGGTCTGCGAAATAAACTGAGGTCCATTGTCCGATACCAGGGTGACTGGCAGACCTTCCATAAAAAAGATTTTTGTAGTGCCTGGATAGCAGCTTCTGAAGTGGTTGAGGAGCAGTGAACCACATATGGGAATCTGGAATATGCATCAATGACAATGAGCCAAAAGCCATTGAGAAACGGGCGCGCAAAATCTGTGTGAACACGTTCCCATGCCTGGGTTGCAGGCGGCCATGAAGAGAACACTGACCTGGGAGGCCCCTGTTGGCTCGCACACTGGGAACAGGTGGCCACCGAGTGCTCAGTTTATCTGTCGATACCGGGCCAGTACACATGTCTGCGAGCCAAGGTTTTAGTACGGGAAACACCCCAGTGCCCCTCATGTAATAACGTGAGGACTTCCCTTCGCAAACTTGCAGGAACAACCACGCGAGGAGCTGTATCATCAGTAGCCAGAAGGAGAACTCCTTCCAAGACTGAGAGGTGGTCTCGTAGAACAAAATAATTACGAAGAGGGTCCGACCTGGAGGTCGGGACGACCACTCCTGCTGAACGAGGCGAACTACTTGCTGGAGAACCGGGTTAGCTGGACCAACGGCTTATTGGGGTCTAAAGTAGCCAAACAAGGTGCTGACGTGAGGAGGCCCTTCAACGAGGTGAATGCTCGCTTGCATGCAGGCGACCAATCAAAAGGAACACCCTTGCACAGAAGGGAGTACAGGGGGTGGGCAATGGTGGTAGCCCTGGGAATGAACCGGTGGTAATAGGCAATCTTGCCTAAAAAGCTTGTAACTCCTTCAGCAAAGCGGGCCGCGGAAGGTCGGCGATAACTTGGACCAAACTTCCTAGCGGCTGGACGCTGTGCCGAGAGATGGTGTAGCCCACATATTCAATGGACGGTTGGAAGAAGTTCGACTTACGCAGGTTGGAACGCAGGCCCACGGACCTGAATTTGAGAAAGGGGGTTCGAGGTTTGTGTAAGTGTTCCTGCATGCTGCAGCCTGTGACAATTATGTCATCCTGGTAATTAATACAATGAGGGATTGTTGACGTGACATGCTCAAGATAATGCTGAAATATCGCTGGGGCACTGGATATTCTGAAGGCCAACCGCTGGTATTTGTAAAGGCCAAACGGGGTATTGACGACCGCCAGCCGTTTGGAGTCCTCATCAAGTGGTATCTGATGATAAGCCTCCGAAAGATTGATTTTCGAAAAATATTGGCCTCCCGCCACGGTGGAGAACAATTCATCAGAATGAGGCAAGGGATAGGTGTCCAACACCAATTGGGAATTAATGGTGGCCTTGAAATCGCCACAAAAATGTAATTTTCCTGAGAGTTTCCCGACAATAACGAGGGGCGAAGCCCACTCACTAGAAGAAATGGTAAGAATTAACCCGAGGGCTCTCAGCCTGTCTAGCTCTGCTTTTGCCTGAGGGCAGAGAGCCAAGGGGATCTGCTTCGCATGTAGAAAACGTGGGCGAGCCGACGCCTTCAGTGTCAAGTGAGCTTCAAAGTCAGAAACACACCCCAGGCCATCCTCAAAGATATCCTTAAAGTCAGAGATCAAAGATTCCAATGATTGATAGGGAACGTCTTCGGAGACCAACTGTATGATGTTTGCGATAGAAAAACCGAACGCTTAAAAGGCATCCAACCCAAAAAGGTTAGCGGAGCTCGCATCACTGACAACAATAAAAGTAAGAGGCCTAGTGACTGATTTGTAAGTGACGTTGGTAGTGAATTGACCCAGTAGGAGAATCAACTGGTTACCACAACCACGTAGACGCCGGTAAACTGGCGCCAACGGGGGCGACCCAAGGTCGGAGTAAGTTTGTGCATTCAACAAGGAAACTGCTGCGCCTGTATCTACTTGCAGTTGTAATCAGCGCGACCAAACCGACACCTCGATAAAGAGTTTGTGTGCCAATGGGTCAGGAGCCTGGCCCGATGAAAGTTCCTGAATGTCAACGACCGTGTCCTCTGTACCTGCTTCCTTTGATTCTTTTGAGGCTGAGCACCAAACTTTAGCAATGTGTCCTTTTTTATTACATTTGCGACAAACGGCCCAACGCTGGGGGCACTCTGACCAATCATGACGTATATAGTACGACGCACAGGACGGTAACAGGGGCCGGCGGCCGGAATTTTGTTTACGCGCCGTGCGGGAGCGGCTGTAACGGCCGGACTGTACCGCTCGCACGTCGTCCACCCCGGACACAGTGGACGCGGCCGCGCCGCCCTGAACCTCCGCGCCATCGCACCACGCTTCCAGCTGTTGACCTGCTGCGTGAGAGACTTCATACGATTGAGCAATGGACAGGACTTCCTCGAGGGAAGGGTCTTCTAACTGCAGGGCCCGTTGCCGGACCTCCCTATCAGGGGCCGAACGAACAATGACGTCGCGTACCATAACATGGGCATATGACTCTCGCGACTGCTCCGTGACAAAATGACACTTGCGACTAAGACCGTGCAGGGTAGCGGCCCACGCCCGGTAAGACTGATGGGGCTGTTTCTTGCATTGATAAAACTGGACCCTAGCCGCCACAACATGCGTGCAGCGGCGATAATATGAAGAGAGCAATGAACACAATGCGTCAAAAGACAAGGACGAGGGTTCCTGCAACGGCGCTAGCTGCCGCAAAACTTGATGCAGCAAGGGAGATATCCAAGACAAGAAAAGAGCATGACATACCACCGCATCGGCAACATGAAACGCCTGGAAATGCTGCCGAAGGCAATGTTCATATGCGTCCCAATCCTCCGCCGTCTCGTCATATGGGGGAAAGGGAGGAGGGAACGGTGCTGGAGCAGACTGCGTGGAGAGCAATGCCGGAAGCACTTGTTTCATTGTTGCCATGAGCTCCGTCTGCTGCTCAACCAAAACCTGCACGAAATGCTCCATGCCGTGGATAAGCTGCGAAACCGGAACAACGATGCAACACGTGAAAGAACGACCCTACTCGTCGCCAGTTGTGTAGGAACACGATTTACGTTTCCGTCGCACTTCACCTAGTGTAGACTCTGAACCGTCTGCTAGACCTGCCCGATGTGAACTGACTGGGCACGGCCCGTGCTGCCTGAGTTGTTGTTGTTCTGCCGGCAGAGGGCACGGCCAAATTCTTGCGTGCCCTCTGGTGGCCGGGACTTTACTTGCGGCAATCACTGTCCGAGACACGCCGTGCCGATGTGTGCCTTCCGCAATCTTTCTGGTGGCTACGGCAGGGATGAAATGTCTGCTTTTAAAGTGAAAACCATTCAGACATGGCATAATAGCCTGGAACATTTTATTAATTATGACAAGAGCTTTTGTCTGGCAAGGCATGGCTATTTTGTGAATTCAGAACACAGTCCCTGGTGAACTTAAACATTCATCTGAGAACAGAACTCCACATGGAAACAGGGGTATTCTGATGCAGCGGTACAGGAACCGTGTGCAGTAGGCAACACGTTGGGGAAAATCAGGAGGACCCAAGCATGTACCCTTTGTGAATGGCGACCATCTGATGCAATATACATCATCCTGTCTTCCCCCCTGCATTCTATGACAAGCAACTCTGAGACTCTTCTCTTTCCCTCAGCAGACATGGACACATTACACATTTGAACTGAAACCATTGTAGAATGGAAACACTATGTTGCTGGACATGGGTTTATATTCAAAATATTGTGTACTCACTCCCCTCCACAAGTCCATCTGTGTTTCACCATCCTTCCACCACTTTCCATAGATGCTTAAAATAGTAGCACATAGTAGAGCTACTGAAGATGGATCGAATAATATTTAGTAATTTTATAAAATTGGTTTCTCTTTTCATATAATGTACACTACTGGCCATTAAAATTGCTACACCAAGAAGAAATGCAGATGATAAATGGGTATTCAGTGGACAAATGTATTGTACTAGAACTGACATGTGATTACATTTTGATGCAATTTGGGTGCATAGATCCGGAGAAATCAGTACCCAGAACCACAACCTCTGGCCGTAATAACGGCCTTGATACGCCTGGGCATTGAGTCAAAGAGAGCTTGGATGGTGTGTACAGGTACAGCTGCCCATGCAGCCCCAACGTGATACCACAGTTCATCAAGAGTAGTGACTGGCGCATTGTGACGAGCCAGTTGCTCGGCCACCATTGACCAGACGTTTTCAATTGGTGAGAGATCTGGAGAATGTGCTGGCTAGGGCAGCAATTGGACATTTTCTGTATCCAGAAAGGCTCGTACAGGACCTGCAACATGCAGTCGTGCATTATCCTGCTGAAATGTAGGGTTTCGCAGGGATCAAATGAAGGGTAGAGCCACGGGTCGTAACACATCTGAAATGTAACGTCCACTGTTCAAAGTGCCGTCAATGCGAACAAGAGGTGACCGAGACGTGTAACCAGTGGCACCCCATACCATCATGCCAGGTGATACGCCAGTATGGTGATGACGAATAAACACTTCCAATGTGCGTTCACCACGATGTCGCCAAACACGGATGCGACCATCATGATGCTGTAAACAGAACCTGGATTCATCTGAAAAAATGACGTTTTGCCATTTGTACACCCAGGTTTGTCGTTGAGTACACCATCACGGGCGCTCATGTTTGTGATGCAGCATCAAGGGTAACCGCAGCTATGGTCTCCGAGCTGATAGTCCATGCTGCTGCAAACGTCATCGAACTGTTTGTGCAGATGGTTGTTGTCTTGCAAACGTCCCCATCTGTTGTATAGGGATTGAGACGTGCCTGTACGATCAGTTACAGCCATGCGGATAAGATGCCTGTCATCTCGACTGCTAGTGATACGAGGCCATTGGGATCCAGCACAGCGTTCCGTATTACCCTCCTAAACCCACCGATTCCATATTCTGCTAACAGTCATTGGATCTCGACCAATGCAAGCAGCAATGTCACGATACGATAAACTGCAATCACAATGGGCAACAATCCGATCTTTATCAAAGTCAGAAATGTGATGGCACACATTTCTCCTCCTTACACGAGGCATCACAACAACGTTCACCAGGCAACGCTGGTCGACTGCTGTTTGTGTATGAGAAATCAGTTGGAAACTTTCCTCATGCCGGCACGTTGTAGGTGTTGCCACTGGCGTCAACCTTGTGTGAATGCTCTGAAAAGCTAATCATTTGCATATCACATCACCTTCTTCTTGTCAGTTAAATTTCGCGTCTGTAGCACGTCATCTTCATGGTGTAGCAATTTTAATGGCCAGTAGTGTAGTGTATTTTTTACTGTGTCTGATGCCTGTAATCCCAACCCCTCTCTCCCCCCCTCCCCCCCCCCCTTTCACCCTCCGTCTCCATTCAATGTAGCCAGTGGTCTTAATGTTTTAGATCATCAATGTATATTTGACTTACTATCACATTAGAAACAATGTAACAGAAATCAAGGATATGTCTGTTAGCTACCCCTATCAGTACACTGAATGTACTTGTCGAACCTCCTGGATCCATTAACACTCAGCTGTCACTCACAACTCATGGAGACTGCTCAGAGCTTATGTCAAAGGAGTCCACATCTCATGGAATGTGCTCAATAGGACTGATATCACATGAACAGTTGATGAAGAAATGAAGATAGTCAAAAGTTATAAGCAAAAATTGTTCTGATACATCTGACAGAGGACCTCTTCTACTGCAAGTTGTTTGCTTTCCATATTTTGGGAAGAGATAATATGGACAAACACAAGAAAAAAATTGCCTAGTTATTATGGGATCTAAAATGCCTGTCTTAAGAGCTATGGGCATTTGTTCATTAGAAGAGATGTGTTTCACAGTAGCAAAGATGAACAAGTGCTATATGCTTCTGGAAATATTCATATTACATACTTTGATTTATTAAGATATTTCTCAAAACATATTCCCAGACTAACATAATGTCCATTACATCAACAAAAATCATCCCCTCTTGTAACTCCCCATGACCAAGGGTTCTGGGCAACTTTTCCATAATTCTTTCCATTTCTTAAACTTGCCAGGCCTTTTCTTACATCCCTATTTCTTTCCCTTCTACTCTTCTCCCACCACCACATGTGATGAGTAGATTTTTTATCTATCCATTTGTATTACACTTGCCACTATGCAACTTTATTTTTAACACTTCATTTCTCTGTCTCCATTGGATAGTCGGGCTCCAGGATTTATCCAGAAAAGCAGCTTCTGTAGCTCATAGAGTAGAATATCCTCACTTGTCTTCTGTCACTTTCTTGATTTTCTGGACATCTGGCCAACTTTGCAGTAGCACCCCCTGAAAAAAATTTCCAAATATCACAGTACGTGCTTCCTTCTGATTCAGAGCAAAGGCCTTCTGATTCAGAGCAAAGGTGACATAATAAGGGTGTCTAAATATAATGTGTTCAACTACCTATACAGGTGCAATCTGCCTGACCACTGTAGTGGCTTGTATTTGAAATTACCACTCAGTATTCAGTTCTGTTGTTGTGCAGTTCATGAGGTATCATAGTCAATTCCTGCTTGTAATTCTGCAGCTTCTTCATGCTCAAAAAGTGTTGTTTTAGTTTTGTGGTATGAAGCTACATTTTAACCAACTATACATGATGATTCACACAAGATGTAACACACCTTTTATTCTGTGAATGGTTACATATTTTGGAACACGGTTTTCTGCAAATGTTAGAGCATTGAGATACACATATTTTGTGTTTCATTTATGCTTTTAGCGTTGGTTTCAGTGGAGATACTGAAGTACATGTCTGTAAATAGAATCATGTACTTTTTATAACTGCATTCAATTGCTCTTGAGGAGACAATTACAGTGATATAGAGTTTGTTAATGATGACATTGAAACCAACATAAAAAGATTTGAAAAATGTCATAGAATTTGAGAGCATGGTGGCCAGCATTGGCATTAGTGGTGCAGACACTGCCAAGCAGAGCTCTTGTGCTATACTGTGTCAGAATATCACATTTACCTGTATACTTGTCTGCATGCACTCTGCTCATTTCTGCTTCAACATTCATTGCATGCAGCCACGTACACAAATGAGGAAAAGTTGGATGTACTGCTTTTATATGGTGAATGAGTAAGAAATGCCATGAAAACAATACAGCAATATAGTTCTATCTATCTGGATCGCCAGTGTTCGATGCACCAGTTAATTGCATGAATTATTAAGATGCTAGTCTCCACAGGCTGCTTGAACATCAAAAAGATGACAAGAAAGGAGACTTGAGCTGTCAGAGAACACAAAGAAGCTGTTCTGGCTTCGACATTAATGAATCCACACAGCAGTGCAAGACATATTGTCAAAAAATGTGGAGTCAGGCATACAAGTGTCATACACAACCTGCATCAACAGAATTTCCACTACTATCATCTGTTACTACATCAGGCACTCAATGACCATGATTTTGAATGTTGTAGGGAATTTGCCAGTTTACCCTTCAGTAGCTGAGAGATGACCCTATGTTTTTCCAATTTGTCCTCTTTCCTGATGAAGCAACATTTACTAACCATACTAATATAACTCTGCATGACATTCACTTCTGAGGAGCTAAAAATCTGGTTTGGCTTTGTTAGGTGCAACATCAATGGCCATGGAGCAGAAACATATGGTGCACCATCATAGGAAATTACATTGTTGGACTTTAATTCACCTCAGGTGCCCTAAATGGACATTTTTATGCACACTTCCTGATGAACTGCCTGCTGGCTCTTCTTGAAGAGGTACCACTGGATATTCAACAGTGTGTATGGTTACAGTATGATGGTATTCCAGCTCACTCAGCCAGTGTTGCAATGAAAATATCATTCATAAAAATATTTGAGAAATGTCCTAGAATTTGAGAGCATGGTGGCCAGAGTCAGCATTAGTAGTGTGAACACTGCCAAGCAGACCTCTCATGCTACGCTGTGTCAGAATATCAACACATTTGCCTGTTTGCTTGTCTGCATTGCAGGGTGCTCCTCTCTGCTTCTGCTCCTAAGCCCTGAATGTTGGATGGGCTGAAATTCTGTTGTCAAAAGGCCTGTGCCGCCCCCCCCCCCTCCCCCCACACACACACACAGTTTGACTCCTCTCCTCTCGGTTTTTTTCTTTTGGGAGCAGTCAAAGATGCAGTCTATCATGAAGCCCAAACTACATCAGATGATATGTGTCATTGGATTGCCAGTGTGTGCTGTAGATTATCATCCATTCTAATTACATCTGTTCATTGTTTTTTTTTTAAATGGCAATTGCAAATGTGGCTTTCAGCCCATGCTGAGCAGTTTGAACACTTGGTTACATAAAGGATAGAGTTATGTTTTTAGAAGATGAAATTTATGTTATATGATTTGGGTGGTTACCAAACCATTGTTAATAAATTGTTTATCTCATTTACTTGTGCATGAAATTGCATTGCAGTAAGTCGGCAGTATGTATTGCACGTAGCTGGTAACACTGTCATTTTGTGCTTATGTACAGTATTAAGTGATTTTTCATTAAGAATATTTATGTTGTGATGTACAGATGGTCACCAAAGTATTTTCAATAAAATGTTAGTTCAATGAATGTGTTCCATATGATATAATTTAAGGCAGTATAGGTAGCATCAATTGTCTGACAGCATGTACTTTACCTCTAAGAAGCACACAGCATTGTACAGGAAAAGAGAGATCAAATCTTCCTTCTAATATTCAGATATTTAATGCAATAGTTTCTCTTGGCAATGTATAACATATCTTAATTTTTGAAGAATGAGCAGTTGGTTTCTCTATTTCAGTTTGTGATGAAGCAAGCTGGGATGTTAATACTTCCCCTCTTGTTTTGCCATCTGCCTCCTTAAAATTAATTTTTTCATTTTTGAATTAAGTAGCGTTAACATACATGAATATAATCTGCATTTTCATAAAAGAGGAAGGTTGGCCATCGGTTTTAAAGAATATAACAGCAGATCTAAATTTGTGCTTAGTTTTATGTACGTAATGGATTTTCTAACTTATTTCAACTATTCCTAGTTAGTATCTACATCTACATCTACATTGATACTCTGCAAATCACATTTAAGTACCTGGCAGAGGGTTCATTGAACCACCTTCACAATTCTCTATTATTCCAATCTTGTGTAGCACGTGGAAGGAATGAACACCTATATCTTTCAATACGAGCTCTGATTTACCTTATTTTATCATGGTGATTGTTCCTGCCTATGTAGGTTGGTGTCAGCAAAATATTTTTGCATTCGGAGGAGAAAGTTGGTGATTGGAATTTCGTGAGAAGATTCCATTGTAATGAAAAATGCCTTTCTTTTAATGATGTCCAGACCAAATCCTGTATCATATCGGTGACACTCTCCCATATTTTGTGATAATACAAAATGCTGCCTTTCTTTGAACTTTTTCAATGTACTCCGTCAATTCTATCTGGTAAGGATCCCACACCGCGCAGCAGTATTCTAAAAGAGGACGGACAAGTGTAGTGTAGGCAGTCTCTTTAGTAGGTCTGTTACACTTTCTAAGTGTCCTACCAACAAAACGCAATTGGTCAGTCTTCCCCATAACATTTTCTATGTGTTCCCTCCAATTTAAGTTGTTCGTAATTGTAATACCTAGGTATTTAGTTGAATTTACGACCTTTAGATTTGACTGATTAAATGTGTAACCAAAGTTCACCGAATTCCTTTTAGCACTCATGTGGATGACCTCACACTTTTCTTTATTTAGAGTTACCTGCCACTTTTCACACCATTCAGATATCTTTTCTAAATCATATTGCAGTTTGTTTTGATCTTCTGATGACTTAATTAGTCGATAAACAACAATATCATCTGCAAACAACTGAAGACGGCTGCTCAGATTGTCTCCCAAATTGTTTATATAGATAAGGAACAGCAAAGGGCCTATAACACTACCTTGTGGAACGCCAGAAATCACTTCTGTTTTACTCGATGACTTTCCGTCAGTTACTACAAACTGTGACATCTCAGACAGGAAATCACAAATCCAGTCACATAACTGAGACGATATTCCATAAGCACACAATTTCACTATGAGCTGCTTGTGTGGTACCATGTCAAAAGCCTTCTGGAAATCCAGAAATACGGAATTGATCTGAAATCTCTTGTCAGTAGCACTCAACACTTCATGTAAATAAAGAGCTAGTTGTGTTTCACAGGAACGATGTTTTCTAAACCCATTTTGACTGTGTGTCAGTAGATTGTTTTCTTCGAGGTAGTTCATAATGTTCGAACACAATATATGTTCCAAAATCCTGCTGCATATCGACATTAACGATATGGGCCTGTAATTTAGTGGATTACTCCTAGTACCCTTCTGGAATATTGGTGTGACCTGTGCAACTTTCCAGTCTTCGGGTACAGATCTTTCGTCGAGCGAATGGTTGTATATGATTGTTAAGTATGGAGCTAATTCATCAGCATACTCCGAAAGGAACCTAATTGGTATACAGTCTGGACCAGAAGACTTGCTTTTATTAAGTGATTTAAGTTGCTTCACTACTCCGAGAATATTTACTTCTATGTTACTCATGTTGGCAGCTGTTCTCAATTTGAATTCTGTTCTGGAATATTTACTTCGTCTTCTTTTGTGAAGGCGTTTCGGAAGGCTGTGTTTAGTAACTCTGCTTTGGCAGCACTGTCTTTGATAGTATCTCCATTGCTATCACCCAGAGAAGGCATTGATTGTTTCTTGCCGCCAACATACTTCACTTACCACTAGAATCTCTTTGGATTTTCTGCCAGGTTTCGAGACAAAGTTTCATTGTGGAAACTATTATAAGCCTCTCGCACTGAAGTCTGCACTAAGTTTTGAGCTTCTGTAAAAGATAGCCAATCTTGGGGATTTTGCGTCTGTTTAAATTTGGCATGTTTCTTTCGTTGTTTTTGCAACAGTTTTCTAACCCATTTTGTGTACCAAGGAGGATCAGCTTCATCGCTGCAAATACTATTTCTTTGAATTTAAGCCATATTTGGTCTACATGTATATTATTAATTTGGAATGAGTGGAGATTGTCTCTCAGGAAGGTGTCAAGTGAATTTTTATCTGCTTTTTTGAATAGGTGTATTTTTCGCTTATTTTTCGACAATTTGGGGATTACAATATTCAATCTCACTACATAACCCTGTGTTCACTAATCCCTGAATTGGTTTTGATGCTCATTATCTTGTGTTATAGGGTGAAATCAGTAATTGTTTCGTAACTTAAATTATATTGTTGACCTATAAACAAATATAAATTATGTACTAATTATAAACATTTGGAGGAACAACTAATACTATTCTTAAAGGATCTATTTGGCTCTATTTGAAAATGTGTTAGCAAAGCCAGCCCTTAATTAAGGGGATATAAAATGTTATTCTCATAGCGTAAGCCTATCTTATGGTATACAGTGATGCAGCCTGGTCCAAAATGCCTGCATGACAGTGTTTGCTCTGCAAAGGCCTTTTCCAGCCACTGTGGTCTCACATTTCTCATTTTTTTTAAAGACTGCTTTCAATATCAGTATTAACAAAATGCTATATCACTTGTCTTCTCAAGAGCTATCAAATGCAGCCATAAAAATGTACAGTACCATCAAAACAAAATGTACTTACTTCAATATCTCATTTGATACCACAGAAACATGCATGCCCCTTGATGCTCAAACATTTTCCAAAAACCATTTTTCAATTTGTGTAACTGTTCAAGGAAAAAAAGGGTGCTAAGTCTTACATTATGGACACCCTTAAAAACATATGTTTTTCACATTAGATGCATTGTACTGCCACCTACTTCCAGGTGCTCCATATCAGCGACCTCAGTAGTCATTACACATCGTGAGAGAGCAGAATGGGACACTCCGAAGAACTCACAGACTTAAAAAATGGTCGGGTGATTGGGTGTCACTTGTGTCATACATCTGTGCATGATATTTCCACACTCCTAAATATCCCTAGGTCCACTGTTTCTGATGTGAAGGGGAAACATGAAGGGACATGCACAGCACAAAAGCGTCCAGACTGACCTCGTGTGTTGACAGACAGAGACTGCCGACACTTGAAGAGGGTCGTAATGTGTAATAGGCAGACATCTATCCATACGATCACACAAGAATTCCAAACTGCATCAGGATCCACTGCCAGTACTATGACAGTTAGATGGGAGATGAGAAAACTTGGATTTCATGGTCAAGCAGCTGCTCATAAGCCACACATCACACCTATAAATGCCAAATGATGCCTCACTTGGTATAAGGAGCATAAACATTGGACGATTGAACAGAGGAAAAACGTTGTGTGGAGTGACAAATCATGGTACACAATGTGGCGATCCGATGGCAGGCTGTGGATATGGTGAATGCCCAGTGAATGTCATCTGCCATTGTGTGTAGTGCCAACAGTAAAATTTGGAGGTGGTGCTGTTATGGAATGGTCGTGTTTTTCATGGAGGGGGCTTGCACCGTTTGTTGTTTGTATGGCACTATCACAGCACAGGCTTACACTGATGTTTTAGGCACCTTCAAGCTTCCCACTGTTGAAGACCATTTCGGGGATGGCTGTTGCATCTTTCAACACAATCAAGCACCTGTTCATAATGCACAGCCTGTGGCAGAGTGGTTACACAACAATAACACACATGTAATGGACTGGCCTGCACAGAGTCCCTACTTGAATCCTATAGACCACCTTCGGGGTGTTTTGGAACGCCGACTTCGTGCCAGGCCTCAGCGAGCAAAATTGATACCTCTCCTCAGTGCATCACTCCACAAAGAATTGGCTGCCATTCCCCAAGAAACCTTTCAGCACCTGATTGAACATATGCCTGCGAAAGTGGAAGTTGTCATCAAGGCTAAGGGTGGGCCAACACCATATTGAATTCCAGCATTATCGATGGTGGGCGCCACAAACTTGTAAGTCATTTTCAGCCAGGTGTCAGAATACATTTGACTCACCCTGTATTTGCAACTGTGTTTCACCCACTTCATGGTGTACTGTGTCTAAATGGATGATGACCTTTGCTTCCAGCTCATGTAATAGAAAAATATTCCTTGAGCTGGCTACGCAACTTGATTGTGAATTTATGGATGCTACCTTGCAACTACTTATTTACCACTTCCTTGCAAAGTAACTTACTCTCTTTAAATGCCAACTTAGCTGTTTGGGCACCTGATCGAAATACTGTTTTGGTTTATTCAATTTTTCTCAGCTGTTTGCATTTTCACACATTAAATTCCATTATAATCATAATTAAAATGTCATCAATTTACTTTTCAGTCCCCTATTCTGTGCTGTAAAATCCTAATTAATAGTTAATCTAGCCCCAAAATTGTGCACTTATTGTCATTGAATTATCTTAGCTTCTGTGACTTCAGACATAATTTTGTCCTGTATTCTATTCCATTTAGAAAGTTCTTATCCCAAAGTAGTGCATTTTTTTGTGAAACTTCACTTAGCAAAGAGAGTAGGTCTTACCTGTCCAGGCACTAGTCTTTCTTTTGTTGAGGTCTGTGTAGACACAGCACAGCATTTAATAGAGTAAGCCGGAATCTTTCTACCTGCTGTTATTGCACTCCTACTAATCCTCAACATCTATGATATACATAAAGCAGACTGTATGCATTTATGTCCAAGGTCTCCCCCCAAATTCATGGATCAGTTTCAACCAAATTTTCAAAGAAACTGCTGGCCTCATGAATATCAGCACTGTGGGGCTATAACCTCGAGCTAAGTGCAGAAACATCGTTTTTTTTCCAGCCCCTGGCATATAGGCTGCCCCGCATGACAGGGCTGTGTGAGTAATATCAGCATGCCTTATCAACTTGCTTCGCACAGTGTCCTGTACGTCAGGGACAAATAAATGAGTTTCAAGTCTGATGTGTAGCCTGCACTGCATGACAAGCAGGGTGTAGTAATAGGCCACTTTATTGAACTGTATTGCAGGGGCTACACATGTTGCTGAGCACAGCTGAGGACAAGTTGAGATGAATAGAGGAGAGGATGCACAGAGTGAGGGGCAGGAGTATATGGACAGAGAGAGAAGAGCAGGGGGTGATGCATGGGGCATGTGTAAGGTGTAGAGGGGCAGTGGACAGGTGGAAAAGCAAGTGGGGGAGGCAGAAATGGAAAGAGAGAGACGGAGGGGGATATGATTAGAAGGGGAGGGAGGAAGATATGGTCAGAGAGAGAAGGAGTGGAGGAAGTGGACAAGGAGAAGGGGAAGAGGAGAGGAAGAGACAGAAAAAATGGGGAGCAGAAGGTAGGCAGATAGAGGTGGGAGGATGACGTGGCAGGACAGAGGGAGTAAGTGGTGGACACAGAGAGGGGCACAAGGGGGTGTGTTTAATATATTTGTCGAATGTGTACAAAGTTGAAGCTGCAGTGTGAAAAAAGCACACTCCATCTTCAGGACACAAGTGGCCCATTGGGACCATCTGACCACCGTGTCATCCTCAGCTGAGGATGCGGATAGGAGGAGCATGTGGTCAGCACACCGCTCTCCCAGTTGTTACGATGGGTTTCTTTGACCGGAGCCTCTACTGTTCAGTCGAGTAGCTCATCTATTGGCATCACGAGGCTGAGTACACCCCAAAAAATGGCAACAGTGCATGGCGGCCCGTATGGTCACCCATCTAACTGCCGGCCACGCTCGACAGCGCTTAACTTCGGTGATCTGACAGGAACCAGTGTATCCACTGCGGCAAGGCTGTTGCCGTAGTGTGAAAAGGCTAGTGTATAGTAAAAGTAAATATAATGTGTCTGTGCATGCCACCAGAACTTGACAAGCATGCTTCACAGGTTTTATTTTTGAACTGCAGGGGTTAGTTATGCCAGAGATAACTGCAACTGTTGGGAGGGCAGAAGTAGAGATGGTTCTCTCAGGAAGTACTCTCCCAGTTCACTCCTTGCCATTTTCCTCAGAGGGATAGCAGCTATCTGTTGTCGCCCTTAGGTGCAGTGAAAGCAGATTCAGAATTAGTTATTTATTTCCATAAGTTACAAGCAGTGTCTTGATTCCCTGTTGGCATCAGCTGTTTAATTTAATTTATTGCTCATAACACATAATTTTACATGCTTGTGCTTTTTCAGCTCAGTATAAAGTATTTACAGTTACAATTTGTTGTTTTTGTTTTCTTGGTTTACATTATTTCTTATTACATTATAATTCATGATAAATTCAACTTATAAATGTGTTAATGGATAAGCCACTGCTTGACTTGCTTTTTAAAAGTATCCTCTGTCAATGTTTTAACTTTGTTTGGTAACAAGTTATTAAAAACAGCTCCTTTGACATGGGGCTTTTTCCTGTTAATCTTCTGTTAACCATATGAAAGTCTTTTTTATGCCTTGTTTCATAGTTGTGAATATCCATGTTTATTTTTGTGATTTTAGAGTCTTCTTTCACTAGAATTATAGTTTTTAGTATATATATGGCATAAACTGTGAGAATGTTATATCTAATGAATAGGGGTTTGCAAGAAGTTCCTGATTTTGCTTTTGCTATGATCTGCAAGGCTCACTTCTGCAAAATGAAAACCCTTTTCATATTAGTTTGGCATATCCCATCCAACAGTACTATTCCATAAGACATGAAAGGGTACACTAATCCATAATTTGCAGTCCTTATGTTTTCATAATTAAGCAGTCTTAATAGATATAGACTGGGTATTAATCTTTTACAGACATAATCAGCTTGCTGCTTCCATGCATAAACCCAAGAATTTACAATCTGTATAGGCTTTTGGTACAATTTCGTCAATCACAATATTTTTTTTTCTGTTTGGACCATTTGGTCTAAAATGAATAATATTACTTTCTTCTATGTTTACTTTTAGATTGTCGCTTTCAAAGTGAGCTCTTGCCTTTACAATAAAGTTATGTATCTCTCCAACTAGGCTGGGCTCACTGTCTGCACAGTAGACACCAGATGCATCATTTGCATACATAGTGATCAATTGCTTATTGTCAAGAGAACTTGGGAAATCATTTACGTAGCATATGAATAGGACAGGACTTAAAATGAAGCCCTGAGGAACAATAAAATGTATATTTTGTATACTTGACCTTCTCTTCTGCAGTATTTCTCCATTAGAGCATATAATCTCTGTGAACTGCTGTCTACCCTTTAAATAAGTATCTAGAAATTGCATGAGTTTTCCAGTGACACCATTCACAATTTTTGATAAGAGAATGTCATGATGTACTCTATCAAAAGCCCTTGAGAGGTCCAGGAATACTCCTGCTGCTTGGGATTTTTCATTTATTTTTTCAAGTATGTGGTGGACAAATTGTACTGATGCTGATGTGGTACTTCAACCTCTTCTGAAACCATGCTGGATATCACCTAATAAATTAGCATTGTTGTAATGTTCCAGGATATTTTTAAGCATTATTTTCTCCGTCAGTTCACTGAAAGCTGAGATTAGGGCAATGGATCTGTGGTTCTGTATGTGCTTCATGGCTCCCTTTTTCTTATTGGTTTAACTACAGCCAATTTCGACTTGTGAGGGAACACGCTGTCTTCAAGAACACAGTTTATTAGATGAAACAGTACACAGCAAATTGAATGTATTACGGAGGCCATCCCTCTCAAGGACAAAAATAATGAGTATTTGGCAGAATCAGCCATGAAATATCACATCAGTGGAACAATACATCGGCAGGACAAGAGCGATGTTTCTTTACGACAAAAAAACTTTCCATCAGTGCAACACAAGATGAAAGTGTATGTGTTACATATGTGCCTCAAACAGACTTCAGTCCTCATGAGAACAATGTATCACTTTTGCATTGTAATTTACAGGTTTTAGGAAACAAAATAGATGCTTTTCAACTATTTATCACAGGACTATCTCCACATGTAGTAATAGTTACAAAACGCCAGAAAACAGTGGGCAACCTTCAGTATTGCAAATTAGAAGGCTACAACCTAGCTATGTTCTACTTAGAACACATAATAAAGGTGGTGGTGTAAGTTAAACACAGAAAAAGTGCTATGGGGGAACAATTTCTATATTGATAAGATTTCGAAATTGCAATTCTTAAACTCACATTTTGCACTGTTCCTCTCTATGTTGTAGGAGTTTCATTAGTTCATGTTTGCATTTATCCAATAGACATGGAGAAATTTCATCTAATCCTACTGATGTTCTGTTTCTGAGACTATAAACAAGTCGCAGAATGTCATATGTGCTTACTGTGGGCAGTGTACTGCAGACTGGACTCAAATGTGTGCTGTATATCTTGTTTCATAGAGACATCATTTTCAACAGTATCTATGAAGTGAGTATTAAAAATATTGCTGACTAGAAGGGGATCAGAGATATCATAATTCACAGTTAATTGTACATTATTAATTTTAGTTTTTGTTTCATTGTTTCTGATTTTATTTACAACTGACCAGCAGGTCTTTGAAACATTATGGGAACCTCGTATCTGTTGGCTGATTCTTTCTGCTTTTAATCTCCTGACTTCTTTGGTTCTTATGTTTGTACTGCTTGTAGAATTCTTTATGTAACTCTGAGTTTATCAGTCTGTATAATCCATTTTTTCTTTCAGATCTTTTTTAAATTATAATGACGCAGGTTTTGATTTTCAAGGTTGACTTTTCTGGTACTCACTTTAATGGCTTGGCTGTATTTAAGTGCTCAGTCAGAATTTCTGTGAATGTGTTCCATTTATCGTTGACCCCAATGGCAGTAATAACTGATTCCCATGATACCTGGTTCACACTATGTCTTAATGTAGCAGTATTGTTTGCAGGTAGTATTTGCCTGGGCTCATAAATTTTTCTTGGCTTAAATTTGGTATTACACTGTAGCACTATTGTCTGGCCTAAATGATCTGAAAGGTGACCATTTATGATTTCTATTGAGGTGGTATGGTCATAATTTGTGGTAACATGATCAGTTGAATTACTATGTGCGTTAGCTATTCTGGTGGGTACTAGTTGAAGTTCTTTAGCCCCATAAGACAGGATACAATCTGTAAAATATTTGCTTTCCTGACCATCATGTAAATGTGTTCAGATCTCCCAGGATGACAAGATTTACACTTCTATAACCTGACTTTAATTTATTTAAAACTCCATCAAATGATTTCAGAAAAGCATCAAGTTTCCACAGGGGGATCTATATACCCCTATGAAATAGAAAGGAACAGTGCAAAATGTGACTAAGAACTGCAGTTTTGAAATATTTGTCAACATAGAAATTGTTTGCCCATAGCACTTTTTCTGTGGTGAGTATGAACTTACATTTTCTTGAGTAGATGGCAACATCACCACCTTTATTATGTGTTCTACAGTAGAATGTAAGTAGATTGTAGCCTTCTGATTTCTAATATTGAATGTTGTTCACAGTTATCTGGTGTTCTGTAACTATTACTACATGTGGAAATAGTCCTGTGATAAATGATTGAAAAGCATCTATTTTGTTTCCTAAACCCGGTACATTACAATGCAAAAGTGATAAATTATTATTGGGTGGACTGAGGTCTGTTTGAGACACATATGAAACAAATGCACCTGCATCTGGTGGAAAGTTTTAATGTCATAAAAAAAAAAAAAAAAAAAAAAAAAAAAAAAAAAAAAAAAAAAAAAAAAAAAAAAAAAACACACACACACATCACTCTTGTCCAGTCGATGTATTGTTTCACTGACCTGGCATTTTGTGGTTGATTCTGCCAAGTACTCATTATTTTTGTCCTTGAGAGGGATGGCATCTGTAGTACAACACTGCACATTCAATTTGCTGTTCACTACTTCTTGGATCCGTTTTATAACTAAGTCCTTCCCTAGTCTGTTGAGATGTATGCCATTGCTTGTGTGGAATCTTCTTGCTATGCGGCTTATGTCCACAAATGCAACATTTTTGAATCTTGATCATATATATAGTATCTGTTTACTTGTGCTTCACACTTCTTTATTTACCCACGGCTAGATTGGCAAGTCATGTTGATGTGAAACAGAGAAGACAATCACGTTTGAGCTTCTCAGCTCATGTCGCCTTCTTTCGAGTGAGATCACTAGATCTTTCATTTCGTTTCTTGCTACGTCATTTGTTACCACTAAGAACACAAAAAACTCATTATTTTTTGTTGGATTTTTCATTGTCATGATTCATGGAAGTCACTGCCTGAAATTTTGTGCTTGATTTCACTATGTTAGTTATTTCGTGATTGTTTCTAGACTGAAATTCTGCTGCTATGTTCCATCCTTGTCTATCTGTAAACAGGTTTATTTTAAACATTTTTGCTGGTTGATGAAAACTATTTTTAGGCATGCTGGTACTTGGGTGTTGCATGGTTTTGTTTTGTCTCTTTTGGCCTTACTAGTCGATGATCCGTATTGAGGAACACTTGATTTTGATTCACTGTCAGTGACAACACTCACAGTTGAATTGATTTTTCCTGTGGTTGAAAGCAACTTTGTCATTCTTTGGTTCTGATGACCTTTCTCCTCCTATGTGGCTCAACACAGCTCATTGACATACCACAGTCTACAGCTGAAGGCACTTCAAAAGGGTTTTTGTACACAAAGATAGTGTCACTGATACATTTACCATTTACACAATTTTGCAGTTCTTGCATGCTGGTTTTGTAAGTGACTTTAGTCTACTTTTTGCTAGCATGGGTGGTGCTGTGTGCAACTTGTCAAGTATTCGGCCCACTTTGTCCGAGCTGAAAATTCGAGATATCCACTTTTCAGAGTGCTGATTATAAACTGTAAGCTCGACATGCGTTTCTTTAATTTTGTGATATCATCTGTAAATTTGTAAACACACCATCTTTTTAACAGTGAAATTAAGTCTTTTCCACAGAGGAATGTGTTAAACTTTCACGTTGGCTGCCATGATGGTGTCTGTCGAGGAATCATGTCCTAAGCAGCCTTCAGGCTGCTCAAACTAGCTAATGTCATAAACCTGTTCCTCATTGGCTGCTGGTGTGGTGGTTTCACCATACCATGGCAGTGAGTGAAGGTGGCATGTTTGTTGTACTTAACACATACTGATTTGGGAGATGCTCTGTAAACTCCCACTCATTGCTGTTCTTCTACATCTGTTGAACCATGATGATGGTGCTCATGTAGCCATGTAGAACTACAATCCTGGCCTGCTGATTACATAGGCACTGGCCCATCTGCCAAAGTGTCAGAAATGCTTGTGTCCTGAACTGGGATGGTAAGGAAGACAACTGGATTCACCCATCTGCAACAGTGGCAGACTGTACCCTCCCCCTCACTTATCGACCTTAATGTCAGTAAAAAGTAAACCACATGTACCTAATGGAAGTTTGGGAAAAGCAATCGTCACCGAAGTTAATCTGTCTGTAAAGAGGGAGGAAAGGGTTACATCTAAATGAAAGGAAAAATGCAAATGAAACTGGTGGAAATTATTTTGAAAAGGGGTAAAGTTAATAAAGAAAGTGCATGTGCGGTCGTTATGTTAACAATTAACTGGTGTTAATTAGATATTTGAGATTTGGGGAAAATTACGGTCGCCAGTCCCATGGACAACTACTATAATAACTGAAAGTGAAAGATTAATGCACATATATTTAGCACTAAAAGCATGGCAACTGAAGGTTGACATGTGTTGTGTGAAAACTGAATGTTTGTCAGAAGTATTAAATTTCGCTACACTCTGACTTAATTTAGCAAAATAATTAATAAAACCGGAAAATTGAAAGTTAATTTAGTGACTGAAATTAATAGTGAACTTTGTTTCTGAAGCACTACGAAATTCAATAAAATAAGGTTAGTCTTGGGCTACCTCAACAATCATTTGAATTTACGCAATTTAGGAATAAGAGATTTAACTTTGAACTTGAATTAAATGATTCTGAACAATTAACAATAGTAAAATTTAGTACGTACCAAGCAGAGCTGCAATCACAGGTAAGCTAAAATATTGTAACAAAACTCGCACTCTTAATTTGTGCTTGTGTAATCTAAATATTGTAGCCAGCTATGAATACTTTAACTGAACTTTGAAATTAAAGCAGTGAAATGGAATGATATTACTTTAATGCTGGCGTTCGAATTTCAACGACACTCGGGTTCATTCCGGAAAGGGAAGGGACCCTTCTTGGTAATGCCATTGGGACAATGAGCAACAAAGGTTCATGCTATGTTGCTGTAATTTAGTGAGAAAAGTTTAACAGTTTGAAAAGCTGAGGTCTGCCATGCAGTTCTAAACCTTCACGTGCTTCCAGTCTTCCTTGTTGGTTGATTAAAGGTTTGAAGTCGTCGGTCGAGGAGGTGGCGACAGTCACTCATTGTCGGCCGTCGCTGTTGCAGAAGCTGGATGTTGCTGCGCCTTCTTCTTGACACTGTCATCAGGTGAAACAGGCTCTTGATGTGCACCAGCTAATGCTTCCCGTCCACGACACCGTGTCAGAAACTATCATAGCAAGTCGAGCGCAATTACATGCTGCCAAACCCCGAAAGTGCTGCAACTCGCGGGAGCATCACACAACACACCTGCTCCACCACCCTACTCCAGCCAGACTCCCCTCTGCCCTCGCTCCACGCGGAAGAGTTAACACTACCAAAGATCCTAAACACTTTGGTTCTCCACACGACCTACTGATGTAGTCGTTCGATAGCATAGTTTCCCTAGGCCAGACTCAGCGTAAAAATACAAATAATATTTACAAAACAAACCAATTATACATCGACATAAATGCATATATATACAAATAGTAAAACAATTACAATATACAAAGACACAGAAACATCATATCTTCAGGTAACAAAATAAGGAAAAAAATTTATGGTACAATAGATGGAAATAGGAGTATATGCATTTCCGGCGTTACAAGACTATGGTGTTGAACTCTATGACTGGTGATTATTGTGAGGTGGCTAGCTCTCCCCATAGTGGCTGTTGTTACAGCATGCAGGAAATTTACAACAAACTTGTGCCAGGCATCAATTTACTGTAATTGTGGAATTGAGTGCAGAAGTTATGTACACCATTGATCTGTCTGACTGACTGTCTTATGAGCTAAATGCTGGGGCTTTTATGGAGCAAAGTAGTGACTAATGTTTACCCAATATCAGTCATCATGGCCCCATAGATCTTGCTATTATGAAGGTGTCAGCAGTTCTCTCTCTGCCTTGCTTGCTAAATGAGTTTGTTATAGTATAGGACTAGCTCATAAAATTTCTTGTCACATGTTGTTGCATTAGCAGTAGTGTGTCCTTCATTGTGTAATAAAGGTGACATGATCCTGTCTAGCTGCCCTGCCCACTGCATTTCAGCTGGGGTGTGCTGTCTGGCCCACCAGAAGCGCCGATATTATGTTTTTCCCAGACCACCTCTTGTTGATGAAATGTTATTCATCACACCCACCTGATGTCAACACCACTTAATGTAAACGAGATAGCTTTGTTCTGGGACTTACAAAATTTTAGCTGTTGGCTGCCTTCTACAAGGTTTGAATGCAACATACCCCTTGCCTCTAAAAAATTCATCACAAAATTTAGGGAAAAGAAAGAAAATCATAACCTCTAATACAAAAAAATCTTACTCTCATGTGTGGGTTTTAACTCTTTGTGCATTATTTTATGATTATTTTATGTTTTAAGAAAAGATAAGCTGCTGGTATTGCAATATTTCTAGTGGCTGCTACATTAATTGTGATTATGTTGTTCTTTCAGTCACAGTGATATTCCTAGACATGTCTTAACATTTTATCAACAGTAATTTGCTCATTTCCTGCATCAATTAATTTAGCTATGCACTGTAGTACCATAGCATCTAGTGTGTAATTTAGAAAGGAAGTATTCTGAATAGGTAAAACACTGAAGGAATTTTCTGGCCAATACATCGTTCATTGTGCACTAGTAATTACTGTAGTACCCATGATGGTTGCTGGTAGATGAAAGTCTACTCGTGCTGTACCACATTCTATTCTGTTGATTAACACACCACTAAACTGCAATCCTACTCCTGTCATCATTGTAAAAGCCTTGTTTTTGTAACTGTTCACAATTATGATCCGTAGTTTCCACACAGATTAAATCCATCCTCACACGATGGGTTGTTCATTAACCAAGTGTCAGTAATACTCCATTGAATTTAATCTGCATGACTCATATAACATTTAAATTGTGACTTAAAGCTAGTTACTGGGAATTGTGCATTAATATATACACTTGCTTTGTCATAATAAACTTTAACCATCAAAACTTGATAGTAAAATGCTGTGCTGCTCTCATTAATGGAAATAACATGCTGCAGGACTGTGGGAAATTCCTTTTCTTCTTGCAGTAGTCCTTGTAAAAATACTTGTTATGTTAACAGCATAGTGCTTAATTGTTTATGTGTAGCATGGTGGTCAGCTTCTTGAAGTCTTTCCAGTTCTATCCTAGAGACCCTTAAACTGTTTTCTAATTTTCTCATTAGCTTAGCTATCCTTACTTTGCTGTCTAACGCTTTTGGATGATTCTGTATTATATCTAAATCCTTACTGATGGTAATCATTGTATTATTAACATATTGCTGTAATTCAATTGTTATTTTATGAATAGTTATATTAACAATCCTTGCTCCATGCCCATAATTTGCTGCATATGCCAGTCCATGGTTGTTTGTATACGTCTTCTTATTTTTCGCACACAACCAATTGTACTATTCGAGCTTGAAACATCATCATTATCTGCTGTGCCAAACACAGTTTTAGTAAAGAAACTTACTGGCAGATTAGAACTGCTTGAGTAGTTCAGTCAGTAGAACACTTGCCTGTGAGAGGCAGGTTTGAGTCTTGTTCACATACACAGTTTTAATCCGTCAGGAAGTTTTATATCAGTGTACACTCTGCTGCACAGTGAAAATTTCATCCAGGAAATAGTTTTTAGTAGTTTATAACCTGGATTCAGCCATCATCTCTTCCTCTGCACTAAAAAATATGGGATTGTACCTGTTACTTGTTGCAACTGCTCTCTCAGTTTATCATAGGAATCTTAAGCCCATAGTATCCAATCCATATATCCACTATCATATTGCCCTGTTCCACTTCCTTTAGCACTTCTGAGAACACTAAACTCCATCTGAGTACCGTCCTCGACATCCCCCAGAGGAAATAATTAACGTGTACTCCCTCCCTCCTTTGAAAAAGTGTGGATACAAAAGAAACCCATATTCCTAAGTGCACTACATGAAGGAATGAAAAGACAGAAAAAAATCCTACTACTATCATTGTATCTCTACATCTCCGACTATGTATTCCTTGGCCTCAACCCATATGGCCTATTCTACAGTATTCCTTTACTCTTTTGCTTCTTAATTCCAGTACATAGCAAGTCCATTGGCACTTGAGGGAATGAATCTATGACCCTTTGAAAAGGTTAAATTCTACTGATATGAACTACTGAAGTTTCTCCTGGTAATGATGACTGTACATTTACATCTGACTTTACATTGACCACCTGGTAAAGACCCTGAAACTTCATCAAAAACCTTTATGTCTTACACTTTGGAGAGTAAGGGTTTGCAACTAATATGCATTGACCTATTTGATACTGTGGGAATTTCCTCTTATTTAAACCCACATGTGCTTGATATTCTAGCCCTTGTGTGTAGGTCCATTTTACCTTTTGCCCGACTTTCTCTAGGTTTTTGCAAATATTTTAATGTTTTCACCTTCTCTTCCCAACTTTGGTTGAAACACATCAAACAAAGGTGGCATTTTGTGTCCGTATAAAACCTCATACAGTGATAACTCTCATTCTCTATGAGTTTTTTTGGAATGTGGGCACTCACCATAAAATACAGGGTGTCCCACTCAAACTTCCCTGACTCCAAAGACCCAGAAAAAAAAATACAATAGATACGACAATGAAAAATGCTCCACATTGTAGAGCATTATCAGTACATCTCTATATGTGAACCATTTGTAGCATGAGGAATATTGAGTCTATATTCAATTTCTTGCCAAGTTCTTTGTAACATTTCCTCTGTTATTGTTGCAATCACATTAGTGATAAGATGTCGCATGATGTCGCAACATAGGAATATCGTCCACTTTGTTCACATATGTGCAGTCCTTCGCGAACCCCACATGAAGTGGCGTAATGTTGGAGGAACATGGTGGCCAGGCAATGGGACCTCTACTTCCAATCCAACGATTGGGAAATTTGCTATCCAGGAACTAGCGAACAGCCATTGACCAAGGTGGCAGAGCTCCATTTTTTTTTAATTTATTTATTTATTGTTCTGTGGGACCAAATTAAGGAGAAGTCTCCATGGTCATGGAACGAGTCAATACATGAAATTATAACACGATATTAGAAACAGATAAAATGAACTATAAAAAAACATATTCAGGTGACAAGTCGTAAAATTAAATGAAGAAAATCAACAATGTAACACTGGAATTTGCTTAATTTTTTAGCTCTTCCAGGAGCTCCTCGACAGAATAGAAGGAGTGAGCCATGAGGAAACTCTTCAGTTTAGACTTAAAAGAGTTTGGGCTACTGCTAAGATTTTTGAGTTCTTGTGGTAGCTTATTGAAAATGGATGCAGCAGAATACTGCACTCTTTTCTGCACAAGAGTCAAGGAAGTGCATTCCACATGCAGATTGAATTTCTGCCTAGTATTAACTGAGTGAAAGCTGCTAACTCTTGGGAATAGGCTAATATTGCTAACAACAAACGACATTAAAGAAAATATATACTGTGAGGGCAATGTCAGAATTCCCAGACTATTGAATAGGGGTTGACAAGAGGCTCTCGAACTTACACCACATATAGCTCGAACAGCCCGTTTTTGAGCCAAAAATACCCTTTTTGAATCAGAAGAATTACACCAAAAAATAATACCATACGACATAAGCATATGAAAATATGCGAAGTAGATTACTTTTCATGTTGAAGTGTCACTTATTTCAGGTACTGTTCTAATGGTAAATAAAGCAGCGTTTAGTTTCTGAACAAGATCCTGGACATGGGCTTTCCACAACAGCTTACTATCTATCCGAATGCCTAGGAACTTGAACTGTTCCGTCTCACTTATAATATGCCCATTCTGTCTGATCAAAATATCGGTTCTTGTTGAATTGTGAGTTAGAAACTGTAAAAACTGAGTCTTACTGTGATTTAGCATCAAATTATTTTCCACAAGCCACGAACTTATTTCATGAACTACATTATTTGATACTGTTTCAATGTTACACACAAGATCCTTCACTATCAAGCTGGTGTCATGAGCAAACAAAAATATTTTTGAATCACCTGTAATACTAGAAGGCATATCATTTACATAAATAAGAAACAGCAGTGGCCCCAGCACTGACCCTTGGGGAACGCCCCACTTAACAGTGCCCCATTGGGACTGAACATCACTACCACTCTCAATGTTGCGGAGAATTACCTTCTGCTTTCTGTTCTTAAAGTAAGAGGCGAACCAATTGTAAGCTACTCCCCTTACTCCATAATGGTCCAACTTCTGCAGTAATATTTTGTGGTCAACACAGTCAAAAACCTTCTTTAAATCAAAGAAAACACCTAGTGTTCGCAACCTTTTATTTAATCCGTCCAAAACCTCACAGAGAAAAGAGAATATAGCATTTTCAGTTGTTAAATCATTTCTAAAACCAAACAGAACATTTGACAGCAAATTATGTGAATTTAAATGCTCCAGTAACCTTGTATATACAACCTTCTCGATAACTTTAGCAAACACCGATGGCATAGAAATAGGTCTATAATTGTCAACATTATCCCTGTCTCCCTTTTTATAAAGTGGCTTCACTACCGAGTACTTTAATCGGTCAGGAAACTGACCACTCCTAAAAGAAAAGTTACAGATATGGCTAAGTACTGGGCTAACATACATAGAACAATACTTCAGTATTTTGCTAGATACCCCGTCATATCCATGAGAGTTCTTGGTCTTTAGTGATTTAATTATTAACTCAATCTCCCTCTTGTCAGTATCGTGGAGGAGCATTTCAGGTAACAGTCTCGGAACACTTTTTTCTAAGAGCGCTATATGATTCCCTGTTGGGACTAGGTTTCTATTTAGTTCACCTGCTATATTCAAAAAGTGATTATTAAATACTGTACAAAATGCGACTTATCAGTAACACGGACATTCCCACTATGCACTGATTCTATATCCTCAACCTGTCTCTGCACACCAGCCACTTCCTTTACGTCTGACCATATGGTTTTAATTTTATCCTGAGACTTAGCTATTCTATCTGCATACCACATACTTTTTGCCTTCCTAATAACATTTTTAAGCACCTTACAATACTGTTTGTAATGGGCTGCTGCATTTAGATTTTGACTGTTTCTAATGTTTTGATATAATTGCCACTTTGTTCTACAAGATATTCTTATCCCTCTTGTCAGCCACCCAGGCTGCCTGTTTGTGCTAGTACCCTGTTTTGAACGTTATAACGGAAAGCAACTTTCAAAGAGCACGAGAAAAGGCTTGAGAAAAGCATTATATTTATCGTCTACTGTATCAGCGCTATAAACATCTTGCCACTCTTGTTCCTTGATAAGGTTTACAAAGGTCTATACAGCAACTGGATCAGCTTTCCTAAACAGCTGATGACTATATTTAACACGTGTTGCAGCACAAAAATCTTTTAGAGTTAAAATTTGTGCATCATGATCTGAAAGGCCATTCACCTTTTTGCTAACAGAATGCCCTTCTAGTAATGAGGGAATGAACAAAAATGTTGTCTATGGTTGTTCTACTGTTCCCTTGCACTATCGTTGGGAAGAATACAGTTTGCATAAGATTATATGAATTAAGGAGGTCTACCAGCATCCTCTTCCTTGCACAATCACTTATACAATTAACATTGAAGTCACCACATATAACTAACTTTTTGTATTTCCTATAAAGTGAACCAAGAACCTCCTCTAGCTTTAGCAAAAATGTTGTGAAATCGGAGTCTGGGGATCTATAAATAACAACAGTTAGAAGATTAGCTCCATTAAATTTAACCACACCTGCACAACATTCAAACACCTTTTCAGTGCAGTACTTTGAAATATCAATTGACTCAAATGGGATGCTGTTTTTCACATACATGGCTACTCCCCCACACCGCAAAGAGTTCCTTGAAAAGCTGCCAGCCAACCTGTATCCTGGTAAAGGAAGCCTCTGAATTATCTCCTTATTTAAGAAGTGTTCAGATATACCAATAATTTCAGAATCAACATCTATAAGCAGTTCACTAACTTTATCTCTAATACCTTGTATATTTTGATGAAATATACTAATTCCCTCATTACTCAGATACCTAAGCTTTGTCAAAAGTGGTTCCTTTGTTAGAGAGACTTCCCTTAAGCAGGAATACCTATTAGCTGACTTCAATCTAAGAAAGGTGCAGCTCTAACACCCACTACTGCAGGAATTTTCCTATGAGTGATCCCACCAACCCCACCTATGCTGTCACCTATAAGCTTTGCCAACCTCCCCTTCCCATACCTGTTGAGGTGCAGGCCATGTCTAGTGAAACCTGTCCTGCTGATAGACTCCACTGACACCACTGAAATGTGACCCATGCATTTTGTCATCAGCGCACCCCCAAGTCTCATGTTATTATGCCTGACAGCTGTATTAAGATGAGGCCGATCGTGACGCTGAAACAGTTCCACGAAATGCACATTCGTGTTGCCAGTCTGAGTGGCTATTTTTTCCAGGTCACCATCTATGTCATACTCCCCATCCTTATCAATACTATTACCAGCCCCACCCACAATCACTACCTGATCCTCTTTAGTAAAATCCCTACATAACCCCCCTATGTTAACAGTCACCTGAGCCAACCCTGCATTAGGCTTCACAATGCTGGTGACCTGGTACTCACTCCCCAGCACTTCCTGCAACTGCTGGCCTACACTCCTGCCATGAGAACAACCTAACAGCAGAACCTTCTTCTTCCTCTTCGACTTTGCAACTGTTCTAGCCACCGTAACTACTGAGGTCTGCTGCATACTTCGTACATCTACAGCTACTAGAGATTCCTCTCCACTAGATTCTGACTGTTGGTCATATCTATTGTAAACACCAATAGTAAAACTATCTGAAAATCTTCTTCTCCTAGCAGATCTCTTGCCAACAGCCAGCTCCCATTCCCCAACCCCCTTCTCCTTCCTCATCCTATCTAGCTCCTGTGCGTTTTTCAACTGCACCTGAAGGGCACAGATCTTACGCTCCTACTCCTCTATCGACTTACTCTTGCCACATAACCTGTAGTTCCAGGAGAGGATCTCACCAGAATGCCCACTGGCTTCCCCACTGCATTCCCCCCAGTGAAAATACTTCGAACAAGTCTCACACCGCGGTCCACTACTCACGAACCTACGGCAAAGCCCACACTTCTCACTCATGGTAAAATTTTACTTTTTCTAAGTTCCGCTACTACAATAAGATGATGTTAAAAACCTGACTACAATAAACACAAACTGCTATTATTAACAGTATTAATAAACAACAAATGCAAATATAACAAAAGACTAATACAGAAAGAGAATCAAACGTCTAATGACACAGTAACGAAGCTGAAAACAGTTTCCAAGAGGTTCTTCTGAAATTATTTCACCAGAAAACACAAAAAACTCTGGTTGAAGACTACTAAAGTTCCCAAATAAACCACTATACACAAACAATTAATTAGTACTTAGCTTTAGATGCGCCGCTACAGCTGCAACTGGTCAGTGCGGAATGTAAACACAGGTAAGAGGTTACGTTGCTCGATACGAAACACTCACAAATATCAGGTCACAACACAAGAAAGGCAGAGGTGAATGAAGAAACCACTAATAAGTCACTTATATAGTAAATATTATCACAAAAACCGTTAAAATATGTATCTGAAACCTAAAAATATATAAAAACTTGGAGAGCGATCTCACACGCAGTCACTCGCTTATGATGTCACACCATCTTGTTGAAACATGATGTTGGGTTGCAAGTCTTGTATATGAGGGTACACAGACTGCTCCAACATGTTCAGATACACTGACCCATTCACTGTTTATTCTGCAAAGAAGAATGGTCCAACAATCCTGTCGTGCATTAGCCTGCACCAGACGTTTAGTTTAGGGTTATCATGAACATGTTCAATGACAATGTGCAGATTTTACGAACCCCAAATTCAGACATTATGCCTGTTAATCCTTCTTGATAGATGAAAGGTTGCCTCATCTGAGAATAAAGATTTTTCCAGGAAGCTGGCATCCATATCAATATGCTACAGCATATCCGCAGCAAATTGTTGTTAGCATGGTTTGTCGTTTGATGTCAGATGTTGCAGAATTTGCACTTTGTGGGCACACATACGAAGATGCTGGTGAACTACATGATACAATGTTGACTGAGGTACATCAAGTTGCCTAGATGCTTATCAAATTGATTTATGTGGATTTCTGAGACACATTTGTCTGATGTCCTCCACTGTCTCTTCTGAAACTCTGAAATGTCCACTGCCTGAATGTTTCAGAGCACTTCCTGTTGCCACAAACTTCATATACCATTCCTTATTGTTTTCACATCAAGTGGATCACATCATACACATGAAGATAATTTCTTTGCACAGTAATTGGCTATGTTTTTTCTGCAAACCACACTACTGCTTGCGCACACTGCTGTGGAGTCGCCATTTTCACTTCATGCAACCATGCTGCACTCTGGCTGCATGACTTGGCACTTCTGACATGGGAATATAAATTCTTTGAGATGCTCTACAATGTGGTGCATTTTTCATTGTCATATCTACTGTGGTTTTTCTCTTCTGTATTCTTGAAATCAGGGAGGTTTGAGTGGGACACCCTGTATAAATATATGTCTGAGTCTAGGTGTTGAGGATTAATATAGTCACTTAGCATCTTCAATATAATCCTGTGAACTCTTTCCATGCAGCCATTTGCCTGTGGGTGGAATGGAATTGTACATAATTTCTTAACTTTCAGTAAGCAGCACAACTGCCTAATGAGGCTGGATATGAAATATGTCCCTTGGTCCATAATAATCATTTATGGGTCTCCACATTTAAGTATCCAATGATTTACTTTAGTGTGAGCTAGTGTTCTTGCTTTCTGGTTTGGTATTGCTACCACTATTACCTTGGGAAGTGACTGGTAACAGTTAATACATACCTGTTACCTGATTGAAATGGTCCCAAAATTTCAGTCAGCGTGTCTTGTTCTCAATCAGAACCTTTCTGCTACTCTACTATGCATTGTCTCATACCACCATGACCCAGTAACATGTGGTCATGTGCTTGCCATAATACTTCTGTCTACAAAGCTGATGGAACTACAACACATGGTCCACACTTAGTTGATCTACACAATACCCCATTCTCTATGACAAACTGTGGCTGTTTGCAGTACACCTGACACTCTTTATTACTTGCTTGCACTCTCTTCAGATCTTTCAAATCAGATCCACAGACTTACAATGCCCTAATCTTCCTACTGAACGTATCAGCACTTTTTTGTGTTTAATAGCCTTTTGTGGATTACATCATATTGAAAATCACTTAGTTTCAAAGCCCATCTTGTTAGAAGACTTGAAGGATCTTTTATCCAATGTAGCTATTTAAAGCTGTGTGATCAGTAAGTGCTGTGAACTTACATCCATATAGATATCATTGAAAATAAAACATACTGTATATGAATACCAACATCTCTTCAGTGGTAGAATAATTCTGCTTGGCCTTGTTGAGCTGATGACATGCATGCATGATTGGGTGTTCTTTTCCATCAATGATTTGCCCCCAAACTGCTTCTAAAGCTATACTACATGCATCACACAACAATTCAAATTCTTTTGTGAAATATGGAAAAAATAAAACTAGATCTGATGTTAATATCTTTTTCAAATTTTGGAACACTGTCTGACACTCATGTGTCCAGCTAAACATAATACCTTTTCACAGTAATTTTCTTAGTGGTTGTGGCATTTCAGTAAACCTCTTCAAGAATTTTCTGTAGTAGTTTGCTAATCTAAGGGAAGATTGTTTAACTCCCTGAAGGACCAGAAAGTCATTGACTGCTGAAGTGTGGTGCAGATCTGTCCTTACCCCATCTTGGCTAATTATATGCCACAGCTAATTTACTTGTGATTGTGCAAAGTGATATTTATCAATACTAAACATAAGTTGGACCTTTTCCAACCTGTAAAATATCCTCTCCAAATGCTGAACATGCTTTTCTAGACTTTTTATGCTTACAATTATATCACCCAGATAGGCCATGCATTTGTTTGGTTTTAAATCCCTGATGACTCCAGCTATTGAATGTTGAAACATAGCTTGCTTGTTTTTCAACCCAAAAGGCATCTACAGTATTGATAATGACCTGGAGATGTGGTAAATGCTGTTTTGGGTCTGTCATCAGGGTATACCTCAATTTCATAATATCTTCTTCTTAAATCTAGAGCTGAAAAAAAGTTGCACTGACCTAAATTATCTAACATATCAGTAATATTAGTGATCAGGTACACATCTGTTAACATGTTTTCATTTAAGAACCTATCGTCGTAACAAAACCAATATTTCTATGTTTCATCTGGTGTCTTTTTTGGTACAATTACTATGCTCAGAGATCATGGACTATCACTGTGTTCTATAATCCCTTCTGATATCTGCTGAGTCATGAATGGGTCTACTAAAGGCTGATGCTTAGATTACTGCTACTGTCTTCTAAATACTGGTGGATGATTGCTTGTTGGTATTGTATGCTGTGTCATTGGTGTAGTAAGTAATACTTTGTGGATTGAACAGATCCTTGTATAGTATTAATACTGATTCCATTAATGATCTGTCTTCACCCTTAAGATGCTTCACTTTTTCTCACAATGCAGATGTGTCAACAGTTCGCTCAGTTCTACCTTGTATCCTAGGATCCTTAATATCTTCCTCTTCCAGAACTTCAAACATGGCTATCAGTAATCTCTTTGGAAGGCTAATTTCATCTTCCCCAAAAGTATAGTGACCTATTAACACTAAAACTTGATCCTTAATATCCTTTGTTTGTGTTACATACCTATGTACAAAACAACATTGCTCATCCAACATATCACCACTTGCAAATGGTTCCGACAGACTCACAATATCCAGCAGAACATTAATATCTACTGGTACACAGATTAGTTTTCTTGTACTCAGTGATACTCTGTCATACAAAACAACTTTTCATGCACTTACTCACAGTTTATTTGATGTCAGCTTTTTGATGGGTACAACTTGTGATATAGAAACATATGCAACAGTTTTACCCAGCAGAAACAATTTACCATCAAGTTCAGCTGTGACAAATGATAGTGATACTCCACAGCAGAATAACCTTAACAACACAATGTTTACAACTGATGATACAGTGTCACACATCTCCCAGAGTGACATAGCACTCATGAATGAAACATTGGAGAGTGATACAAATATGAATCTTGACAACACATTACAAACATTAACTTGGAAAGTACAGCTGACAGTAAGCACAGTAGTAAACTTACGCAATGCTATGGCCGTTATTATCTAACATAAAAAGGAAATTAGCTAATATGAACCTCTATTTCAGTTATATGAAACAAGATATGAAAACCAAAATTGATAATTTGGCACAAGATATGAACATGGTAAAACAGAAACAGAACATTTACACAAGATCTAAATACAATGAAACAAGAACAAAAACAAGTATTCGAGGATTTCAAAAAGCAGTCTCACAGAAGTTCAATGACTTATTAAAAAATTTTTGCACTGAAATGAACAAAAAAATTTAATGATATGAAAAAATAAGTAGAGCATGAAGGACTTCCTGAAGTTAACACTAACATTATAGAGTTAAAACAGAAGGTAGATTCTTTAAGAAACCATCATGATCTAGTAGAGCACTGATAAAAAAATCACAGACGTGAACACAAATATTGAAGCCACATAAAACAGGTTGTGTTCGAAGTAGAAAAGGTAACCACTGTCATTAACAAACTAAACAAAGACCGTGAAAGTGTACCTGTAGCTATTGAAGAGCTTACTTTAGGGGTAGCAAAATTAGAAGTTGACTCGGCGTGTGCTGAGGAGGAGAGAGAGAAGATCAATGAAAATCTAAGTGATACCATTAGTCAAACTGAAGCAGATAGGTAGATTAGAGTAATATCATTGCAGAGAAGTTAGTAACCGATTGTAACTTATACACAGATGTAGCAGAAAAAGCTATTCAGAAAAAATAAAATGAAATAGTGAACAAGGTAAACATTAACTTACAAGCCGTGGAAGGTAGGATCTGCAATCTTTTAGAAGAAAATATGACTGGATTTCGAAATATGCATGTAAATAATACACGGGCTACAGTGAACAAACCACAATCTGTTGGTATTTATCCACAAAGTGTTACGAGTCCTACAGCAGATACCAGTAACAGTTGTAGAGTGCAAAATGTAAACTTACCCACAACTCCAACACCTGAGAAATTAGCAACTGGAATTACAGGTAACTACAATAACAACATAAATACAACCGAAAATGCCACATGCCTATCAAATATTTTTGTAGATGAAGGTTTTCTCAGGCATCGACAATTTCCTACATTCACTACCAAAGGTAAAAGAATGAACACATTAGTATTTATCAGTGCTTTTCATCATGTATTTCCATGCAGCTGGACGGAAGCACAGAAAATCAGATTTGTCATGGGATATATGAAAGGTGACATTATTTTATGGGCAACTGAAGTGGCTGAACGTTGTAGCATTTATATACAATTTAAATGAGATTCCCTTGACAAATACTGGTCTGAGGCAGTGCAAGAAAGAATCAGACGCCAGATTTTCACCCCTGCACCATTCAGTGGCAAATATAATAGTCTAATCAGTTACTTTGAAAAATATCTGAACAAGACATACTACTGGATGAACCCAAAATTACAGATAGATGAATTAAAAATTTTGAAAAGTCATTTACCATTGCGCATTAGAAAAAAATTAGTCACAACCCGAAAGCACGACACTGAGTATTTTCTGTCAGTGCTTGAGTCTATTGACTTAATCTATGAGGAAAGACCTGTGCCAAATAGAGCAACAAAAAATCAGGCACAACAATGACATAGTTATGTAAATCATCCAGTAAAACATGATCTGAACACACAACAAGGATGGTACACACAACAGCAAAGTTACGTACCCAGAGGTAATGAGTACAGTAATGGGAACTGAAAAAAAACAAATGATTTAAAAGAAATTTTCGGAACAACAGGAGTAATTTCAATTCATGATTGAATTACAATCCACCATCCCAAGGCCATATGTTGAATATAAACAGAAACAGTCAGCTGCAGCAGTGGCCAGCATGCGACATCCGTGACATGCCTTACGCTGTACAGCAGCCAACTTTTGGGCAGCAAACTAACTACCCAGCAGTTTTTACTAATAACAGCACGAGCACCCGCGAAGGATTGCCACGAGCAGCCAACATCACAAATTGGTGAAGAACCCACACTGTGCAACTAACTGAAATTACTCCAGGTAATGAATTAAGTCACACTACACCATCAGAAAACCCCAACTGGTCATAGTTAAGCCCCAGGCTACTGACATCTCTGGGAGTGAGGGCAAAGCAATACCACAAACATGTTTCATAAGATTTGACAAACAAGGTGACATCAAGTATGATCTGTATCAGCATCAGTTACATACAATGAACATTATCCAGGAAGAACAAGTACTAGCAATCATTAAGGTGAAAATATTCAATACTGACGCACAGTTAATTTTAGATGCAGGTTCAACTACCAACCTAATGTCAAATCCATTTTTCTGTGAATTGAAGAAGAGAGGCAAATTTACATTTCCTGACCAAGATTGCAAGGTGATAACTGCTACAGCAGTAAGACTAAATTGGTCAAACATCAGGCACTTATTCCATTACAAATTGAACGTCTTACAGTAAAGTGCAGTTTCCTAATAATTGACAAACTTATAGTTAATTGTCTTGTTAGCATGGACACCTTTAGAACATACAAAACGCAGATTGACATAGGTAACGATAAATGCCACTTTTATGTAAAGGATTACATTTTTTCTATTGATTTAGTCAAAACACCTTATAAAAGAGTCAAATTTAATAGTACAATATTCCTTTACAACTGTATATTTCACAAACAAATTTGATCCTGAACAAGTCCTGAACAAGAAGCAAACACTGAGTTTAGTTAAGAAATGGCAGAGCACACACTAAGTGAATCACAGATACTAAATGATATACAACAACAAGGACTTTCTAACTTGTTATTTAAGTGTGCAAATGTTTTCAGTAAGAAGCCTGGAGTGATCAAAGACTATGAATATAAAATAGAAATTTTCCCACATGAAACATTTTGTGTAATGTCATATCCTATTCCTGGGCAACATGGGAGGCAGTAAGGGAAGAGATCAATCATATGATTGAATGGGGAATTATACAATCTCCATTTTCACCCTATTGTAGTCCTATATTACTAGTAAGTAAACCAGACAGATCTGTAAGATTAGTTTTTGATGCTAGTGGTATCAATGAGATTTTAGTACCAGTATGCACAAGACCAGACAACTTGGATGAACAGCTTTTAAAGTTTTACGATACAAAATACTTCAGTATACTCAATCTTAAGGTATCCTACTGGCAAATACGGCACCATGAAGTTAGTTGAAAATATATAGTATTTGTTTGTGGTGGCAGAAGTTGCAAATTGCGTGTTCTACCTTTTGGACTGAACATTGGCACAGGCATGTTTATGTTTGCACTGGACAAGGTTTTAGGACCAGAATTGCTTAGCAAAGTCACTGTTTATATAGACCACATGCTAATTGCCTTACCCACTTGGTTAGAATATATCATGCTAATTGAACAGGTACTTCAATGATTTGCTGATTATGGAGTAAGAGCCAATTTAAAAAAAGTCTAGTTTTGGTAAGGAGCAAGTCAAGTTTTTAGGATATGTTGTGTCAGAACAAGGTACATATCCTGATTTGAAAGAAACTTGATGCCATAGGAAATTGTCCAGCTCCGAGGAATAAAATCTATTGAGTCCAGTACAGATAGAAAGTATTCAGTATTGTATTCTGGAATGGTAATGAGTTTTTCCCTAATGTGGGCAGAAGATGGTTCTTTAAAATTTTCAGCACGTCTACTTGACATACCGGGTTTGTCCAGTACTTGGTTTTACTCAAATATTTTTCAAAATAAGCCCTTAAGCCTTCATGTTTGCTATTGAATGGAGCCAGGTTGAATACTTCACATCTGAGCCTCCCTTGTATGGCCTCAGACCAATATTTATCCAGAAAGCTCTCTCAAACTGTTCATAGTGGTGGCAGTGTTCTGCTATGTCCCTAGCCCACAGCAGAACATCACCCTGTGTGTATCCAACAACAAATCTAATTTTCTGGGCTTCGGTCCTTCAGAGGAAAATATCAGAAATTGTCAATGCCTAAGTAATGCCTCATCTGCAAGTAATGTTGACAAACACGCCATGCTGTCAGTGACAGGAACACTTATCACTTGTGGTGTAGCGCATGGCAACTGCACTTGCTTGACAGTTACAGCTGCCAGCAACTGTTGCTGCATTCTGCAGCCTTCGCTATTTTCCTTTGACAGGCAACCCATGTATTATGGGTAACCATTGAAAGTATCTAACTTCTGTAAAAGCATGGGTTTTGTTTTCTGTCAAATGTTGTTTTGGAATATCAGCAGTTTTAGCAATACTGCCTCGTAACCTTTCCTCTGCTTCCTTTAAACCTGAATCTATTTTAGCTAGAAGCTGACTTTCTTTCTCTTTTAGAGCTGCTTCTACAGTATCTACATAAATTTTGCACTCTGACACTACCTTTTCAGCAAGGGTTCACCCCTTATCCAGCATCCCGACTTCAGCTTTTCCAGTTATTTCCTCTACATCTGCACATAACTTTTCTCTCTGTTTTTTGGCAAATTTTGTTGCTAAACTTAACTGGTCTACTCTTAGACTTAACTTTTGTACTTCTGTAGGTTAGTATTTGCATAAGTCTTGCAGCTTGCTGACTGCATTCATCACATTTTTTGCTGATGCATCCACTTGGGATTGCATTTTCTGAATTTGAGAATATGCTTCACAAAGTTTTTGTAACTCACCTGTAAGTTGTTCCTGTTTATCATCTAAGGATAATACCTCATCTGTTAATAGTGTTTAACAAAGTTATGAAAAAAATTTTCAAAAAGGAAATTTTGTCTGTATCGGTACTTTTCAATTAAAGTAGATTTATCTGCATATTCATTAATGAACCTGATTATTCTCTGGCACAGTTTTATAAAGTTCAGTGGCTTATCTTGCACTTTAATGATATCTTTATACAAATTTTTGTCCTTTCTGAATAAACTCATTTCCCATAAAGGACATTAATTGGAAGGATAGGGGGATTATCTACTGCCAGAGAGATAGTGCCATGTGCAGCCATATAAGCATACAGCATAGCAGCTTCATTCCTTTGCTGCTGAAATGAGCATTCCTGACATGTCTTGCTTGTAGGCAGAATTTATTTTGATTTGATTTTATCAGGGGAGCAAAAACAACATTGGTCAAGCCCACTGCTGCCCGCACCGAAACAAGAGTTTATTGTGCGGTATCATTCCCTGCCTCCCTAAAAAGCCAACCAATGCCCCTGAACAGTGCTAGGAGACCTTTTACCAGTGGTTGTGAGACATAATTTCTTCAAGGTTGATCCGAATATTCTGTGTCTTTTAATCTTCAATGCGTCACATTCAAAGATCAAATGTAATGCGGTTTCCTCGCCCACACCACACATCCTACATTTGGGGTCTTCTTCTGTTATCCCCATTGTATGTAGGTGTTTTTTGAAATTCCCATGGCCTGTCAATAGTACCACCATGAGTTTCATTTCTCTCTTGTTCAAGCCCAGGATTGAGAGACTTCTCTTAGAACATGGCTTCGACATCAATACCTTGCCATTTTTTGCTTTTGGACCTTAGCCCTTTGTTCAGTCTCTTAGTTTTATTTTGATCATCACCTTGGTTGTTGTCAGGACAGGTTCTGGTCCAGTAAATGGTGTCATTGCCCCTACTCTGGCCAAGCTATCAGCCTGCTCATTATCACTAATACCTGAGTGACCAGGGACTCACAATAGGTTTACCCTATTGCTTTCGCCTAGCTCCACAAGGACTTTGTGGCACTCTGCCATGATGTTTGATCTTATTGCATAGGCTTCCAGAGCTTTCAGGGCTGCTTGGGTGTCTGAATAAATGAAAATGCTATGACCTTTGTAGCCCCTCTGTAGATTCTCCTCCATGCACACCCCGACAGCAGATATTTCTGCTTGAAATACATTGACCATCTTCCCTATAGAAACTGTACTCTTCAGCCTTGGCTGCACTCTGTACAGCCCGGCCCCAACACCTCGGTCTGTTCTCGAAGCGACAGTGAACCAGACTATGTCTCCAGAACAGTGTCGAAATTTGTTCTTCCAGAGCTCTCTGCTTCCAATTACTACACTGAAAGGCTTGTTGAAGCAGCTGGGATTTAATCAGTCAGCATTTCCCCAACCATACCTCACTCAGTATTTTAGTGAGAGATCCTGGATACCCCAGTGAGATCCAGTTTTTGTCAGTCTTTATCCTGTGTGCTCCAGCTGCTGCCTCCATCTTTACCCGCAGGTGTAATGGGGACATGTCCAACATACACTCCTGGAAATGGAAAAAAGAACACATTGACACCGGTGTGTCAGACCCACCATACTTGCTCCGGACACTGCGAGAGGGCTGTACAAGCAATGATCACACGCACGGCACAGCAGACACACCAGGAACCGCGGTGTTGGACGTCGAATGGCGCTAGCTGCGCAGCATTTGTGCACCGCCGCCGTCAGTGTCAGCCAGTTTGCCGTGGCATACGGAGCTCCATCGCAGTCTTTAACACTGGTAGCATGCCGCGACAGCGTGGACGTGAACCGTATGTGCAGTTGACGGACTTTGAGCGAGGGCATATAGTGGGCATGCGGGAGGCTGGGTGGACGTACCGCCGAATTGCTCAACACGTGGGGCGTGAGGTCTCCACAGTACATCGATGTTGTCGCCAGTGGTCGGCGGAAGGTGCACGTGCCCGTCGACCTGGGACCGGACCGCAGCGACGCACGGATGCACGCCAAGACCGTAGGATCCTACGCAGTGCCGTAGGGGACCGCACCGCCACTTCCCAGCAAATTAGGGACACTGTTGCTCCTGGGGTATCGGCGAGGACCATTCGCAACCGTCTCCATGAAGCTGGGCTACGGTCCCGCACACCGTTAGGCCGTCTTCCGCTCACGCCCCAACATCGTGCAGCCCGCCTCCTGTGGTGTCGCGACAGGCGTGAATGGAGGGACGAATGGAGACGTGTCGTCTTCAGCGATGAGAGTAGCTTCTGCCTTGGTGCCAATGATGGTCGTATGCGTGTTTGGCGCCGTGCAGGTGAGCGCCACAATCAGGACTGCATACGACCGAGGCACACAGGGCCAACACCCGGCATCATGGTGTGGGGAGCGATCTCCTACACTGGCCGTACACCACTGGTGATCGTCGAGGGGACACTGAATAGTGCACGGTACATCCAAACCGTCATCGAACCCATCGTTCTACCATTCCTAGACCGGCAAGGGAACTTGCTGTTCCAACAGGACAATGCACGTCCGCATGTATCCCATGCCACCCAACGTGCTCTAGAAGGTGTAAGTCAACTACCCTGGCCAGCAAGATCTCCGGATCTGTCCCCCATTGAGCATGTTTGGGACTGGATGAAGCGTCGTCTCACGCGGTCTGCACGTCCAGCACGAACGCTGGTCCAACTGAGGCGCCAGGTGGAAATGGCATGGCAAGCCGTTCCACAGGACTACATCCAGCATCTCTACGATCGTCTCCATGGGAGAATAGCAGCCTGCATTGCTGCGAAAGGTGGATATACACTGTACTAGTGCCGACATTGTGCATGCTCTGTTGCCTGTGTCTATGTGCCTGTGGTTCTGTCAGTGCGATCATGTGATGTATCTGACCCCAGGAATGTGTCAATAAAGTTTCCCCTTCCTGGGACAATGAATTCACGGTGTTCTTATTTCAATTTCCAGGAGTGTAGTTCCCATCCCAGCAGTGGTTGTGCTGCTAATTCCATCAGTAATGGCTAAGCATGCCAATCTCTGTACCTTAACAAGCTCCTTAGCAGCTACCTGCTGTTCTTTTTCCACCACACTGTAGCCCCATAAGTGATCATAGGTCTTATTGCCATGGTGTATATCTAGTACATACTCTTGGGGCTTAAGCCCCAGTTTTTACCACACACTCTCCTGGTACTCATTAGAGTACCTTTCGCCTTGGAACAGATGCTTCTTATGTGAGGGGTCCACGATAGTGTCTCATCCAGGGTTACTCCTAGATATTTCACTATCCCCTTTACTGGTAGAGTTTCATAGAAAAGCTTGAGATTCCAATGTGTGTTGTATCTGCTTCCTCGTAAATGATATTACAACAGTCTTCTTAGGGCTGACCCTTAGATCCTGTTCCCTGCGCCAATTTTGCACAATTTTCAATGCTCCTTGTGCCATAGCTCTGACTGTACTTGAGAAGTTGTTAAGTATTACTGTGACAAAATCATCAGCATATCTCTGGCAAAAGTACTGTCTAGAGTTTAATTCTACAATGAGTTCATTCACCAAAAGGTTCCACAGTAGAGAGGATAGGGCCCCTCCTTGTGGACAGCCTCCGGTGGTGTTGATTACCATTTTTTCTTGCATCATGGTGGCTTCTACCTTTCTATCAGCATGGCTCAAATCCACCTGAAAAGTGGTGGTCTCCAAGCTGTGCACCTCTGCTGGATTAACCATGGGTTCAAAGGTCATGTTGCTAAAAGGCCCTTTCATGTCCAAGAACATGCAGAGGCCTATTTCCTGAAAGTGTAGTGCTTTCTCCACCTTCCCACCAAGTTGGTGGAGTGCAGTTTCACATGATTTTCCTTGTTGGTATACATGTTTGTTTATGTGTAGAAGGACCCTAGTTAATGTCCTCTCCATAATATGCACATTGACCAGTTTTTCTAATGTTTTAAAAAGAAAGGACAGACTGATTGGTCTCATATTCTTGGCCTTGGCATGATCAATTCTCCATGGCTTTGGAATAAAGACAACTTTCACTGCCCTCCAAATGTTAAGAATGATTCATGCTGCTAGGCTAACCCTAAATAACCTGCATAGGAATCTTATTAAGCTTATTCCTGGTTGTTGCAGGAGTGCTGGAAAAATTCCATCTGGGCCAGCTGACTTGAACGGTTGGAATGTTCCCACCATCCGTTGAATTTTACTATCATCAGCACATTCTCTGACAGATTCCCAGTTCTCCCTTCGAATACCTGTAAACCAATACCTCACAGGGATCTCCTCCTGGTCTATGTTGTCTATCAGAATATATTGAGAAAAAAATGAGTCTTTGGGAGTAGTTCCAGCATTTCATGTGCTGTACTTGTATACTCCCCATCCTCTTTTCTTAAAGTTCCTCCTGGATTAATAGATATCCTAGTGAGGATTTTGTGAAGCCTGGCTGGAACAACTGTACCATCTAACTCCTCCAAGAATACCTTCCAGGATGCTTGCTTTTTGCTTAATTGCAAGATCATATTTGACAAGGGCCTCCAGATATTCTACCCATTGTTCTTTCATTCTCGCAAGGTTAAACAGTCTTTGTACCTATTTCCTCTATGATTCCATGTTGTTGTTTCACCAAGATACATTCTTATTCATGCACTTCTTGGTAATTGAGCAGTTGTCATGGTATGAGGTCATGATGGCGGAGGTCACTGCCTCTGCTACCTCCTCAAACTCTTCTTGATTCCTTATCGAAGTACTGACTTTCAATAGGCTTGAGTCGAGGTCCCTCCTATATGCCTTCCAGTCCATTTTCATGAGATTCTTATAGGACATGGTCTGTATAGTGCCCATCTCAACCTTGAACTTAATATACATGTGGTCTGATGAGATTGGCTCTAACGCCACATACCATTGTTTGACATAACTACCCATCTAAGTGGAACTGAAGGTTATGTCAATTACCTCTTGCCTTCTTATATTCTTAAATGTAGGTTCCTTGCCATATTGAGGGTCTCTAAGTTATTAGCTAGAAGAAGTTCTAGAAGGTACTCACCTCTATGTTGGTATAGCTGCTGCTAAGTTGTGGGAATTAGCATCGCATCCAACCAATTGCTGGTGACCTTGTTGGGCACAGGCTTCCGTCAGTCTCCTCACCTCCTGAGAAGGAGTACTGTCCTCGTAAGGAAGGTATGCTGAGGCCATTACAACCTCCCTCTTGATACCTCCCTCATATTTCCGCATCCTGATCATCACTAAGTCCCCCAGCGTGAAGGGGATTCCATTTTTTACATAAATGCACTTTCTGGAGTTTCTTATATTTCTAGCATAAACCAGCTTACCTCTAGTGCCGCTGAGGCCTGATACACCCCCTTTATATAAACAGGATTCCTGAATCATCGCCACATCCACTTCTTGTCTTTCCAGAAGCAGTCTCTCCAGGCCAGCAGTAGCCCCTTTACTGTGTTGCAGATTTATCTGCAGCACATCCAGTCTCCATCTAGCTGCCATTAGTGCTTCCTATGTCTTACCCTGATGGCAACCTGTGAGAACCTCAAGAATAGTCTCAGGTCCTGTTCCCGCATTACCTCCAGGGACTTCTCTCTGACTTCCACCAGAAGGATTTGGCCATTTGGTGCAACCTTCCAATTGATTACCTTCCAATCCTCTGGGGTTTTGAGACCATATTTTCTGAATCAGAATCTCTGGAGAGGTACCCTTAAGGAGTTTTAGCATCTAGATTAATATCTTTGAAGTCTTGAAGAGCTGAGCTGCTGTCTTTACCACCAGCTTTGCATCCTCCCATGGTGATAATAGAGGCACCTTTTCCTTCAGCCAGTCCACTGTACCCATCCCCTCACAAAGATAAGAGCACTGTGATGAAGATAGACTCTCCTGAATGTGGGTCCTGGACCACCATGCCCCCCCCCCCCCCCCCCTGCCCCCCAATCTTCTCAAAGAGAGCCATGTGCATGAGCTCCTCCTGCTGTGATGTGATCCTGACCAGAGAATGGCCTTTCTGGGTAACTGACATACTAAAAACAAGACTGCAGTACTATAGGTCTTTTTCCCTATTTCTTGCCTCGGCTTTTTCTGGATATGCTTGTCCTGAGAAGTGGAAGCCTTAGATTCCTCCCTTGCTCTCTTACAGCCTGCCCTTGATGTAGAAGGGGTTTGCACACCCCCTTCACCCTGAGTCAGTCTTTTCTTGGAGGTCCTGGGCTCAAGCCATTTTTTTCCCCTCCATTTTTGTCTAGGAAGCCACTCTTTACCTTCCTTTAGCTTTTGTTCTCTAAGAAGTTTCCTCCTCTGAGCTCCAGACAAGTCTTCGATCTTAACCTGGTCCAATTTCTTAGTAACCATTCCCACTTCTTTAACAGGTCTGTCCCACTGTTCAGCTGAGGGTATGTTTTCCATCATTTACAGCTCTGATGTTTGGGTGTCTGAGGTCTCAACTTGCCCCTCAGCATTGCTATTTTTTTGTGTCTATTTAGGTCTCACAAGAGTTGGGGATCTAATCGGTCCACACCATGGAAACCCCATGCGATGCAAGGCTAATTACTCAGGGAAGTTGCCCAGTATCCCTGAAGCTCTGTTCACAACACATTGTCCTGTGTGCCATGCACCCCTCGGCGGCTCCTTTATACGACCGTGGGTCCACCATGCATGCACAAACATAACTGCCCTCTAGCGACAGGCATAACAGCACACTGGTGGCGAAAGCTCGTGGAAATGATGAATCAATATCAAACACTATTGACAGTTTTTGATGACTGGAACAAGGACCATTGTTTCTTAATGTCAAATAGAACTAAGTTCCAACTCTTACTTAAAAGATACCCCTTATTTCTATTTGTAATATTTTCAGATAGCTGGGTTTCAATGGGTTCTTTCACTACACAGTCCCAATACCACAATGCAGGGGCAACCATATGTGTCTCATTGTACATTTTATGTCCTTCAGTAAGACCATGTTCCACCTCTGCACATTTTTCTGGCTGAAACAAACGCATGTGGTGATGATACCCCATGCAACGATCGTGGACCATATGAAGCATTTGTCCTTTTATCTTCAATGTGTTTGGATTTGCGAGGACACAACATCCTTCATGTGGCATGTTTACTATTGTATGTGGCCCTGTATAGAGTAAGTGCCACTATTTGTTCTGCCTCTTGAGAAGTGCGGCTTTAGGATGCAATTTCAATAAGACTAAATCTCCTGTCTGATAGGACTGGGGTATAGAAATATTTTTTTCATACTTGCTCCTGATATTGGCTTGTTTTGCAAGGGTACTGAGAGCCTGTTCTACCTTATTTTCCTGTGTTACAGGGTCTCCCAGTATCCAAGTTAAATGATCTATCCATTCATTTGCCTCATTGTCTGCAAGCATGAGTTTGGAAGGTGAGAATCCTATTGAAGTGTGGGGCAAATGAGCATGGATGATTTCAAAAGAACCGACATAAACTACCCACTTACTTTGTTTAGAAGAGGCATAGGTTCTAATGAAATGATTGAATACCTTGAAGATTCTTTCAAAGGGGCTACATTTTGGATTAAAAATGAAATGTCTCTGATGCCATGTGACTTCATGGAAGACTTTCATTTCTTCCTTGTAGAGTAGGATGCATTATTGGAAATTACTGAGTCAGTTTTACCGACAGACAGAAAGTAATCAAAGGTGATCTTGTTCAGAATGGAAGTAGAAGTTGGGGACTTGACAGGGCGTAATTTAATGTGTTTGCTGAAAATATCGTACAATGCCACGAGATACTTTACTCATCCTGTAGTGGGGGTAGGGGGCCTGTAAAATTGAGGGCAGTTAGTTGTAAGGGTTTTGTGGGTAGAATAGGATGTAATTCAGTTTAAGAGCAAACACTGTTGGGCTTTGTTTTCTGACAAATGATGCAGGCTCTGATTAACCTTTGTACACATCTCTTTAAATTAGGATAATAACAATAGCTGTCTATTTTGCTTGCACATTTATTAATATGGAAATGCCCCCAGGAGTGGCGTGTATACCAGATAAAATCATCGAAGTTGCTTGTTGGTATACAGACACAACAGGTGTCTGCGTTTGTGTCCTGTCTGAAGAGTAACACTTCATCCTGTAATTGATATCGTAGTTTAAATCTACTCATGGGATCTGCCTAGATAGCCTCTTTTATGTTTTCACCATAGTGGATCCGCTTCCTGCAGTTGTACTATGTTATGACACATGATTAAGAATTAGAATTGGTGTATGCAAGCGACATCTGTTATCAGCAGTACTCAGAATTCTGTTGATCACTCAATCATATCTGCGAATGCTAGCAGACCATGTGTAGGGTGAGACAAAGCATCAGCAATGATGTTGTCTTGCCCCCTGATGTGGCGAATTTCAAAATTATATACCTGAAGCAACACTATCCAACGAGACAGTCATGCATGCAATAATCTGTATGACAATAGAAACATAAAGCTTTTGTGGCCACAAAAGACCTCCACAAGCTTTCCATATACATAATAGTGCCAATGCTTCCAACTCTGTCACTGTGTAGGCCTTTGCACATACTCATAGTACTCTGCTTGCAAAACCAATAATTCACACTTCTGTCTTGCCTGATGATTCATCAGTCTAGAAAAGGCAAGTGCCTAAATCTTAAGATGGGACATTTGGGACATTCATTGCAAGACAAAAATCTTTAGTCATGTTGGGGGTGTTGTAGGATGTTAGAATTTACAAGTGACTGTTGTTTGATTTTATCAAAGTCATCTTTACACACATTCGTCCAACACCAATGCACATTCTACTTTAGAAGACACAGTAGTGTCTCGCTATTGAGTGACTCCAAGGGGATGAAGCACCTGAAGGATGAAGCAAGTCTCATAAAAGCTTTGAGTTGCCTCTTGCTTCTCGGGTATGGGAACTGTTCTGTTACATCCATTTTTCCCAGGTCAAATGCTACACACTGGGGCGAAATTATATGACCCAGGAATTTTATCTCAGGCTGCCCAAACTTGGATTTCCTTAAGTTGATGGTTACACCTGCGTCTGCAAACTTAGCTAACACTTTGTCAATCAATTCTAAGGGTTCCTGCCTATTGGCACTCACAATAAGGAGATGGTCAACATAAACTGTCACATGATCTAAGAGTCAGGTCCAAGCATTGTATCAAATATGATGATAAACTGTGATTATGTTCAGATCAAAGGGCAGAACTGTAAACTGGCAACTTCTGCCAGTGAATACGAACGTGATGTCTTTCTTCAATCATATGGACAGCTTGATTTACCAGTATGGTGATCGTAAATAGATTGAGCTAAGGTACCTTTCTCTGAAGAATTTCTGGGTCTGTTCTTCTAGGTTCTCAGGTCTTGTCCTTACGGCCACAAAGTTTTTATTGTTGGTGCATGCATCCAGCACTAAGCAAATGCTACTGTCAGGCTTATCCACAGCTAACAGTGAGCTGCTATAGGGTGAGAAAGAAGTCTTGGTCACACCCACATTTTTCAAAACTCCTACATCACTGCCTCTTTCTGAGACCACAGCACAGAATATGTGTCACAACAATAGGTCTAATGTTCATACACTTGCATGTCATATGTGTATCCTCATATGAGGCCTGGTTTTTCTGAGACTACTACCTTGTAATGGCAGAATTAGTTTACTAGCTCACACTGTTGCTCAGCAGTTAAATAATCTTATTCTGCCACTTTAAACTGCACTAAATTATCCACACTACATGCTTCTTCATTATGGAATACAGTTATATCACAATAACCTTCCTCTGATCAGTTGTTGTGTAAAAGCAAAACATTTGGTCATATGCATTTCATCTTGGCACCATGGCAATACTTACCATGAATGTCAATTGTTTTAAAAAAAATTCAGAACAATCTTCTCTCCATGCTATATTATGCAAATCAGCCCAAATGAGAGGTCAATGTGTGTGCCCCTCTCATATATAAAACTTCATCACAAGAAATGACAAATTATTTACTGTTAGAAAAATGCAACAAATGACTCCTTTTCCAACAATGATTTCAGCCTGGACCTGGTGCTTAATCATATGGCTTTTAGCACTTGTAGCCCCGCAACCTTACAATTTTGTGTGGGGAATATAAGTAAATGCTTGACCTGATTGATATGTTTGAAGAAGCTGTAGTTCATACTGAAGTAGATGCTCCTGTTGTGAAGAAAACAGAGGTTTACTGTGACTGTGAATTTGTAATTAGAAAATGTTTAAAGAAAAACTGCATGAAGAAAATTAATATTGTGTAAACCTCATGAACTTCTGGAAACTTCAAAAGCACACCTCTATATGAGAAATTTCTGAATCCTGTTAAACTCCTGAAAATAGAATCCATTGATCGTGGAAAACAGTAAAACAATCTGAAGCTAATTTGATAAATAATGACACAGTGTACTGTAATTTTGCTTACCAGTAAGAGTTAAACCCAGGTTAAGTTTACACCTAAAATGAATGAATGGGAATATGACATTAAGTAGCATATAAACAAAGATCACGTACTTTGACAACTGTCAGATTCAAAGTTCACTCCAATATGCTGACTTGAACTAATGTTGAATAAGCTAGTTCTTTGTATTTGGTTGTTGTAAATAACATCAATGGCAGATGCCTCAACTTAGACGTTTAGCCACATTTCACAGTGCAACACATACATTCTCCTGTCTAAATTAATGCAGATACACATCGAAGGAGGCCCTTCCAAAAGACAAATACAATGCATGCAGCGGAACAGTCTTTACAATACACTACTTTTATTTATAGAGAGAAACATTAAGAGATAATCTTTTACAAGGCATAAGACAATTAAATAGGTTACAATTGCATTTCTTGGAGAGATGAATGTTTTTAGGTCTTAAGATGTTGCTGATATGAATCCAATAAGTTCCTCAGTCATGTACTTGGCATTAAAGTATCCTCTCCTTACATCCTGTTTTGGCTGGCAGCGGTAATAAGTGGCGTAACATCCATTTGTCATAGGCCATAACAAAGCAACTGCTTATGCTGCACCTGAAGGTCGTATTAATTCTACTGCAACTTTCACATACAATAGTTTGGCACAGTCTACATTGTGTTTAAATTAACATTCCACTTGCTCTACTTTGCCAATTTCAAAGCTAAACAGTCCATCTACTGTTAATATTCATGGTTCATAACAACACTGTTCCTGTGGAAACAGTTACTTACGTATCAACACAGTACACTGTTTCCACATTGGTAATCAATGTTTAAGCACACGTCATATATCGTTGTCCAAAAAAGGAGCAATATTAAACTCACAGTTTATGTAATGCAGCTCAATTCTAAACCAACGACAATACTGTCTGTTCACAAGTGCCTTATCACTGCAACAGGCATCGTTCTCCAAAGACGAACAGTGTTTGTGTAATACAATGTTTAGAATATCCATCATAAAGTCCAATTCCAAACCAGCCTGACACAAAAAAAAGTCCGGTGCTCATATCACGTTAAATGCATACCATTGCTACACACAGTACTTGATTCCATAGTGCCGTGCTTTCTGGCTAACTGCTACTGTTTCCTCACACTGTTTGACCCGACAACTATCAATACTTCCCTTGCTCCACAGTTCTTACAACACATCTGCCTATTGCATTCTATTTCACACAGTACATTTAATAAAACTATTTGAAAGATCACCAGAAGCAAAATCCAAGTCTTTACATAAGGAACTCGTATAGAAAATAGCACAGCAAACATAGTCACACACTTCATGATCTACATAATGTAACGATATGAAAAATATTCTGCATCATCAGAAACATATCTGTGGAGTACAAAGTAATAAAAGAAAGGGGAAAAAATATAGCTCGTTATTAGCCAAGGCATCACATTGTATCTGTAAGTTATTGCACATCAACACCATTGATTGAACCATTAACAGCAGCTTGTAGCACTTCCTCTTGGTCTTTCATACAATTAAAGGTTTCCTGAGTTTCTGATAACTACTGCCTCAGGTGATCCCCGTCATTGTATCCCAACATGGCTAAATGTCGCCATGTGCCTTCATTTTGTGCCATAGCAACTGCCCACAGTTTTATGCATGTGAATGTAAACTTTGCTCAGATTCATCACATCCACAATTCATGCACTATGTGACTGCATCTGATTCAGTGATGCACATGTTTGTGGTGACTGACAGTGTTGCTGTTGAGTACTGTCTTGCATTGGTATCACCGACATCTAATCAGTGTGCATGTTTTGTAGCTGTTGAGATGGTGTCACTGTATTTTGCATCCAACCACTGGTTCCAGGATTCTGCCAAGACCCGTTTGCAGTCCTCATATTTTTATTATTGTTGTTGTTACCAAAACTGTTATTTTTCATCTTTTTCTGTTATAGTTGTTGTCGCTACCATTCTGGTAGTGTGATAAACCTTTTGCATTTTCTTTATGTTTTCGTCTTCTTTAAGGTCAAAGAGAGAAGATGAAGCGGTAGCCCATCATAGAGCCTATGCCTACTGTCATGTATTTTTTGACTTTCAGTTGTTAAAAAACAGAGGATTTTTCTGGTACCAGTAGGAGGAAGGAAGGATTCGCGCTCAGCTACTGAACGAGGGAGAAGCACGCCATTTTTAGCGAGTAATTGTAGACCGCCATTTTGGAGTTGCTATGAATTCAGTGAGGAGTATGTATTTCATATGTGCACCGTTTAGAAAAATACAGTATTGTTTTATTAACAGAAAGGTCGTGTGAGTTGTTATTTCAAATAGTACAATAATTACAAGAACTGAAGCCCACCTGTGTACTTTGGAAAATTACGAAGATCCGATAAGCTTAATGGGAACACGGTCAAGACTTCAAAGGTGAACACGGCGACCAAACGTAGCATTATAAAGAATGGTAAGCACAAATCTACAGTGGAGAAAGAAACTACTTCGCCTTGCAAAATAATATGAACGAATACGAACTTATTTCCAGGCATAGCTCATCTTATTGTGCTTGTCATTCATGCCGAAAAATTAATCTCATTAATTCAATACATTTTAAAAAGCCACACATTTCAACATTTTATTATCATCTATTCCATTATTTTATTATATTATAAAGTGGCGACAGGTGACAGGCACGATAGGTAGTGTTAAAACTGTGAGTACTAGTATTGTTAGGAAAATGAATATACATGTATGTTAAAAATTTCTTTATGTTCCATGTACGCTGATGGTGTGCGGGAGACGGTGATGTGATACTGAAGAAATACTATCAAAAGGGAATAATAAATAAATTAGAAGGAAGAAGGCGACAATACCAAGAGCACACAACAAAGCACAATAGAGGAAGTACCATTTACAAGACAACAATCAGGTAGGACCGCGCAATGCATATAGAGAATGCGTTCCCGGTAGACCTATTAGAAAATCCATCCACCTATTTCCTAAAATCCAGAACCTAAAGCTTCAGAGATTAACGCTATTGTAGTCAAGTAGAGATGATGACATTTCTTTATTAGTACGGAAAATATATTGATTGAAGAACAGTTGAGACTACAATTACATACAACTGTATATGCATTTTTTCGCGTGAGAAGTAGCGCGGAAGTAAAAACTTAAAAAAGAAAATTTTTATTTCAATAACTGCAGTGGTATAAGGATTTCTATAATGGAGAGTCAAAACAATAAGGAAATGTCATTCGAAAATCAGAATGCCAATGTAGTGGATGTTCATTTGCAAAATGCAGCAATGAGTGGTTTGGAACCGTTTAGCGGTGATTATTTGGATGCTGGGCGCGGCATGCCATTGTTGCATTCGACGCCCGTGAATACAGAACATTTAATTACAAGCAATATGTTAATTACAGTGGATGTAACTAATGGCACCTCGAGGCAAGAGAATATTTTAAGTGAGAGCAGTACGTGTAGTACGGACGCAGATGCTGATAGGCGTAGGCCGGAAGTGAATATGGAAGATATGCAAGCCATATTTCGAGCCTTAACAGAATCCATACAAACAAGCATGAATGCAATGAAAGCAGACATAAATTCAAAAATGTCAGGTTTAGAGACTAAAATGTCAAGTTTACAAATGATACAAGCAGACATGACCACAGTAAAGTCCGAGATCGAGAAGGTTAATACAAACACACATTTCAGATGAGGTAAAAAATTTGCGCACAGAACTCAGTAGTCTGGACACAAAGTTCACACAGCAGATTTCACAAATCTCCGTGGAGGTGGATAGGAAAATTAATGAACAAGTACAAATTTCGGATCACGATATGGGTGAGAAATTAAAAGGCATAATGGGCGAAAAATTTTAAACACTAACACACACGTATCGACAGGGGCTATCCGGAATTAGAGAAACCCAAGAGAATTTACAGGCAATGCAAAAGAATACGCAGGTCAACTTAGACAATGTACAATCAGAAGTAGCGAAACTACAGTCTTTCTGTGACGACCTGCCAGAAAATGTAGAAAAAGTCACATTGGAGGTAGGATTACTCAAGTTAGAACACAAGAGGATCAACTCAGACATTGTGCAGCTTTATGAATCGGTAAAGAGCAATGCAAAGGACGAAAATACAACGTTCGCAGAAAAATGCGTACGTGAACAGCGTACCTATGTGGAAGCGGTAAAGGAAGTAATGGGGGACAAGGAAGAAGAAATCTTAAAACGCGTAGGGCATGATATCAGACAGTTAGAACAACGGTTAAGAGACGAAATAGTTAACAAACAAAGTACGGTAATATCATCACCTGGGGCAGTAAGCGGAGCGATAAACAGCCATCCGCCAGTGGGAGAAATCAGTGGCGCGGACAACAATGCCCAACCCACGCCGCACGACCGCATGCTGATGCGCGACGCGAGCAGCGGGCAAAACTTTGCTGAAACAAATATACCATCACCGCAGGGAAATGCTGTTCCGCCGTGCTGGACAGCATTGTTAATAGATGAGAGCTTAATAAAACATCGACAGTTACCCGTATTCTCACATGAGAAAAAGCGAACGCACCCGGTAGTGTTTGTCCGAGCCTTTAGAAATGTACTGCCCAGGACTTGGACAGAAGCTCAAAAGATTAAATATGTAGTAGGACACACCGAGGGTGATGCCCTTTTGTGGGCTACGGAGACGTCAGAACTTTGCGAGACAGATGATCAGTTTGAGAATGCATTTTTAGATAAATATTGGTCAACAGCTATCCAGGAGAGGTTAAGACGAGAGGTATTTAACCCAGTACCATATCATTCAAAATTCGGGGGGCTAAGAAGCTATTTTGAAAAATACCTAAACAAGACCCGTTACTGGAATAATCCGATATCCCAGATCACGTAAGAAACAGATTGCCAAATCGCTTGGTCTAGCAGGCAACCCTTGTTAGGGAACGGCCACCAGGCGGCAGCAGCGTCACACCCTTACTTGTGGAATCAACCACTAGATGGCACTCCGTTCTGTGAAATATGTGGCAACATCGGCCGAACGCGTGCAGCATTCCACTATTTGGCGTCTGTGAAGTACAGCTGTTTCTGACATACCGGTGGTAGTGGATCGAGTCGTCATGCCGAGGGCATGCGAGTATATCAACTGTGGAAGGAGTAGACGAACAAATCCTGAACTGAAAATGTTCAGATTCCCGTCCAAAATAAAGAAAGATTACACGAGTGGATTTTAAATTCAGGTAAATCTATAAATTAGTTACGAGTAAGAATTAATAAAGATCCCTAAGCATTCGATCCTATCTAAATTTTGTCGATCTTATGTTCTGATATAACGTGGCAGCCCTTCCTGTACAAGAATCATATCATATAATTTTTAAATGAAATCTTTGCTGCGATTTGGACTTTTTTTAAACTGTTTATTCACTTCACTATCGTAATTTTGGCTGTAGAGGCAATTTTGTGTGCAATGTGAAAACTGAAACCAATATAAGATATGAATAACAAAACGCAAATCATAGTGTGGTAGCATTTGGTAAACAATTTAAGAAGCATTACCTTACAAGACCTTTCCCTTGGTACTTGAAAATGGCTCTAGAACTGAGATCGCAACAGTGAAATAAATGAATAATAGACGTCATCTAACTGCTAGGTCATTGGTCCCTCTAAATCCTGGTATATACTAGAGCGAACGAAGTGAACGAGTGTAAAACCTCGTTTACACTGCTGCAAATGAGTATTCATAGATAATTCGCCAATGTTCAGTTCCATTCGTTTATACATGTGAACAAACGTTTATACTGGAATGAAGGGAGCAGGATAGAAGAGAACGAGCATAGCATGCAAACTATAGACGCTGCCTATTTTAATTTTTTTTTATCTGTGCGCTAATAATCCTCACACAGCTTTCACTCGAAAACAACACTGCTTATAGTAACATGTCTGCGCGAGAGCAGATTGTGTATTACTTTTCATTTCGCATATGATTGTGAGAAGTATCCCTACAGTAGAAATAAACTTGGTTTGTGGAATTACAGGAGCTAATCTACATTCTTCGATTGAAAACTCGGGATAAACCATAGCCGATCATGGTCTACAGTCAGCTGTGTGACGAATGCATTTTGCGCGCAGTGCTCTAGCCGAACACAAATCAGCGTCATTCACGTCACCGAAGATACAGCATTGCCAATTCCATGACATGGACAGGTCAGTTAGCATTGTAGCGTTGCCTGCGACATCTGTTGACTGACAGGAAAACTATTTTTACGGTTGCCTGTTCCACCGTAAGGACAGTCAATCTGTTTCTTATGTGATCTGGGCCGATATCTCATGTCGATGTACTGAAAATCTTAAAGAACAAGTTATCTGCAAATGTTAGGGAAAAATTAATAACTGTTCCCGAATATGATCTCGAGTATTTTCTTTCAGTGCTCGACTCAATAGATCTGATTCATGAGGATGGGCAAGCCGCGCCTAGTTATCGTAACGGTAATGGGCACAACCCAAATGGGAAGAACTACGGTAACGGCAATGGCTTTGGAAATTATAACGGTCGTTTGCGTATGAAAGAATGGCATCCGTATGCACCGCTGCACGTCAACGGAAATCCGTACAATCGGTCTACCCATCAGCCACAGGGTGACCGAGGGTACGAAACTAAATATCAGCCCCATAGGTACGGTAATGGCCGAGACAATAGAAATTCGAGGGAAAACTTCGACAATAGGCGACAAGGAAATGCAAATTACCAGGAACGGAATATGCAACACAGGGATCCGAGCGATAACAGGTGGCCCATACAGTCAAATCGAAACAACCGGGACACGAACTGGCGAGCACGCGAACATACGGTAAACATAGTAGAAGTGACGGCAGAAAATGAAACAATACCTTTACCGGCCCCAGGAAATAATAATCGAGCGTGACTAGAGGAAGAAGGTAATGAACTATCAGTGTGCCACAGTACTAATATGAGCGACTTAAACACTAAAACGAACAGGAACGGAAAGGAGGAAGCAGACACTGAAACAAACCTACACATACAGCATATCCGGAATCTATTTTTAAGGTATGATAAGGACGCAGAAATGAAAGTAAAGACTTGTTTATCGAAGAGAAAGAAACAACACGCAAGGTAAGTGAAATTATTCAAGCAACAATAAAGGTAAAGGTGGGAAACATAGATGTACTAGTTGTTTTGGATACTGGCATGTCGACAAGCCTAATGTCTACTGGCTTGTTCAAAGAGATAGCGAGGGAAGTAAATGTACCCACACTACCTGTAGAGAACTGTAAGATCGTAACAGCGATGGGACGTAAATCTAAAGTTAGAAAATTACAGGCTAGCATACCCATTATCATATGTGGTATAATTTTGCAGTGTACTTTCTTGTTGGTAGACAAACTTATAGTGAACTGCATACTTGGTATGGAGGTGTTCAGAAGATATGGGATAAAAATAGACATCGGCAGCGGGGAATGCCAATTTCATGTAGGGGAGCGCACACTGACTGTGGACTTAATAAGAACTACAATGACAAATCAGATTAGGCCAATACCAGACATTAATGTTAAACTTGTCTACCCGCAATCTTTAATGGCAAAGGAGATGGAACTTGATGACCCTGGTAGGGAGATCCTCGATGAGCAAATAGTAGACAGTAAAATAAGTAAATCCACTTGTCTTAACAATGAACAGCGAAGTGAACTGACAAAATTACTCTTCAAATATCATAACATTTTTCGTAAACAACCTAGTGTTATTAAGGGATATGAGTATAAAATGGAAGTATACCCGCATGAAACATATTGTAGAACATCATATGGCACCCCTTGGGCAAAGAAAGAGGCAGTAAGAAAAGAAATAGAGCGTATGATTAGGTGGAGGGTTATTGAAACATTGCACTCACCCTACTGCAGTCCGATTCTCGCAGTTGGTAAAACTGACGGAACGGTGCGGTTGGTGTTAGACACGAGGGAAATAAACAAAATCATCGTTCCTATAAGAACAAGGCCAGAGAATCTAGAAGAGCAGCTATTAAAGTTTCATGGCGTTAAGTATTTAACATCCCTTGATTTGAAAGCTTCGTACTGGCAAATTTTATTACATGAAGAGAGTAGAAAGTATACAGCTTTCATAAATGCCGGGAGGAGCTACCAATTTAGGGTGCTGCCTTTCGGATTAAATGTGAGTGCTGGTGAATTTATTGAAGCATTAGACATGGTACTTGGACCGGAACTGCTTAGCCAGGTTACACTCTACGTTGATGATCTATTAATTGCAACTCAAACATGGGATGAACATGTAAGTATTTTGGAAAGGATTTTTCAAATAATTGATGAATACAATGTCACAGTTAACTTTAAAAAGTCTGAATTCGGAAAGGAAAAAATAAAATTCTTAGGGCATATTATTTCACCAGTAGGAATTCTACCTGACCCCAGTAAACTAGATGCGATACAGAATTTCCCAACACCCTATACTAAGAAACAATTAAAAGGTTTTCTAGGAATGGCCTCGTTTTTCAGGAAGTTCCTGCCACAACAATTGTTGAACAGTAGTTCACTATTAAACTTACTGCATAAAAACCACAGTTGGTTGTGGACTAAAGAATCTGAAAATGATTTTCAGCAGATTAAGCAGGCGCTGATTAATGCGCCTATCATGAAACACCCAAATATGGAATTGGATTTTTGTTTAAGCACCGATGCTAGTTATCAGGGGCTCAGTGCGTGCCTGTTTCAAATAATAACAAAGGATGGTAAGGAAGAAGTCAATGTAATCAGTTCTGCCAGTAGAGCCCTCACAGAATGTGAAAGATCTTATTCCGTAACTGAGCTAGAAGCGTTAGCAGTAGTTTGGGCGTTTCGTAAATTTCAATATTACCTTTGGGGAAAACATACCAAAGTTTACTGTGATCATCAAGCCTTGTCCTTTCTTCTGATGTACAAGTTGTTACATATGAGAATAGTGAGGTGGTGCATGTATGTCCAAGAGTTTGATTTTGAGATAGTGTACATAAAAGGGGAACAGAATGTTTTGGCAGATGCACTATCATGGTTACCGCAAGGTCTTATCGATTTCCACGAGTTAGAGGAACAAACATCAGACTTCAAGGTGCTTTTAATAAACGATGGAACTTTTAAACCATATTATATTAAAATGTGCAAAAACATGCAACATTTACAGGAAGAAGACCCGAGATGGAGCAAGGTAAGGAAAAAATTTCAGGCTAGAACACACGAACGTTTAGAGCAGTATTACATTATACATAATGGCGTCCTGTTTCACAGAAGAGATCGATGAATGGATAAGTGGTGTGTGTGCATACTGCAGGAATGTGTGGAAAACTTAATTCAACACACGCACCGCACATGGGGGCACTATGGAGTGCTAAAGTGGGCCGCCAAAATTTCTACGTATTGTTATTTCCCTAATATGAGGCGACGTATAGAGCAAGTAATCAGACGCTGTGTGGTGTGTCAAAAGGTCAAACATCAGAATGGGGCATGTCTTAACGTACAAAACCGAATAATACCAAAGCAACCAAGAGATCTTGTATCTATTGACGCCGCAGGACCTTATCCCCAAGCCCGCGGCGGAGTTAAATACATCGTAGCCCTGTAAGATGTTTTTAGTAAGTATCTCCAGCTGTACGCAGTCAAAACAGTTAGGCCAGGGCCTACGGCACAAAGACGTAGTCTTAGATGAGAAAGTACGGCGAGAACTAATAACATTGGAAGAGCAAGCTCAAATAAGGAAAGGAATTTACGACAGGAAATTGAAAAACGTAACAGAATTCCAGATTGGACAGGAGGTACTACTAAGAACGCATCCAAAATCATCGAAATTAAAGGCATTGAATAAAAAATGGCGATTGTTATATGTTGGTCCATATACCATTGTTGACAAGCCACATCCGGGGTGCTACTTGATAGGAAATATAAAAAATGGTAAAATAAAAGGCATGTATCCACATAAAGATTTGAGGAAATTTATTAAATGAAAATTCAAATCTCATTCTGTCCTTATCTGTTGCATCAGTAAAACACAAGAAGGTAGGAGGTTTGTGGCTCTTTGACGAATAAACCGACTGGCACTCGGTTCCTCTCCAGCTAGGTGGTACAATATTTATATTTCCGGTGCCCTCTCCCTCTTCTACTAACCTGCTTAATCAATAAGGAATGTTCAATTTTCTTTTACTATCTAACATGCAGAGAGTGAGATGCAGCCTAGTGAAAATAAATTTTCCTTGTATTTTGATATTGTACTTTCTTCACTTAATTCACAGCGCGCGAGCTTTAAGCGAGAGGCATGAGCGATGAGGTATACTGAGCCATGCTGCCGCGCTTAAAGCAGAGCGTACTTCAACAATTATACATTAAGCGGCTAACAGCTGATCATAGGGGCCAAGTAGGCAAAAAGCAAGGTTGAGTTCAGTGTCCCCTGTACGATGCGCAAAGACACACTGCGCACCGCGACGGAAACCATTCTAGAGTTTAAGCGAATTGGCATCCACACCGCGCAACCAGCTGGACAAAACGGAAGTGACACGAAGTGGGGTACCTATCAGCTAGTTACTCTGACGTAGATGAGCAACACAAACTAAATGAATGGAGACATTTATTCCTAAATCGGCGACTATACTGTAAAGAGCACTAATTTTAAGAGTATATCATTAAGTTAAGCATATGCAACTTTTAGAAAATGAGCGCATTGACGCAAGTAAACTATAAGGAGAGTAGAATACGCTAAATTTGTGAACTTAACACAATCCATTGAACGTACATAGTTATACTTATTTCTCAGTATTCAACGTAGAAGAGAATAAACACAGGAAATGACCTATCCAACTATATACAACAGGATTAAGACAAGTTGAAAAGGGAAGTAACAACATGTACACTTGAAAGAATGCGATTAGCACATAACTTAAGAACTAAGCGACTTACATACAACACATAAGTGAGCGACGATGTGAAAGGTAGAATGAGATATAAACATAGAAAAATGCGTGTGACAGACGTAAACTATAAAATAACATATCGTACAAGATTTAGCGAGAGGAGCAGTTGTACACGTATACAACTACACTTCTTTACAGACAACATTAGAAGTAGTGAGCTTAATGTACAGGGAGAATACAAATCCACAAATTTGTTATTACAGAACTCACCTATGTTAGTTGCTATTAATTACACGATACCTTATAGTATAAGCAGCAAAATATAGCCGTAAACATGAATTGAACAACACGCGGGAGATAAGCTAAGTAAATACAAAAACCAACCAATACGCACACAACGTAATTACATGAACTTAAAACAAAAGAACTGAGATAAGTACTGTATGTTTACAAAAGTGATATGGAGAAATAAATGAAATATCACTGCTGGATAATATTTTGAAGTAGAGAGAGTGAAAGGTTTTATTAGATTCAATTGAAGGTATTAATTAGTTAATCTACGTGTGTGGTGACGTACCGTGCATGGAGTGAATCTAGGAAAAGAGTGAAAGTGTATTAGAGTAATACGAGTTCATTTATATTTGTGGGAAGATGTGGGAAGAAATAAATAGGGCGGTGGTTCTAGTGCGAGAACCCTGTAGGTAGTACATGAGTATAAATGGCGATTTATGTGGAATATTTTTAATGAATAAGTATATGGGTATACGGCAATGAATATGAAGATTAATATTACAAGGGTACCTAGGAAAGGGCCACGAAGCCGACGTAAGAAAGAATACACTATATAGTTTTAAGTCTTAGAATGAATGGTTGTATGAGTGTGGAAAGCAAAGTATGATGATGCATGTACAGTAAGTAATTATGAAAACGAACATCACGAAGAAGCAGTGAGGATTATAGAAGAAACAGTGAAGTCGATAGTAACAATGGTGCATGATAACATTTAAAACACACCACAGCACAGTGATTTGCTACACAGACATCAGAATGTAAAACAACCTAGTATGAAAAATATTTCCTTAGAGACTAACTGTTACAGCTCGAGAAACTATAAGGTTAATATAAATGAAAATATGATACACGATTCGTATGAGAATGAACACAAAATGCAGTGAAACAATATTTTCTACACTGAGTTCTTGACGCACGCAGGAGCAAAAGCATTATTTTAGCACATGCGCATTCTTATTTAGCGATAATGAATTATGAGTGGAGCTACACATGACAAAAATACGGTAAAATTATCGGTCACACATCACAAAGGTAAACATGTACATGTCGTCGAATCAATAAGGCAGAAATATGGCTTGAAATATGTGTTCACGAATGTGGAATATTACGACGATTAACAAGCAGTGATGAAGTCAGGATTCTCAAGGGATAAAACATCCACCACACTCGCTCATGAACGAGCACTTGTAAATATTATACATAGTATGAAGATTTATCAAATGCCAAGGATAGAATAAGTACACTAATGACGCACTACAAATAGCAATCCTAGAAGTAGCTTGATCTCTGAAGCAGACCTTAGCGAATCCTGTTTTCCATTTAGTGAGTAGTGCTGGAACGTATTTTCTATGTGTATTTGTGCTGGTAAAAAAGGCGCAGGAGGTTGGGCCTGCAAGTCAAGAGAAAAGCAAAAATTCAGAACAAATGAGAGATTCCTTCAAATTTACTTATTAGTGTGTAAGATGGATGATGGCTAACATGGAACCCATATAGGAAATGTGAATGTGACTTGTACATTTATGTGTCAACTTTACTATTGCCAATGTCGATGTCTATGAAAATATGTCTGTAGTATTTTCTACTGTAGTTGTGGATGTAAAAATGCGCAGGAGGTCAGTCCTGCAAGACAATAACAAGAAAGAGCAAACATTCAGAACAAGTGCAAGGTTCCTTCTAATTTACTTATTGCTGTGTCAGATGCTGCTTAACATAAGAGTCCATATACGAAATGTGAATGTGAATTGGACATTTATTTGCCGACTATATTATTGTTAATGTCGATGTCTATGTAAAATGTATGTACTCTTTTCTTCTTTTCTATGTGTAGTTGTGGACGTAAAAACGCGCAGGAGGTCAGTCCTGCAAGACAAGAATAGAAAATGCCAATATTCAGAATAAATGAAAGATACCTCCTGATTTACATATTAGTGTGTAAGAGGGTGCATGTCATGGAATCCGTATATGAAATGTGAATGTGAATTGTAAATTTATGTGTCAACTCTATTATTGTCAATGTTTATGTCTATGTATGCACTATTATCAATTTTATGTGAGATTTTATACTTGAAGAACAACAACTTATGTATGTATGTGAAGTGCAACGCGATGGACGAGTAAAATACTCGCACGTGTGAAGTGATACAAAAATATTAAGGCCTAATAATATTGAAAATAACGGCTCAGCTGTAATATGAGTAAACGCTACAGTCTAGCAAAGTGAATACAGAGAGTGTGATGCGTGTGCGACGGAGATATCAGAGGAAATCCGTATAACCACAAGTTGAGGTGTGAAAACCGCTGAACTATAGTGCACGACGGAAGATAATGCCGTATCCTGCAGTGCGGCTCTTACCTTCAATGTCACTGGTCAAAAACCTCGCCCAGGCGCGAGGTGAGGTATTGGTGTTCTTCGGGTTGAGCGTTGGAGCTGAATCCGTCGTATTCAGTCTCTGGACTGGAGGGCATATACAGGGTTATTACAAATGATTGAAGCTATTTCACAGCTCTACAATAACTTTTATTATTTGAGATATTTTCACAATGCTTTGCACACACATACAAAAACTAAAAAGTTTTTTTAGGCATTCACAAATGTTCGATATGTGCCCCTTTAGTGATTCGGCAGACATCAAGCTGATAATCAAGTTCCTCCCACACTCAGCGCAGCATGTCCCCATCAATGAGTTCGAAAGCATCGTTGATGCGAGCTCGCAGTTCTGGCACGTTTCTTGGTAGAGGAGGTTTAAACACTGAATCTTTCACATAACCCCACAGAAAGAAATCGCATGGGGTTAAGTCGGGAGAGCGTGGAGGCCATGACATGAATTGCTGATCATGATCTCCACCATGACCGATCCATCGGTTTTCCAATCTCCTGTTTAAGAAATGCCGAACATCATGATGAAAGTGCGGTGGAGCACCATCCTGTTGAATGATGAAGTCGGCGCTGTCGGTCTCCAGTTGTGGCATGACCCAATTTTCCAGCATGTCCAGATACACGTGTCCTGTAACGTTTTTTTCGCAGGAGAAAAAGGGGCCGTAAACTTTAAACCATAAGATTGCACAAAACACGTTAACTTTTGGTGAACTGCGAATTTGCTGCACGAATACGTGAGGATTCTCTACCACCCAGATTCGCACATTGTGTCTGTTCACTTCACCATTAAGAAAAAATGTTCCTTCATCACTGAAAACAAGTTTCGCACTGAACGCATCCTCTTCCATGAGCTGTTGCAGCCACGCCGAAAATTCAAAGCGTTTGACTTTGTCTTCGGGTGTCAGGGCTTGTAGCAATTGTAAACGGTAAGGCTTCTGCTTTAGACTTTTCCGTAAGATTTTCCAAACCGTCGGCTGTGGTACGTTTAGCTCCCTGCTTGATTTATTCGTTGACTTCTGCGGGCTACGCGTGAAACTTGCCCGCACGCGTTCAACTGTTTCTTTGCTCACTGCAGGCCGACCAGTTGATTTCCCCTTACAGAGGCATCCAGAAGCTTTAAACTGCGCATACCATCGCCGAATGGAGTTAGCAGTTGGTGGATCTTTGTTGAACTTCGTCCTGAAGTGTCGTTGCACTGTTATGACTGACTGATGTGAGTGCATTTCAAGCACGACATACGCTTTCTCAGCTCCTGTCACCATTTTGTCTCACTGCGCTCTCGAGCGCTCTGGGGGCAGAAACCTGAAGTGCGGCTTCAGCCGAACAAACCTTTATGAGTTTTTCCATGTATCTGTAGTGTGTCGTGACCATATGTCAATGAATGGAGCTACAGTGAATTTATGAAATCGCTTCAATCATTTGTAATAGCCGTGTACAACACTGACTTCATGAGCGTGGAGCAACATTACAGTGTGTGCGCGAGCAGTGCTGCTGCTCACATGGCGCTTGCGTCACTGCGTCGGGCGCATTAAACAATGAGCTGCTGCTGGCCATAAGTGCAGCGAACAATGAGATAACGTGTGCTGAAAGGACAACTTCTCAGAATGGCTAATGAACCAAAAGCCAAGGAGAAAAAAATGGTTCAAATGGCTCTGAGCACTATGGGACTCAACTGCTGTGGTCATTAGTCCCCTAGAACTTAGAACTACTTAAACCTAACTAACCTAAGGACATCACACACATCCATGCCCGAGGCAGGATTTGAACCTGCGACCGTAGCAGTCGCACGGTTCCGGACTGCGCGCCTAGAACGGCGAGACCACCACGGCCGGCAAAAGCCAAGGAGAAAAACAATTATCAAAATATAGTGAAAGGACAATTTAAGAAATGTAACATTTTCCCCCTGGTAATACTGCTTAACAAATGTAAGGAGAAATAAGAGACTACGGCGTTAGCACGCCATGGATGTGCGATATGTAATATGAATATATGTGAATGTAATTACGTGATATAAGTATATGTGAATGTATTTCTATGTATGAATTTGTAATGGCCGAGAAAATGAGCTTTGTAGATATACTTGTAGTAGCATAAGGGTATTAAAACTCCATTGACGTGCACCAAGTGACTGAACTATGAGCCCCAAGGTTAATATGGCTACTGTATACTGTCTCCCTAAAAAAAGAGACTTATTTCCGACAGTATACAGTAGGGGGCATTTGTGATAAACCTTTTGCATTTTCTTTATGTTTTCCTCTTCTTTAAAGACAAAGAGAGAAGATGAAGCGGTAGCCCAACATAGACCCTATGCCTACCGTCATGTATTTTTTGACTTTCAGTTGTTAAAAAACAGAGGAATTTTCTGGTAGCAGTAGAAGGAAGGAAGGATTCGCGCTCAGCTAGTGAACGTGGGGGAAGCACGCCATTTTTAGCGAGTAATTGTAGACCGCCATTTTGGGGTCGCTATGAATTAAGTGAGGAGTATGTATTTCATACGTGCACCGTTTAGAAAAATGCAGTATTGTTTTATTAACAGAAAGGTCGTATCAGTTGTTATTTCAAATAGTACAATAATTACAAGAACTGAAGCCCACTTGTGTACTTTGGAAAATTACGAAGATCCGATAAGCTTAATGGGAACACGGTCAAGACTTCAAAGGTGAACACGGCGACCAAACGTAGCATTATAAAGAATGGTAAGCACAAATCTACAGCGGAGAAAGAAACTACTTCACCCTGCAAAATAATATGAACTAATACAAACTTATTTCCAGGCATAGCTCAGCTTATTGTGCTTGTCATTCATGCCGAAAAATTAATCTCATTAATTCAATACATTTTAAAAAGCCACACATTTCAACATTTTATTACCATCTATTCCATCATTTTATTATATTATAGTAGTTTCCATTGTTGTTATTGGCAGCCTGGTAGTTATTACCATTCCCACTAGACTGCGGCATACCGTTCTTGTTCTGACCATAGTTGTGGTGTTATTTTGCCTTAAACCAGCATTTCTGCAGTTCTCATTATGGTGATAATTATTGTTCCAGTTGTTGTTGTTTGATTTCTTGGCATCCATGAGGTCCAATAAATCGATTACTGACAGGAAATTCTCCAGATGAGTATCATGAACATTGACTAATTTCTTTCATACATTAATGGGGAAATAAGCCTTTAGTATCACGAGAAAATCTCTATGAGAGATTCGTTCATCCAAATATCTGGCCATGTTAATATAATTCTTGAAGGATATTGGGACTTTATAATTCTGGTCTGTATACAAGCTTCCTAAGAAGTTCCTGCACACATGTAGATCAGACCCATCCTAAAAAGCATTTCTCAAAATCTAGAAATGTGTTGCATGTCTCTGCAACTCGGAGTACCCAGAGTGATGCATCTCCAGTTATATATGGGACAACAAACTAAATTTTCTGCCTCTGTCCATGATCTTGGCAGAGCACTTTAGAAATTCTTTATGAATACCACAGGGCTGATCAAACTTTCCTCTCACGTTAAGTTTGTCAATGTTGGTATGCCTGGTCCTGTGTAAGATATACTTTTGTTTGTCTCATAGCTAGTGTTACTGCATTGCACTTTTTCATCCCTAGTCACAGGTTCCAACATTGGTGGTGCTATTGGTGTATTACCACACTGAGGATCAATGTGGCTTACATAATTTCACTCTACATTGTTTTCATTATGCATTTACCTATAAGATTCTCCAACCTGCATTTGTCCGTTACCTTGTTACATGGTGAAGGTAGACTGTTGGTAGAGTTCCCTAACGTTACTTAGGTCCTCATGTAAGCCTTGGCAAGTTTCACCTTTGCCAAGAGCTACCTCTATAATGGCATTATCTACCTCTTTCTTTACCTCCTTCTGAATGGTGTCTCTCATCTGTGTACTCATTTCGTCCACAGTTGAACTGACTTCTTCCACTTGATCTTCTAAAGTGTCACGAGATACTTCCATTCACTGCAGATCTGCCATCAGTTTTTCCACTTCATCCAGCAGGTCTTTGTAGTTAGTCTGCAAAGTAGTGATCTCTTCATGAATACTATCTAGATCTTCCTTAAGAGCTTTATCATGAGCATCTAAGATTACATTTAGTCGTGATACTAACTCTTCATCTTGTGCAGTAGTGTTTGATTTAGTTGTTTGATCAGTTATTTCTCCCTAGGCTCCTGCTTAGCATCTCACACTTTTTTGACTGCAGTCTGCTTGGCTTCACACCATTTTTCTAACTAAGTTGTTTGGGTTCATGCTATTTTTCTAATAAAGCCAGCTTGGCTTCATGCTCTTTGTCTAATAAAGCCTGTTTCCTATCTCAGTCCTTTTCAAACTCAATCAAGAGTTGTTTTTCCCTAAGAGTCTGTTGTTCTTCAAGCTCCAATTGTTTTTCTTTGCATTCTTTTTTTCATGTCCAGCTTTTGTAACAGCATAGTAGTTAAATGTGCTCCTGGCACAATCTGTATTAGTGGATCAGCTGACACTGTCTGCTGCACAGGAATATTGATAACATTTACACTACAGGATGCCGTAAACATATTTTGTATGTCTACTACATCCTGTTTTCCAATCTGGAATAGTTTCATCTACACTTTGGGTTTCTGCTTCCCATGTGGGGATTGCAGTTGTCAGTAAAGTCTGAATCATTGTCATATCTGTTTCCTGCATACTGTCATTCTGCTGCTTCAGGGATTTCCTTTCACTTTGGCCTAACCATTGTGCTAAGCTATTGTTAAACTTCACACACAAAACACATAAAATACAGAAAATAAAAAAAATTAAAATAGCTTATAACTAAATGCATAAATATTTGCACAAAATAGTTTATCAGGGTGTTCTTAAAGTTGCTGCAACAGCTGAAGGCTGTCTCGCAGCTGATATTTTGAATGTAGGTTGTGCTGCATTTATCTACAGCAAGTTCAAAAACTATGTTATGTGCATGTAGGTTAAGCTTACTGTTGAATGATCTCAACACAGGTACATCGATCCTTATCTGTGATAGCTTCTCCAAAATAATACTGTGATACAGTTTAGTATAAGTGGCCATCTCCAGTTTATTAGATCATTTGATTTTGTTTGATTTTCTTTCCTTCCTCTCAATTCATTTAACTGTCAAAGTACATGATAAGAAAATGCATATTCATTAGTGTCATATAACGTATGACTATATACATGCAAAATTCAGATAAAATTTGTTTATCTGGCCTAACATTATAGAGTGCCCGTTGTAGTGAAACTGGCTGTATTGTATCATGTGGAGCACCCAATCAGCAGATTTCAGAGTATGCAGCACTTGCGAGAACAGATGTGGGTAGTGTATAAGGACACTTAGTGAATAAGGTCACTTAGTGCAACAATGTGAAATAGTTGTAATGCAAATGTTAAACTGTGTCACAGACCAATTTACGAATGTTCTTAACCAGGTAAAGTAATGTACAGTTAGGATAAGTCATTATCACTTTAATATGAATATCAGGATTTTTGAAGAGAAAGAACAAGTTCTGCAATCAGTGTTAACAGTGTATAAATGTCAGGAACCTTTTTCATTCAGTTTTGTACTTATAATTCAATTAGTAAAGTTCATTGTTTGCCATAATGCAAATTAACTGTGTAAACCATTAATTTTGGGAAAGCTTAACATGTATGTATATTTGCAAGTCTGGAAAACATATTATTATGGAAATCACCAACTAAATATCTGTATTTATTTATTTATTTATTGAGCCCTTTGATCATATGTAGTACAGCATACAGGATGATATTGGACTTATTACTAAGTTCAAAAAGATACATATTTAAATAATCATTTTTCAACATGCTACCAATTTCAATAGTTGTAGTTCTTACAATGATACAATGTTACAAATTACAGTAGCTTTAGTTCTTAACAGTTATTCTGGTCCAAGTATTCCTTTACTGAGTAGAAACAGTGGTACTGTAGATATTCTCTGACAGATCTTTCAAAAGCACTAATATTTTGTAAGCGTTTTATACTATCTGATAGTCTATTATAGAATTTAATACCCAGATAGCATGTACCTTTCTGATACAAACTGGTACTGGCTGGGGGTACATGCAAGTTATATTTTATTCGAGTATTATAATCATGTATATCTTTGTTTTTTAAAGTATTATCATCATTTCCAATCATATACTTTTTTACGTTCATTAGTGTGTCAACAATAAACATACACGCTAGAGGTAATATATTCAGTGCTTTAAATATTGGTTTGCAGGATTGTCGAGCACCACTCCCTGTCATAATCCTAATGGCTCTTTTTTGTATTCTGAAAGTCCCTTGAGCGCTGGGAAATTTCCCCAGAATATTAGTCCATACTTGAGGTGTGCATTGAAGTACGCATAATAGGCACACAATAGTGCCTGTTCATTTATGCGTCGTTTGGGAACCGTAAGAAGATAACAGCCCATGCTCAGCTTAGCATTAATTTGTTCTATGCGTTTGCCGTATTTTAAGTCTCTTTGTATCCAGATGCCAAGAAATTTTGTAGCCTCATCATTTGCAGTAGGGTGTTGATTGATTTTTATTTCTGGATGTATCAATGTGGTGTTTTGGTGGTTATGGAAATTTAAGGCTACTGTTTTGTTGTAGTTTATTATCAACTGATTTTCTGCTGTCCAATTACTTAGATGTTTTGTAACTGTGTTTACTTCCTCTTGTAGATCTTCATTTTTTGCTGCTTTTACCAGTATTGTTGTGTCGTCAGCAAACAGTATTACTTTGTGGGAATCAATATGTATATCCAAATCATTGATATATAACATGAAAAGTAGGGGTCCCATTACCGACCCTTGCAGTACCCCGCAAGTGATTGGGCTTTCTGATGATACATATTCTGTTATTATTCGTGCTTTATCATCTATGAGTCTGATGGATGCTTTTTGTTTACGGTCGCTGATAAATGAATGAATCCAATCATTTGTCAACCCCCTAACTCCACAGTGCTCTAGCTTCTTCAATAGGGTTTTGTGGTTTACCATATCAAACGCTTTGGTTAGGTCCAAAAATATACCTGTTGTTTGTTGTTTTTCATGTATTGTTTTTAATACAGTAGATATGCATTCATAGATTGCTGTCTCCATTGATTTCTTGCTTCTAAAGCCATGTTGAGTATTAGATAGCACACTATTTTTCTTTATAAACTTTAACAACTTACTACACATAATTTTTTCTATTACTTTTGAGAAACAGGATGTTAATGTAATGGGATGATAGTTTATTACTTCATCTTAGTCACCAGCTTTGAAAATAGGGATGACTTTTGATGTTTTTAGTTGATCTGGAAAGATGCCTGACTCTAGGGAACAGTTGCATAAGTGAGTAAGGGGGTCAATTATATTTTGGATACAGACTTTTAGGATTCTGTTCAGTATACCATCAATTCCTGCTGAGTATGTTGTCTTTAGTTCTCTGACAGCCTTCAACATCTCCTCCCTGCTTACTTGGTCCACAAACCTTAAAAAGTTATTACGGTTTAAGTGTACCATTAAAGGTTTCATTTTTCTTTACGTAATATAGCAGAAAATACGAAAAGACCGTACAGTCGTATTTTCTGTTTACATTCTGCTGCAGCAAATCTATAGAATTTCGTTTAGTTGTTCCTTGCTCTCTCCAGCAATTTAACTTAGCGTACCTCTTCATTATTTAACTAGCATTTCCGGAAAGTAGCGTAAAGTTTAAGTTGTTGTTTCACAAACTTTGCACTTTTGTTTTTGTTTACACAGAGTTGCGTATAGGCCAAATTTGTGTAAACATATTTTTGTGTTTATCTGTAATTTAACTGACTTATTCTTAATAAACTATTACGTTTATCATGAGTGAAAAGTGTTTGACTTGTCGTAGAATTGTTAGGTCGGGGCTTTGGTGTGATGGATGCTGTAGTTTTTTCCATGTGGGTGACTGTAGTGCCGTAGGAATAGGGGAAGTAAATGAGACTCATCAGTGGTTTTGTAGGATTTGTAGTAGAGATAGGAAGATACTAGAACAGGAGGGGAAAATTGCCGCCCTTCAGGCTGAGTTAGACAAGGCCAGGGGAGATCTTGACAGGTTAAGGAGGGAGAAGGGTAAAGAGAGGTGGGAAGTGGCAACAGGAAACAGGAGGAACAGGCCTAGAACTTTGTCTGACAGCTTTATGGTGAATGTGGGAAATAGATTTGACCTGTTGCTTCAGTTAGAAGCTGGTGAGCCTCCAGCAGTTGCAGGTGTAGACAGGGCACAACAAACTTTCAGCAGCAAATTGAAAAGTAAGAATGTAGAGAAATCAGTAAATAGAAAGAAAGTGTTGTTGTTAGGTAGTTCCCATGGAAGAGGTGTTGGCCAACTTTTGCAGGATGAACTAGGATCAGAATACCAGGTCACCAATTTTAAAACCTAGTGCTGGTCTGGAGCAGGTGACAGAGGATTTAGGATCACTTTGCAAAGATTTCACTAAGGAAGACACCGTGGTTATAGTGGGTGGGGCAGGTAACAGTATTGACAGAGATCCTGGGTACAGTATAGAGTGTGACCTGGTGAAGATTGTATCAGCATCGAAGCATACTAGTGTTGAGTTTGTATCTGTTCTTGGGCGCCATGACCGACCTCATTTGAACTCTTCTGTCAAGAGAGTTAATTTGGAGCTGGAACGGCTGCTCATGTCGGGTGCGGGGTCACACATTGGCGTGGTTCATGTTGATTCTCTCAGTAGGTGGGATTATACTAGGCATGGCCTTCACCTCAACAGGAAGGGGAAGGGTAAATTGGCTGGGGAAATAGCAGGAAAGTTAAAGGGGGGAGGCACTGTCATGAGTGGTAAAATACCAGTGGTTATAGGATTCAGAAAAGACCCTTTTTAGGGTAGGGAGGACAGAAAGAAAGCAAATTTTAAGAGAGGTTAGAACTGAGACAAACCTTCAGTTTGAGAAAGAAATAAAAAAACGTAATTCCAGCTTATTGCATCAGCATAAACAGCCATTGGTTAAGAATTTTCAACTGTCAGCAGATATTTTAACTCCACCCAATTTTAACTCAGTCAATGTGAAATGTCAGCTATCTTTATTGCATCAAAATATTCGAGGACTTAGAAATAAAATTAAAGAATTAACTATCTGCATAGATGAATTAGAGTCTTCAAACTCAGCTGACATAATCTGCCTCTCTGAACATCATGTGACCACTGGTATAGAACTTTTAAGTGTTACAGGGTTTAGGTTAGCATCTCACTTTTGTAGATCAGAAATGGAGAATGGAGGAGTTGCCGCATTCATCAGGAACTGTCATAAATTTAAGAACATAGACATTCATAAATTTTGCCTAGAACAGCATATGGAAGCATGTGCAACAGAATTAGAATTTCACAAAAAAATCCTTCATAATATTAAGTGTATATCGAGCACCTGCAGGTAACTTTAATCTGTTTGTAAACCACCTTGAAGCTGTACTGGCCCATTTAACAACCAAAAACAAAGAAATAGTGGTTGCTGGTGATTTCAATGTAGATTTCCTTAAAGACTCTCCCAATAAGAACTTATTTGAGTTAGTAACACTATCATTCAACTTAATTCCCACTGTAAAGTTCCCCACTAGGATAGCCACTTGCTCACAAACAGCCATTGATAATATCTTTATAGAAAAATCCAATGAACAAAATTATATTACAAAACCAATAGTCAATGGCCTCTCAGACCATGACATGCAGTTCCTTCTGTTAAATGTTAATACTGAACAGGATATAAAATCTGTTAAATCTGAGCTCAAGAGGGTAATCAGTAAGCCAAAAATTGATTATTTTAGGACACTCCTCATAGACATTCACTGGACTGATGTTTACAGTGCTCATGGCATGAATGAAAAATATAACATTTTTGCTAATAAAGTGCTTACCTTATTCGAACACTGCTTTCCCCCAAAACTTACCAAGGTTAGAGCAAAGTCTACAAAGAAGCCATGGATTACTCGAGAAATAGGGGTATCTTGTAAAACAAAAAGAAAACTGTATCTGTCAATCCGAAACATTTCCAATGTTGATGCTATAGCACATTATAAGAAATACTGCAAAATATTAAGGACTGTAATACAGATGTCAAAGCAAATATATTACAAGGAAAAGATATGACCAGATAACAAAATAAAGACAATATGGGATATAGTGAAGGAGGAGACCGGTAGAACCAGACATGAAGAGGAACAAATAGCATTAAAAGTAAATGATACATTGGTGACAGATGTGTATAGTGTTGCAGAACTTTTTAACAAACATTTTATAACTGTTACTGAAAAGATGGGGTTGTCAGGTTCGGTAGATGCTGCTATGGATTACCTTAGACCAGACATTTCAAGTAACTTCCATAATATGAATTTGACCCTCACTACCCCAACAGAAATAATATCCATCATAAAATCTTTAAAATCAAAAACATCCAGTGGGTATGATGAAATATCAACAAAGTTAATTAAAGAATGTGATTCTGAGCTAAGTAACATATTAAGCTATCTGTGTAACCAGTCATTTATCAGTGGAATATTTCCTGAATGGCTGAAATATGCTGAAGTTAAGCCACTGTTTAAGAAGGGAGATAAAGAAATAGCATCAAATTTCCGTCCAATTTCACTGTTGCCAGCATTCTCAAAAATTTTCGAAAAAGTAATGTACAGTCGTCTTTATAACCATCTTATCTCAAATAACATACTGTCAAAGTCACAGTTTGGATTTCTAAAAGGTTCTGATATTGAGAAGGCTATCTACACTTACAGTGAAAATGTGCTTAATTCATTAGACAAAAAATTGCAGGCAACTGGTATATTTTGTGATCTGTCAAAGGCATTTGACTGTGTAAATCACAATATCCTTTTAAGTAAACTAGAATATTATAGTGTAACAGGAAATGCTGCAAAATGGTTCAAATCTTATATCTCTGGTAGGAAACAAGGGGTGTTATTAGGAGAGAGACATATATCAAGCTATCAGGCATCATCCAACTGGGAACTAATTACATGTGGGGTCCCACAAGGTTCCATTTTGGGGCCCTTACTTTTTCTTGTGCATATCAATGACCTTTCATTAGTAACATTACCAGATGCCAAGTTTGTTTTGTTTGCCGATGATACAAACATTGCAATAAATAGCAAATCAAGTGTAGTCTTAGAAAGATCAGCCAATAAAATATTTGTGGACGTTAATCACTGGTTCCTAGCCATTTCTTTGTCACTAAACTTTGAAAAAACACACTACATGCAGTTCAGAACTTGTAAGGGGTGTCCCAAGAGTATATGTCTAACATACGATGACAAGAAGATAGAAGAAGTGGACAGTGTTAAATTCTTAGGATTACAGCTTGATAATAAATTCAACTGGGAGGAGCACACCACAGAACTGCTGAAGTGTCTTAACAAATCTCTGTTTGCAATGCGAATTTTGTCAGACATAGGGGATATAAAAATGAAAAAGCTGGCATACTATGCTTACTTTCATTCCATAATGTCATATGGGATTATTTTTTTGGGTAATTCATCAAGCCAAGCTAAAGTTTTCCGGGCACAAAAACGTGCAGTAAGAGTTATATGTGGTGTGAACCCAAGAACATCCTGCAGAAGCCTGTTTAGGGAACTAGGGATACTAACTACTGCTTCCCAATATATTTATTCCTTAATGAAATTTGTCATTAAAAATATATCACTTTTTCAAACCAACAGTGCAATTCATGGAATCAATACTAGAAATAAGAATAATCTTCACAAGGATTTAAAGTCACTTAGTCTTGTACAAAAAGGTGTGCATTATTCAGGAACACACATTTTCAATAACTTGCCAGCAGCCATAAAAAGCTTAACAGCCAATGAAATTCAGTTTAAGAGAAGCCTAAAGGATTTATTGGTGGCCAACTCCTTCTACTCCATTGATGAATTTCTTAGTAAAACCAACTGATTTGTATATAAGTACAACATAACTTCTGCACAATTTCAGTGCAGTAATGTGTTCATTGAAAATATGTGTGTGTGTGTGTGTGTGTGTGTGTGTGTGTGTGTGTGTGTGTGTGTAAGTATAATCTAACTTCTGCACCATTTCAGTGCAGTAATGTGTTCATTGTAAATAAGTATTACAGTAGTTGTATTACATGTTTATTACCTTATAAATAAATAAAAAACTTTTTTATTTCAAATTCAGTGCATTAGTATTTGTAAAATGACTCTTAGTGTTCATTAAAAAATGACGATCATTCCACTTGGGACCTGTGGAATGGTACATTAGCTTATTTGTTTTAGTTGTAAATATTTGTTATGTATTGTTGTTTTTCTGACATGTTCCACATCCTGGAGGAGCTCCTCACTATGGATCAATTGGAATGAAAGTAAATCTAATCTAATCTAATCTTGTTTACCACTTGATGCTGAGTTGAACTAAAATTAGTTTTTATTGAATTTTCAACTATCCTAGCGAAGTATTTGTTGAATATGTTTGCTGTTTCTGTAGGCTGTAAAATCTTTTTATTGTTGTGTATCAAGACAATGTTCTCCTGAGTTCTCTTATTTTTGCCAGTTTCTTTTTTAATGTCGTCCCACATAGCTTTCACTTTATTTGTAGAATTATTTATATAGTAATCATTGTCCATTCTTTTTGCCTGTTTATTGACCTATTGTAAGATTTTAGTGTATGTTTTGTAGCGAGTATGCTTTTCCTCAGTGGCATTATTTTCTTTGCAGATTCTGTGGAGCTCCCTTTTTTCTGGCAAGAAGTTCTGATTCCCTTAGTAATCCAACCCTTTCCTCTTGTCTTCTCTCTTATATTTACCATTTCTTGAGGAAAGACTGTATCAAAATGCTTTACCACTTTTTCTAGAAAAATATTGAATTTCGAATTCAGATTTTGCTTTTCATAGACATCAGACCAGTCTTCAGTATGCAATAGTGAGTTAAAGTGGACAATGCTTTTCTGCCTGTAGATCCTTCTCTTGACCTTTAGTAAGTTATTCACAACCGGTCTTCCTTCCTTTGTGGTGGTAAGTATTTGAGCTTTGTGGTCACTGTATCCTGTGTTAAACACTTTTACTGACCACTCCAATTTCTCTTTATCAATCACGATTTGATCTTAACCTGTCTGACTGGTTGGTGTTATTTATTTATTGTACTTTTTTGCATGGAGACACCAACTGGTGTCTTTTGCAAACGTCATAGCATTTTTTACAAGTTTAGTGTAGTCATATATACATACGTGATTACATATACATGATACAAATGTACCATTGTACCTAATAAGGCACAATATTGGGTGTTACATCGTACCTCTTACAAATATTCAGATTTTACACTACTCTCTCTCTCTGGGGGAAACATTTTACGTGCGAAAAATATATCTAAAAACAAAGATGATGTGACTTACCAAACGAAAGCGCTGGCATGTTGATAGACACTCAAACATAAACACAAAATTCAAGCTTTTGCAACCAACAGTTGCTTCATCAGGAAAAATGTTGGTTGCGAAAGCTTGAATTTTGTGTGTATGTTTGTGTTTGTTTGTGTGTCAGTCGACGTGCCAGTGCTCTCGTTTGGTAAGTCACATCATCTTATGTTGATAGACACACAAACACACACTCAAAATTCAAGCTTTCACAACAAACGGTTGCTTCGTCAGGAAAGAGGGAAGGAGAGGGAAAAATGAAAGGATGTGGGTTTTAAGTGAGAGGGTAAGGAGTCATTCCAATCCCGGGAGCGGAAAGACTTACCTTAGGGGAAAAAAGGGCACGTATTCACTCGCACACACACATATCCATCCGCACATACACAGACACAAGCAGACCTTTGTAAAGGCAAAGAGTTTGGGCAGAGATGTCAGTTCAGGCGGAAGTACAGAGGCAAAGATGTTGTTGAAAGACAGGTGAGGTATGAGCGGCGGCAACTTGAAATTAGCGGAGGTTGAGGCCTGGCGGATAACGAGAAGAGAGGGTATGCTGAAGGGCAAGTTCCCATCTCCGGAGTTCTGACAGGTTGGCGTTAGTGGGAAGTATCCAGATAACCTGGATGGTGTAACACTGTGCCAAGATGTGCTGGCCATGCACCAAGGCATGTTTAGCCACAGGGTGATCCTCATTACCAACAAACACTGTCTGCCTGTGTCCATTCATGAGAATGGACAGTTTGTTGCTGGTCATTCCCACTTAGAAAGCTTCACGGTGTAGGCAGGTCAGTTGGTAAATCACGTGGGTGCTTTCACACATGGCTCTACCTTTGATCGTGTACACCTTCCGGGTTGCAGGTCTGGAGTAGGTGGTGGTGGGAGGGTGCATTGGAGAGGTTTTACACCGGGGGCGGTTACAAGGGTAGGAGCCAGAGGGTAAGGGAGGTGGTTTGGGGATTTCAAAGGGATGAACTAAGAGGTTATGAAGGTTAGGTGGACGGCGGAAAGACACTCTTGGTGGAGTGGGGAGGATTTCATGAAGGATGCATCTCATTTCAGGGCAGGATTTGAGGAAGTCATATCCCTGCTGGAGAGCCACATTCAGAGTCTGATCCAGTCCCGGCAAAGTATCCTATCACAAGTGGGGCACTTTTGTGGTTCTTCTGTGGGAGGTTCTGGGTTTGAGGGGATGAGGAAGTTGCTCTGGTTATTTGCTTCTGTACCAGGTTGGGAGGGTAGTTGCAGGATGTGAAAGCTGTTTTCAGGTTGTTGGTGTAATGGTTCAGAGATTCCAGACTGGAGCAGATTCATTTGCCACGAAGACCTAGGCTGTAGGATGGCCAGCTTCACACGTCTGTCCACATCAAACCCACCAACAAGCAACAATACCTGCATTATGACAGCTGCCACCTATTCCACATCAAACAGTCCGTTCCCCACAGAAGAACCATAAAAGTGCCCCACTTGTGACACGATACTTTCCGGAACTGGATCAGTGTCTGAATGTGGCTCTCCAGGAGGGATACGACTTCCTCAAATCCTGCCCTGAAATGAGATCCATCCTTCATGAAATCCTCCCCACTCCACCAAGAGTGTCTTTCCGCCATCCACCTAACCTTCGTAACCTCTTAGTTCATCCCTATGAAATCCCCAAACCACCTTCCTGGCTCCTACCCTTGTAACTGCCCCCAGTGTAAAACCTCTCCAATGCACCCTCCCACCAACACCTACTCCAGACCTGTAACCCGGAAGGTGTACACGATCAAAGGCAGAACCATGTGTGAATGCACCCACGTGATTTACCAACTGACCTGCCTACACTGTGAAGTTTTCTGTGTGGGAATGGCCAGCAACAAACTGTCCATTCTCATGAATGGACACAGGCAGACAGTGTTTGCTGGTAATGAGGATCATCCTGTGGCTAAACATGCCTTGGTGCACGGCCAGCACATCTTGGCACAGTGTTACACTGTCCGGGTTATCTGGATACTTCCCACTAACACCAACCTGTCAGAACTCCGGAGATGGGAACTTGCCCTTCAGTATATCCTCTCTTCTCGTTATCCGCTAGGTCTCAACCTCCACTAATTTCAAGTTGCCGCTGCTCATACCTCACCAGTCTTTCAACAACATCTTTGCCTCTGTACTTCCGCCTCGACTGACATCTCTGCCCAAACTCTTTGTCTTTAGGCTGGTATTACACTATCTAATTTCTTTGTCAAAGATTTGATCAAAGATGTGAACCAATATTCCGTCCAATATATTTGACGAAGGTCTTTGACGTAGCGCTAGACGTGGTATTACACCGTCATCAAAGTTTTCGTCAAAGTTCAAGATGGCTGACAAAAACCAATTGTTATTAACCGCAGCAGCTGCTGCTCGTGCCACAATTGCTGTGTGTGCACATGCGATACAGAAGCAGGGGGAAAAAAGGAATCGTACCTGGGTGAAGCCATGGGTTTCACAACGAGAAGAAAAAAGCATTCAGCAAAACTTGTTACGTGAGCTAATAGTGGAAGACGTCAAGTGATACATCAATTTCTTGTGAATGGATGAGCATACTTTTCAGTATGTTCTCAGTGAAGTGATTCCTCATATCTCAAAACACAATACTCACCTAAGAACTGCTATATCTGCAGAAGACAGGCTCACTGTAACACTACGATTCCTTGCTATAGGAGAAAGTTACTCTAGCTTACAGTACAGCACTCCAATTCCACATTGCACATTAAGTAAAATAATACCTGAAACGTGTGAAGCAATTTATAAAGCACTAAAGGACTATTGTCTGAAGGTAAATAAATGTTTGATACACTTTATGTTCATGAAGATAAATTGTTATTATTTTATTTATCTAATTTTATTTACATGGCAAATTTCAATTGATGTGTGATACCACAAAATTAATAGAGATGTATGAAGCGGATGAGACACTTTACAATGTGAGGCACCCTGATTATAAAAATAGATTAAGAAGATTGGAGAGATACAAAAATTATACACACGTATGTATTTATAGAATGGAATCCTCATCCTTTATTCCAGCCTGCTGCAAGGCAGCCTGGATATATCCAGAGGTGGACGGTTGTGCACGGGCTGTCGCATGCAGCAAATCCCACCTGTCCATTAATGTCCGCTCCAGACTGTGCATAGTGGCAGTGGTGTATTCCCTGCCGCCCACCTTTTCCATTTCACACAGTTCTGCTGCGATGTGGGCGCCAAGGGTACTGTAGCGGTCTTCATCGACAGGCATGGTTCTGGCAGCATCAGCCATAGCCTGATGTGTCCTGCTGGCCTCCACCATGATGTTTGTTGCCACGTCTGGCGTGACTTTCCTCCTTTTAGTGGGAGGCCGCTCTTAACGCAGGGGCTGGGGCTGTGGCTGTGCCTCGCTACATGCGACAGGCTCTTGCATCTCATGCTATAAAATAAAAGATAAAAGCCATTAGTTACGTACTTCCTTGCACATACATAAATCTTATTTATTTACGGGTACCCACAAGCAGAGGAGAGTGGGAGCAAATTGCAGAGGATTTCGAGAAGAAGTGGAACTGTTATAACACTATAGGAGCAATGGACGGAAAGCACATTCATATTAAATGTCCAGAGGCTAGTGGATCTCACTTTTTCAATTATAAATCCTTCAACAGTATCATTTTATTTGCCATGGTAGATGCTTCCTACAAATTTTATATGTAGATGTAGGAACTAATGGGCGTGTTGGTGATGCTGGAGTGTTTTCAAAAAGCAAACTACGTGAGTGTCTCATTGACCAATCTGTGCTCAACATTCCTGAAGGCAGGAAGCTTGGGAACACAAACATTACAACTCCAATGGTAGTACTGGCAGATGACGCTTTTCCTCTGAGTTATAACATTATGGAGCCATACCCCTTAAAAGGAATCACAAAAGAAGAAAAGGTTTTCAATTACCGGCTGTCACGAGGGAGAAGATTAGTGGAGAGCAGCTTTGGCATTCTTGCAAGTCGTTTCGGGATTTTTCTTACTACCATTAATCTGCCTCCTGAAAAAGTTACCACAATAACACTGGCTGCCTGCACATTGCACAACTTGTTAACTGAGAGAAGAAAACACTTGTACACTCGTCAGGAAACAGTGTCTGCCATAGTAGGAGACTGCACTTATCTTGAGACACAAAGCACTGAGGACCTACAGCAAATGGAACCAATAGCTTGCCAAACTGCTTCTGGACGTACAGTACACGGGAGAGCAGTTAGGGAATACTTTAAGACATTTTACAATGGCGCTGGGAAAGTGCCCTGGCAAGATAATCACATTTAGTAACGTAAAACGTAAACAAATGTACATACCTCAAACATTTCGTCAAACGTCGGTGTGGCACGTTCACTTCCAGTTTCACTTTCCGCGCTCTCCATATTGCACACACTCTTGTCGGCCTCTGTTGACTGGTCGAGAAATTTGAGCATTTGGAACCAGTACACTTGTGGTGTATACGCCGCCTGCGCACTGGCTCCACTTTTGCCTTTATGCATCTGCAATATTAGTAATGAAAATAATTTAAACTACTTGTAGGTTACGTAAACATTATTGTATGCTTCAAGTCGCTGCAGTGAACAAATTAATGCTAATCATTTGCATGACATGTAAACTTTACTTGCATAAATAAATATGTCAATACGTACTTTTGCTTTCTCGTACGAATAGCTAGTGCGGAGGACATTTATCTTCCTCTTGATATCCTTGGCTGTACATCCAGGCCGTATGTCACAGCTAATAATCTCTGCTATATTTTTATAACTCTCCAATCTTGTTAATCTATTTTTATAATCAGAGTGCCTCACATTGTAAAGCACCTCATCCGCTTCATACATTTCAATTAATTTTGTGGTAGACACCACACACCAATTGTATTTAGCAGCCATGTTTACAAACATAAAAGATGACAGAACGCTCCAGCGACGCTGGCGCTCCACGTGGTAACATATTGCATTGCAGTGAACAGAAGACAAGTGATTTCTTTGATCAAATATACGGCCTCGGCCTAGATTTGATCAAATATTGGACGACATTTGTCAAAGATCACTATTACACTATCAAATATCTTTGACAAAGATATTGGACAAAGAAATTTGATAGTGTAATACCAGCCATACAAATGTCTGCTTGTGTCTGCGTATGTGGAGATGGATATGTGTGTGTGTGTGTGTGTGCGAGTGTATACCTGTCCTTTTTTCCCCCAAGGTAAGTCTTTCCACTCCCAGGATTGGAATGATTCCTTACCCTCTCCCTTAAAACCCACATCCTTTCATCTTTCCCTCTCCTTTCCTCTTTCCTGACGAAGCAACCATTGGTTGCGAAAGCTTGAATTTTGTGTGTATGTTTGTGTGTCTGTCGACCTGCCAGCACTTTCATTTGGTAAGTCACATCATCTTTGTTTTTAGATATATATTTCCTACGTGGAGTGTTTCCCTCTATTATAACTATATATATATAATATATAAAACAAAGATGATGTGACTCACCATACGAAAGCACTGGCAGGTCGATAGAAACACAAACAGACACATACATACACACAAAATTCAAGCTTTCGCAACAAACTGTTGCCTCATCAGGAAAGAGGGAAGGAGAGGGAAAGACGAAAGGATGTGGGTTTTAAGGGTGAGGGTAAGGAGTCATTCCAATCCCGGGAGCGGAAAGTCTTACCTTAGGGGGACAAAAGGACAGGTATACACTCGCACACACACACATATCCATCCACAAATATACAGACACAAGCAGACATATTTAAAGACAAAGAGTTTGGGCAGAGATGTCAGTCGAGGCGGAAGTGCAGAGGCAAAGATGATGTTGAATGACAGGTGAGGTATGAGTGGCGGCAACTTGAAATTAGCGGAGATTGAGGCTTGGTGGGTAACAGGAAGAGAGGATATATTGAAGAGCAAGTTCCCATCTCCGGAGTTCGGATAGGTTGGTGTTGGTGGGAAGTATCCAGATAACCCGAACGGTGTAACACTATGCCAAGATGTGCTGGCCGTGCACCAAGGCATGTTTAGCCACAGGGTTATCCTCATTACCAACAAACACTGTCTGCCTGTGTCCATTCATGCAAATGGACAGTTTGTTGCTGGTCATTCCCACATAGAATGCATCGCAGTGTAGGCAGGTCAGTTGGTAAATCACGTGGGTGCTTTCACATGTGGCTCTGCCTTTGATCGTGTACACCTTCCGGGTTACAGGACTGGAGTAGGTGGTGGTGCATGGGACAGGTTTTACACTGGGGGCAGTTACAAGGATAGGAGCCAGAGGGTAGGGAAGGTGGTTTGGGGATTTCATAGGGATGAACTAAGAGGTTACGAAGGTTAGGTGGATGGCGGAAAGACACTCTTGGTGGAGTGGGGAGTATTTCATGAAGGATGGATCTCATTTCAGGGCAGGATTTGAGGAAGTCGTACTAACATTCACTTAAAGGATATAAACACTTGTCAATTAAGAAATATTGTACCCTATTTGACCACTAATGCATGGACTATGGTCTGTTGTTTTTAATTTTGTTCTTTGTCTGTAGTAGAAGTCTTTATGTCTTGTATTATAGGCATGCATATCAGAGCACTTTGTTGCTTTGTTTTGATGTGTCACAAAAAATATAATTAATTTGTAAAGATGCAGTTGCAACTTTAACTCTGGCTGTAAGGTTATGTGTTTTAATGAGATTGCCAAGGGCGGTTTTCTGTTTGAATTTACTAAGAAAATCTATGTTGAAGTCACCACATACTACAACATCACGCCTTGTTTTATGCAGCTTATTTAAGAAAATTTCCATTTTTTCTAAAAATACCCATTGGAGAGCGGTACACTGTAGCTATTATCAAACCTAATTTTGGAATTTTTATCACTGTCATCTCAAAGTCTTTTTCACAACTTAGGGAGGTGACATTATCTATTTTAGTATCCTCTATATTATCTTTTACATATATGGCTACACCTCCATAGTGACCACTAGGGCTACAATAGTACTCAGCCAGAGTGTAATTGTGTAGGCAGACAGATTTAATTAAGTACTTGTCAAGCCAATGTTCTGAAAGACACATTATGGAAATATCCTCTAGTTCATGCATTAATAAAATATTTAGTTCTTCTACTTTATTGCTTAGGGACTGAACATTTTGGTGAAAGATCTTTATTACAGAATTTGTGGGAAAATCTACAGTACCACCTACCTTCAGTTTAAATGTTTCCTGCTTGTGCAATTTGTAGCTACTGCTTTAAGCAGTAAAAAATCATTCAGATGAGGAGGCTGCCTGATGTTTCTTCTAGTTGGGCGAGATGAGGCCTCCCTAGTGATCCATTTCTCCAAGGTACTCTGACCTGCAATCTTTTTGTGCTTCTTGTCACTCTTGTTTACAAGACGGCAGATTTCTTCAGCCAAGAACTGTTTACCATAGTAATTCAAATGTAGGCTGTGACTGGTATGCATGTCTCTGTTTAATGTACTGACATCTATTAGATTCACATAAGGATATTTTTGTGGTTCACGGTGTGGGTTCCTGTAGTCATGTCCTAGTTCATGAACCATGGGCAATGTAGGAGTGGCCAAGTAAGTGGTCCCAACAGTCGGGATACCAGTTACTTTGGAATAAGGCTGGGCATCTCGGACATATTCTGAGTCGTGGTCACCTTTGTGCTCATACGGCAAAGACTACCAAATCCACCGGTTAGTCCCTCAACCGTTAGGGGTAAAACCCAATGAGACTCGGGGCAAGTAAGGCTAGCAACCTGCTTCCCTGGTACTTTAAATATGACGCTGGCAACAATCAGAGCAAAATGCCTCGGACCTTTGGAGGTGACGGAGTCCCACCTCTAACTGACAAACCAGGGACTCCTAAGATACGACTTGGCAAACAAATGGTAATGAGATTGGGAGCTATTAATATCAATGGGGGCTACTCTGGGAAGAAGGTAGAGCTGGTAGAGGCTGCAAGTAAGATGGGACTGGACGTTTTAGCTGTTAGTGACATTCGGGTAAGGGGTGAGAAAGAACAGGAAGTGGGAGAATACAAGGTCTCCCTGTCAGGAGCCAAAGCAGGAATAGCACAATGGGGTGTAGGGCTTTACATCAGGAAAGAAATGGAACCCAGCGTAGTTGCAATAAGGTATGTAAATGAACGACTGATGTGGATAGATTTGACAGTCTAGCAAGAAAATTTGGATTGTTTCAGTATATTCACATTGTGAAGGGACAGATCAAGATAAGATGGATAGTTTTTATGAGGCACTCAGTGATGTAGTTGTTAGAGTAAAGGACAAGGACAGTGTTCTGCTCATGGGTGATTTTAATGCCAGGATTGGAAATTGAACAGAAGGGTATGAAAAGGTTATGGGTAAATTTGGAGAGGATATGGAGGCCAACAGGAACGGGAAACAACTCTTGGATTTCTGTGCCAGTATGGGCTTAGTAATCAAAAACTCCTTTTTTAAACATAAGAACATTCACCGGTATACTTGGGAAGGCAGGGGAGCCAGATCTGTCATTGATTATATAATAACAGATCAGGAATTCAGGAAGGCTGTGAGGGACACATGTGTATTCAGGGGATTCTTTGATGACACTGATCATTATTTAATCTGCAGTGAAATTGGGATTGTGAGGCCGAAAGTGCAGGAGGTCAGGTCCATATGTAGGAGGGTAAGAGTGGAGAAACTTCAGGATAAGGAAATCAGGCACAAGTACATAACAGCGATCTCAGAAAGGTACCATTTAGTTGAATGTAGTCAATTACAGTCATTGGAAAAGGAATGGACAAGGTACAGGGACACAGTACTAGAAGTGGCTAAAGAATGTCTTGGAACAGTAGTGTGTAAAAGTAGGATGAAGCAAACAGCTTGGTGGAATGACACAGTCAAGGCAGCCTGTAAAAGGAAAAAGAAGGCGTATCAAAAATGGCTACATGCTAGAACTCAGGTAGACAGAGAAAGTTATGTTGAAGAAAGAAACAAAGCCAAACACATAATTGCAGCATCCAAGAAGAAATCTTGGGAAGACTTTGGAAACAGGTTGGAAACTATGGGTCAAGCTGCTGGAAAACCATTCTGGAGTGTAATTAGCAGTCTTCAAAAGGGAGGTAAGAGGAAATGACAAGGATTTTGGACAGGTCAGGAAAACTGCTGGTGAATCCTGTGGATGCCTTGGGCAGATGGAGAGAATATTTTGAAGAGTTGCTCAATGTAGGTGAAAATACGATCGGTAATGTTTCAGATTTCGAGGTAGAATGGGATAGGAATGATGATGGAAGTAGGATCACATTTGAGGAAGTGGAGAAAATGGTCAATAGATTGCAGTGTAATAAAGCAGCTGGGGTGGATGAAATTAAGTCGGAACTCATCAAGTACAGTGTAATGTCAGGTCTTAAATGGCTACATAGGATAATTGAAATGGCCTGGGAGTCAGGACAGGTTCCGTCAGACTGGACAAAAGCAGTAATCACACCAATCTTTAAACATGGAAACAGAAAAGATTGTAACAACTACAGAGGTATCTCTTTAATCAGCATTGTGGGTAAAATCTTCTCAGGTATTGTTGAAAGGAAAGTGCGAGTATTAGTTGAGGACCAATTGGATGAAAAGCAGTGTGGGTTTAGGCCTCTTAGAGGTTGCCAGGACCAGATCTTTAGCTTATGGCAAATAATGGAGAAGTGTTATGAGTGGAACAGGGAATTGTATATATGCTTTATAGATCTAGAAAAGGCATATGACCGGGTTCCTAGGAGGAAGTTATTGTCTGTTCTACGAGATTATGGAATAGGAGGCAAACTTTTGCAAGCAATTAAAGGTCTTTACATGGATAGTCAGGCAGCAGTTAGAGTTGACGGTAAATTGAGTTCATGGTTCAGAGTAGTTTCAGGAGTAAGACAAGGCTGCAACCTGTCTCCACTGTTGTTCATATTATTTATGGATCATATGTTGAAAACAATAGACTGGCTGGGTGAGATTAAGATATGTGAACACAAAATAATCAGTCTTGCATATGTGGATGACTTAGCTGTGAAGGCAGATTCGATTGAAAGTTTGCAAAGTAGTATTTCAGAGCTAGATCAGAAATGTAAGGACTATGGTATGAAGATTAGCATCTCCAAAACGAAAGTATTGTCAGTGGGAAAGAAATATAAGCGGATTGAGTGCCAAATAGGAGGAACAAAGTTAGAACAGGTGAACAGTTTCAAGTACTTAGGATGCATATTCTCACAGGGTGGCAACATAGTGAAAGAACTGGAAGTGAGGTGTAGCAAAGCTGATGCAGTGAGTGCTCAGCTACGATCTACTCTCTTCTGCAAGAAGGAAGTCAGTACCAAGACTAAGTTATCTGTGCACCATTCAATCTTTCGACCTACTTTGTTGTATGGGAGCGAAAGCTGGGTGGATTCAGGTTACCTTATCAACAAGGTTGAGGTTACGGATATGAAAGTAGCTAGGATGATTGCAGGTACTAGTAGATGGGAACAATGGCAGGAGGGTGTCCACAATGAGGAAATCAAAGACAAACTGGGAATGAACTCTGTAGATGTAGCAGTCAGGGGGAACAGGCTTAGATGGTGGGGTCATGTTACACGCATGGGAGAAGCAAGGTTACCCAAGAGACTCATGGGTTCAGCAGTAGAGGGTAGAAGGAGTCGGGGCAGACCAAGGAGAAGGTACCTGGATTCGGTTAAGAATGATTTTGAAGTAATAGGTTTAATGTCAGAAGAGGCACCAATGTTAGCACTGAGTAGGGGATCTTGGAGGAATTTTATAAGGGGGCTATGCTCCAGAATGAACGCTGAAAGGCATAATCAGTCTTAAATGATGATGATGATGATGATGAAGGATATTTTTTGTACAGTTCATTTATCTCAATGTTCACTCTTTCTATCAGTTTGTTTACACATGACCAGGGCAGTAAGTCATACCTGTGGGGTTGATTTACCACAGTTATGTTTGTTTTGTTTAATTTGGGCAGCACACTGTCGAGAACTGTGATGAGTATTTTACCTTTATCTCTGCCAACGTCATTTGCGCCTGCACAAATTATGACACAGTCATTAAAGTCAAGGTTTTCACATGATTTTGCAAGAGACTTTGTAACTTTTTCCATTCCTGCCCCTGGCTTTATAAAGGCTTGTACACTTAGGTTTGACTGTGTGTCTGTCACTTGTTCCGCCAGTTGACGACAATGACTATCGGCAAAAATTAGTACTTTTTTGTCTTTCTCGCATTGGTTATGTTTTGAAACATTAGTAGATTTCACGGAATGTGACTCCTGCTGTTTTTTAATAGTTTCTGGACTCACTTGTTTTTCAGCTACACTGTTTCCAGACTCGTTTGGCGTTTTGTTTGAAGCAGTTACTTTGATATGTCCAAGTTTTGTGCTTGTGGCTGCTGTACTTTTTTCGTTTACTGCACTGGTGTCCGATATTGTTTGGAGCTTGTGTTGATAATGTTCTTCTTGATTATTACAGTCCCGATTTTCCAACAGTTTCTCTAGTTGGATTACAGTCCTTTTTAGTTCTTCTATTTCACTATTTTTTGCAGATATCGCAATACGAAATTCGTCACAATGTTTACACTTGTTGTGCACTGAACTTGCTTCTGTCATTTCATTTGCTTTTGATATTGTATCATAAATAATGTTAGAAGAATGATTCATTAATTTTTTGTAACACGATTTAAAGATTTTGTGATGTACATAATTATTCTGCATTTTAGGCTTTAAATGTTGTAAAAAGTCATTTTGAACGTACATTATCATTGTACTCATTTTAATTTCTACTACATCTCTGTAATGTCAATTTTTGCTGGATTAACTTATTGCAGTTGTAACATCAAGCATGAAATAGTACAATAATGTCAAAGAACGTAATTGGCTTTTAAACGGATATTAGTTAACTATTTTTATCATAGATCTATTACAATCCTTTAAACTGTAAAAATGTTAACATAGATTTATTACACCCAACAATTTCGTGTGCTAAATAATTGTTATAATCATTTCCTTTTATTGAAGTTAGATAATTGTGCACATACGTTATTGCATACCAAACAAAAGCAACAAATGAACATGAGCTCTTTTGGTTTTAGGGGTGGAAACTATTGGGTTCACATGTATCTATATTTATTAGTAGCACACTAGTCTGTCAGTTTTAACTACATGAATCATATTTAGTTATAGCTTTCTCTGTAGTGGTACCTATGTGAAATATAACATACTTGACATTTGTGCCCCAATGGGAAACATTTCCATCAGAAAATGAAGATAATGACTGAGATATTTTAATAGTTTCAAAAATGCATAAACTAAATAAGCTACCTGAATAATATCTGGGCTAGAAGAGTCATAATTATCAAAAATATTTTTACCAAGTGTAATGACAGAAGACAATAGGGTAAGATCGTTACCAATAAAACTTTTAATAACTGCAGGAAAGGATACAGTTCTTCTGTAAATAAAATATCATTTCAACATGTTGTATTCTGAAAATGATTTAGGTAAGTTAACAATTAGTGTACATTTTACAGACCTCTTGATATGGAATGTAGGAAGAGTGCATCTTGCTAGGTCAGCAGTACTACTCATAAAGGTAAAAGTCTTCTCTTTTATTGGATAAATGAAAATTAACTGAGTATATGTTGTCTTTCTTAATTATCACCTGCACAGATAATAAATCATCCTTATTGTCTTTGTCCTTTTCACTTGAAGCACTTCACATGAAAAAAGTCAATGTTTGTCACATATTACAGAAAAAAATATTAAGGCTTTTCTTCAAGTATATTCACAGGGAAAAATATGCCTAGAGACAGCACACTGGCGGCTAGGTGGGGGGGGGGGGGGGGGGGGGACATCCCCCCAAGCTCCCTAATATGGGTGCCCTTCGTATCAAATGCTGGGCTCATATGATGATGATGAATACAGTCTGTTTGTTTTCATTCTCCTTGGACCCTCCACATGTGTATATGTCCGTTATGTTGCTTTGTGCAGAACTGAGGCTGCTTTGCACTGCTGCTCCTGGGTCCAGTGCTGTCAGACATACAGCTGTTGGTATGACTCTCTGGTGACGATTTCTGATGTGCTGGTAGACATTTCTCCTTATTATTTGAGGGATAACATGATCTTCCCATAAACAGTAGACATTCAAATATGATTTCTAAATGGGAAATGTAGTGTGTGGTCTTCCTTGTACACAGAATGTGGTTGACATTACTCTTATCCACTCTGTGTGATTGTGCAGAAATGCTAATTATTTACATATTGGAGCATGTTGTACAATTTGTGCTGTGTTTGTTGCATGTTACCTTCATGGAGTTACAATTTAAGTGGTCAGCAGTGTATATGTCCACTGTGATGTGGTCCACATCTGCAAAAGTTCTTCATGATTGACTGATCAGTGGAATACATAATATGTATGACTCAAACAATGTAAGTGGTGATGCATTATACTTCTATTTTTATCTAGTTTATCATTATAGCCTTACTGGACATCAGTGCATCACTGTAAGATGGGTGACCCCCTAATTATTGAACATTGGGCTGATGTCTGACATGTGTGAAGACTGACAGCATCATTGTTTGCACACATATGAGTGAATCATTTGTAAAATATCTTGCACGGAATGGTTGCATGTTAGATTACAAAGATAAGCCATTGATCCAGGCTCGCCAACTGCAGTGAGCAAGTACAAATTGATGACTGAATGCAATACACATTCAGTCATTGAATCTCTCCACAATGACCTGTCTCTGCTGGATTTTATGCCAAAAAATTATGTAAATTTTCCACTTGTGATCAGGTTAATTTAATGTAATTATGAAAGTTCTTAAGATATCTCATTTAAATCATCTAAAACCAGCAAACAAAAATATAACTTCCAACAGAGAACTTACACAGCATGTCTGTTTACTAACACAAACTACGAAAGAAAGACACAATAAGAGCGACTGACTTGTGTTCTCTTTCAAAAACAAAGAGAACATTTTTCCCTATTTTGTTCTGTTTCAGGAACAGAACATTTCAATATCACGGATAAATCTCTACTAATTGTTACAGAATATTACTATCATACACAGAAAAAACAATCAAATGTACAAGAGACTGGCCCTTTACAGATATTAACAAAAATGTTTGAGTCTGCCAATAAGTAACACCTTAGTGTAACAGGAATTAAACTATGACAAATTCAGTTGTAACAAAATTAATCTTGGTACTAAATGCAGGTGCACCTTTTTATATCGGCTCATGTATTGTAGATGACAATGATACGCCACAGTGTATTTGAGCTTTAATACAAAAGTAACTGTGTTCTACAAATGTAAAACAATATAGAGGGGAGCAAGTCAATTGCTGGCTACATAATTCACTAAACTGATTACGTCCTGCTTGTCAACCAATATTTAATGCTTTATTTCACAGAACTGCTTCTGTTTACTCCATAACAATTTACATAGTCAGAAGTTATATCCAATATGAGAAATATATAAAGCTAGATATTCTCCTTTATTTCCAGATACTTGCAGCTGATGATGATGAGACTGCACTTTGTTCACTGTCCACTGGAACATGTCTTGGAGAAGCTTCTCTTGTTGTAGGACTCATAAATAAATTCAGTGTTAAGTGTTCATCATACTGTGAAGTACTTTCATTAGAGAAAAGAACATTCACAAAACTAATTCAAAACTATCCCATATTTCTTCGATATATTCTTAAACGTATTAATGTAAGTACCCTGTGTTTCATCTCCATTTTTTATATGAGTTATTTGTTTTTACAAATATTGTTTAGTATTTTGGTATGTTAATTACAAAAACTCATAGTTGAGGGAAATTGTTCTATGGTGAAAATATATTGAATGAGGTGAGTGAAAATGAAGACAATTTATTCTGAAGAGGATTGTTTCATTCATCCAGACAGCATGAGACAGACACTTTGTCTCACACTCTGCACATAATTAATGTCAAACTCTGTTAGCTCATATAACAGAGCCTCTAATTGAGACACAATCTGACAGGCTTGAATCTTCAACCATCAAAAGTATATAACAAGGCATAGAGAAGGCCCAGTACATGGACAACTCTGTTAAGTCATAAAGTTAGATAAATCTGCACAGGTAAATCCATTAATTTGAAATTAGTGCAAGCGCAAGGGTTATTAATATCATTATAATATTCCTAATTCATCATGATTGTTTTCTGGCAATTTATAATGTCTTACAATAATGTATAGCTAGTGCTTATTGAGGTCCAGACCTTTGAGTGAAGGAACAAAATAGTTGTAGTAGTAACACATTAATTGAGATGTCATGAGCAGAACAGTGTGGTTCTTTGTTGTAGTATTACTTTAATTGTAATATTCATGTAACTAATAGCCTAAAATAGGTTTTGTACAGTAGCCACAGCCAGGATATTCTACTGTCAGAGGAGTTCTTTATATGTGTACCGGTATATGAAATTAACTGAACCTTTTAGTTTGATATACCGAGTAATTTCTGTACTGATGTTTCTCAACAGTAATACTGCACTGCTACAAAATTTTGTGAATAGTGAATAGTGTTTTATTCATCTCATAACATACAATTTCTAGTCATATGATTAGTGTACAGGAGACACGTCAAAAAATGGATAACACAACTTAGGCCTAATTGGTACAAAAAAATTTTAACATTAATATCAGCTTTTATTTTTCTTTCCTCCCTTTTGTGAAGGACAGCTACATTTACACACAAGACTATATGTAAATTTGTCCTGCTCAAATGTTCAGTTCATCCTTCATGAACTCCTCAACAGTGTAGTAGCAGTGTTTGACAAGTATATCATACAACTTTGTATTCAGTGTCTCTAGGTTCATACTCAGAACATTCTTTCCTTTTAGCTTGATGTGAATTTTCATTGCCATATACTGAGGAGACTGCGCATGTAGGTTTAAGCGATGAGTGGGAAGTATAAAATTGTCTTTGTTTCTCGTGTTATACGTGTGATTGAAACAGTTTTTCTCGAATAACTCTAAATTGCTGTGCAGATGTATAAGGAGGAAACTGTTAATAACTGTTGTTCTTTCAAATAGTGGGTGACATGATGTCCTTGGATGGGCAGTACACATGTTCCTTATTATTCTTTTCTGTAACTTTAGTATGCGCAATGTATTGCTTGAATTTCCCCAAAAAATAATACCATACCTTACAACTGATGGTATGCAATTTTCCTTGTATTCATGTCTGTTGCACCAGCTAATATTTGCATAGCAAATGCAAAGCTACATAATGTGTTTAACAGGTAGTCAACATGTTCATTCCAATTTCAATTTTTATCTAGGTTTAACCCTAAAAACTTCACAGAATCCACATCTTCTATAACCTGATTTTTATGAGTTATTTTAATTTCTTGGGGCTTTGACTGTTTTGTTCTGAATTGGGCCATGTGGGTTTTGGGGATGTTCAATCTTAATCCATTCAGTTGGAACCATCAATTTTTACCTGAGAAACGTATTCTTCTAGAACTATCCTAATAGTGACACTAGAGTGACAAAATTGTTGGTTTGGAGCTCATCACTTCTTTCCAAGAATGATTGCCTATAAAAGTCATTAGGTCCAAACGATACATATCGAAAGTGCGATCGTAAATCGATCATGCGACTCTGGTTATTTGTGATCGTCATTTTTATCTGTTTTCCGTCAATCCCAGATGATTTATGACATTAGTGAGTGGGATGTCTGGTGTTCTTGATGTTTCTTCATCGGATTCTCTCAGATGGAAAAATCTAATTCCATGTTTATCCAGCACAGAAAATTGTTCGACTTTTTGTCGCAAATATGGAGTACTACCACAGTCTAGACTGTGGTACTACCGGACGAGGAAAGATGGGACTGTTCAGACTGTGGTGGTGTGAACTCTGTAAAACTTCGTAAGAACAGTTTGATGCTGAAATACCATTTATATAGTGAAACTGTCTATAATCAAAATATTGGTTATGTTAGTACTTTGAATCATAAAATTGAAAGTGTGAAGGAGATGTAGTTGAAAAAGATGAACAGCATAAAAATAATGCAAATTCTTTTTATTGTTGCAAACTGACTATAGAAAGGATATAATAAATGGTCTAGTATGCCTGTGTTAAGTTGTCTTGGGGATGGAAACTTCAGTCCTGTCAATTTTATGCAACACTGCAACAATAATTTACTCACTAAGCTGAGTAATGATTTAAAGATTAAATACACAGATCCATCTCATGACAAACAAATGATCTCAAGTGAATGTTTATAAGTGTGTCACTGATTCTATGTACCTCTCAAGATGGCGTCTGTAGAACAGTGCATTGACACTTCAGTCTCAGCTAAAAAAGGGTTTCACAATGACTCAGTGTAAAGAGAAAAAAAAGTGCGATTAAAGGCATCCTCTGTGTGAAATGTAACTTCTGATTACACGAAAAGTTCGTAAATGACGATTTTAGGTGGTCATGTCGTAACTGTGTTAGAGATGAATGTGAAGATTTTCTCAGCACGATAGATTCAAAAGACGAAATTATCAAGTTACTGAATAGTGACATTGAGGCTCTCAGAAAAGAAATTGTAATCTTGAAGCAAAAAAACGCGAAACTATTAAACGAAAAACATTTATAGATCCGTGGAAACAATGAATCAGTGGCCAAAAAACAAACAGTCAGACTCAAAGTGTTAAAAGTGATATGCAAACCGAAAAACATGATGACAATGACGAAAATCGCGTGGAAAGTAATACAAAACATGTAAAACCTAGAAATAAATATACGTGGCTTGCAGTACCATACAAAAGCAAAGGAAGAAAGCATCAAGAACATGGCAAACAAAGCACCGGAGATGACGTTTTAATAATTGGTGATTCACTAATTAAAAACGTTGCAGTATCGAATACTGAAATTGATGTCCGCCAAGGGGAGTTATACATCAATTAAATAATCATCTCAAGAACATGCAGACAATGAAACAAAATGCATTCCCGCCAGTACATCACAGTGAAAAATACAAAGGTGTGTTCATCCATGTGGGGACGAACTCGCTGCGAAATAGAGATGGTAAATGAAGCAAGAAATCTAGTCTGAACAGCAAAAAATGTGTACCCAGCATCAAAGTTAATTATTAGTAGTATCCTGCACACAAATCAGTAAGTGATAAATATGTAGACAGGATAAAAAATTGTGTTAGAGAGCAATGCAAGAGACTTGGTGCAATTTTCGTGGATTCGAATAAATTTATCAGTGATAAATGTGTAGGAGAAGATGGACTGCATCTAAACAGGCTAGGATCGGCGACATTCAGCAGTATGTATATTGATATATGTAAGATCATACTTAATAACGGGAACTAGTATGCAGAGATGGGGGTGTAAAAATTGATAACAAAGTTGCAACGAAAATACACAAACAGCGTTTCAGACTCAATGCCATTAGGAATATTCAAAACCGTAACAATACATGCATGCTGTACTTGAACATAAATGGGTTAAGTCCAAACTACACAATTGGCAGAGAAACAAAACTTAACGAGCTGCAAATCATTTTGTCAGAAATACCAAATATCAAGATTGTATGCTTGAATGAACATTGGCTTACAAGGGATAGTATCAAAATCTTAAATATACTTGACAATTTTTATGTTGCTAGCAGCTTTGGTAGTAGCAACTTGAGGAGAATACCAACAACGATCAATGTGAGTATAAAACAAACAGTGATCTTGTAATTGATAATGATACTAGAAACAGCGGTAACAAATATGATACCAGTTGTAAAAAATGAGGGAAAACCGCTAAAAGAGTTATAGCATGTGTAAAATGTGAAACAAAATTCCACTTTCGATGCGCAAAGGTGGACAGCTCATTGAAAGTAAATGAGAAGTTTATAAAAACGTGGAAGTGTAATACGTGTAGGCCTACCGATATACTGAGCATGGTCACAAACAGATTTGAAGTGCTCGATGTAGACAGTAACGATGATGCTCTTGAAGCTCATACAGAACATTCTCAATCATCGAATGCTGCAGTAACTCTTCCTGAAAGCACTATACTTCTGAACTTCAACAAGGAGATCAAATTCCGTGTGATGCTGCTGTTCCTGTTCCGAAAACCATCTGTCAACATGAATCGCGTTATAGTATTCCGAGGAAGCTTATGATTCTTGCCGATAGTCACAGTCAAGAGATTACTTCTCATGTAAATGAAGTTGCTGAACTGTGAAGGCAACAGGATTTGTCAAGCCTGGAGCATTTATCTCTCAAATATGTACATATATACATTCAGAAGAAATCAATAAGTTGTCGTCCAAGGATTTCATTGTACTACTCGGTGGCTGTAATGACGTGAACCATAATGAAACATCAGTAGCCTGCCAAGAACTAAAGAAGTGCTTGTGTTATCTAGGACACACAAATCTAATATATGTAAACATTCCACAGAGGTACGACTTACATCAGTCATCTTGTATGAACAGAGATATCAAACTTGCAAATGAACAGCTTTCAAACATATGTAAACAGTTTAAAAATCTAAATGTTCTAGATGTAAGTGGTGTTGGTCGAAGATTCCATACGGTACCTCACATGGGCTTCATTTGAACAGTCTTAAGAAAAGGTTCCTAGCACAAAAACTAATTGAAAGAAGCACAGGCAATAGTTCTACTACAAATTCAACATTAATGACAAAATTTGTTTCACTATCAACCACACAAAAGAAAAATAATGATTTTTTTCCACAGCAACACATTCCAATAATAGTCAACACTCCAATAAGATCTTTTTTAGGCTAAGGAACAGAAGAGAGCACAGTGTAAATGTTGTACCTTTTGATAATTTAACTTGTGTGTGAAAACTAACATTAAGGAACCAGTTAAAAATACAATTGTTAATTAAGCTATATAGTTTAAAAATATTTCATCAGAATATATGAAGTCTTTTGAATAAAAAAGAAGAGCTGCTGCTTTCTCTGCAACAAACAGCTGACACAGACGGAATTATTCCTGATGTGCTCTGCTTAACTGAACATCACTTGGAAGCCACAGAAATTAATCAGCTACATTTAAATAGTTATAAAATTGGTTCTTACTACTGTCAGAGCAACTTAAGACAAGGCGGAGTGGCAATTTACACACACAATACTATTAGGTCACAAGTTATAGATGTATCTAAATACTGTATTGAACAGCACTTTGAATGTTGTGCAGTCAAATTAGAGCTTGAAACACAGTCCCAGTAACAATTTACAGGACACCTATGGGAGACATTCAAAAATTTCTCTCAGCTAGGAACAGTTCTTACTAAACTTTATAGAAACAATAGTAATATCATCGTATGTGGTGACTTTAACATAAATTTACTCACAAAAAATTACAATCAGAAACTATTAGAATCACTACTGTTAAGCTGAAACTGCTTCCCATGATCTCATTCCCAACAAGAATATATGGGCACAGCAAGACCCTGATTGATAATCTGTTCCTGGATCCCACAAATTGCAATGAAGTGATGACACGGGCAGTAACAAATGGTCTGCCTGATCATGATGGTCAAATGACAACCCTAAAACTTGCCAGCAGAAAAACAGTGCATGGCCATTGTAACCAAGTTAAAGATGTTAGAACAATAAATGCTGAATCTACTTGCTTGTTTAGAAATAGTTTATGCCATGAACAATGGGAGGAAGTATACCAGGCTGACACAGTGAATGAGAAGTTCAACTCATTCTTGAACTTATTCCTTAAACATTTTGAAGCTTTTTTCCCCCAAAGACAGATTAAAATCAAACCAACCTGTAGTAAAAGGAAACAGTTGCTAACTACTGGCATAAAAAATATCATGTAACCAAAAGAGGGATCGGTATGTACAACAGGGTACTAGTACAGACCCAGCAGTAAAGTTACATTACAAGAAATACTGTAAAATTCCAACAAGTGTAATCAAGAAGGCCAAACAGTTGCACTATGCACAAAAAATTAGCAACTCAAACAATAAAATAAAAACCATATGGCACATCATAAAAAGTGTGACAAATAGGAACATAAAACCTGACAATAATAAACACAAAGTTGCAGCCTCAGATTTCAACGATTTTTTTCCCCACTATAGCTGAAAAAACAGTGAACCATAATAAACAGTCTCACAGAGAAGCTATTGAACTACTTAACCACATGCAAATAATATCTAACATAACACTTCATTTCAGAAGTACAAATCCTAAAGAAACTGAAAACACCATAAAATACCTCAAAAACTCAGATTCTTGTGGATACAGTGGCATATCAAGTAGGATTTTAAAATCATGTGCAGACTTAATCAGTTATATATTGTGCTATTTGTGTAACCAATCTATGGAAACTGGTGTGTTCCCAGATAGATTAAAACATGCAGTAGTGATGCCAATCCACAAAAGTGGAGCAAGGGATGAAATATCCAACTATCGGCCCATCTCTTGGCTGCCAGTGTTCTCAAAGGTATTTGAGAGAATAGTGTATGATAGGATTTATAGTCACACTACACAAAATGGCTTACTGGCTCCTACACAGTTCGGATTTCATAAGGGCTCCTCCACAGACAGAGCTATATTTAACCTAACAGATGAAATTTTAGGTGAACTCAATTACAAAAGGTATCCAATGGGGATATTTTGTGACCTTGCCAAGACATTTGATTGTGTAGGTCACAACAAACTCTTAAAAAAGCTTCCACATTATGGCATTAAAGACAAATCTTTGACTTGGATAGAATCATACTTACAGAACAGGATTGTCTTAAGGGGGACAGGTACAGCATTACATCAGACTGGGGAAATATAAAGCATGGAGTCCCAAGGGGCTCAATTTTTGGGCCACTAATTTTCCTGATCTACATTAATGATCTACAAATCACAATTAATAACAGAGGAAAAATAGTAAAGTTTGCTGATGATACAAGTATCTTCGTAAAAGGACCCAACTCCACAATGCAGGATACAGCCGTGACAGTCTCTACTCTCATACTTACAGAACAGGAAGCAAAGAGTTGTCTTAAGGGGGACAGGAACAGCATTAAAATCAGCCTGGGGAATATTAAGTATGGAGTCCCGTAGGGCTCAATTCTTTGGCCACTAATTTTCCTCATCTACATTAATGATCTACCAATCACAATTAATAACAGAGGAAAAATAGTAAAGTTTGCTGACGATACAAGTATCCTTGTAAAAGGACCCAACTCCACAATGCAGGATACAGCCATGGCAGTCTCTACTCTCATACTTACAGAACAGGAAGCAGACAGTTGTCTTACTGTGAATAGCCTAACCTTAAATCTTTCATAAACCAATATGATACAGCTTCTGACAAAAAATAAAAAAATAAAGCTCCTGAAATACATGTTAACAATCACAAAATTAATGAAACCACACATACAAAATTCCTAGGTATCCAGATAGACAGTCACCTAAGGTGGAAAGAACAAATTGATCAGCTGGTCAAGAAACTTAGCTCATCGTGCTTTGCACTAAGAGCTCTCCACCAGTTAGTAGACATGGAAATAATGTTGATGTCATATTTTGCATATTTCCATTCTGTTCTCTCCTATGGCATAATCTTCTGGGAAAATGCTGCAGGTGTTGAAAAAGTATTCAGAATACAAAAACGACCAGTGAGGCTAACAAATGGGGTTCCTAATGGGGTATCTTGCAGAGGTCTTTTCAAATCTCTCAGGATACTTAGCATCACAGGTCAGAATATATACTCACTGATGTTATTTGTAGCCAACAACAGGGAACTGTTTCAGAAAAATTGACATCCACAACAATGACACAAGACAGGTGATAAAATTTTCACCAAGGCTGTGCAACTGTCACTAAAGTACATAGGGGAGTTACTGAGTCAGATATAAAGGTCTTCAATAAGCTCCCTATCAATAAAAAAAGGAAACAAATAATGTACATGTTTTCAAAAGGAAATGAAAACTATTCCTCATTGAACAAACTTACTATAAAATGAATGAATACTTAGAGTTATAAGGTATAAGAGTAGGGGAAACTGCCTAAGAAAAGCACTCCCTTAAAGATGAAGTGTGATGCTGTTACTTGTAGTTTAACTGAAATTGTGGTGATAAAATGTAAATTTACCTGTGTCATTACGAGAAAATGTGAACTCAAATGTATCCCACTCTCTTGAGCATTAACTTAAACCTCTCCTTAAGGAATGCAGTTAAAATTTGTATTCAATCCAAACCATGACCATGAAGAAAATTTACTTGCTTATATATGTCAGTAGCATAAAAATATGCACTGTCACTTACCCTACTATTTTAAACAGTCACTTATGCACTTTTTTTTGCATAATGCAGGCTTTAATATTGAACAATTACTTAATTGTTCTTGTAAAATAAACAAGTGTCTGTGCAATGTGATGTATAAATGTTCATGTACTACTGTAATTGCATCAATTGACTTGTCCTATATTACTTGTACACTGGTTGTATAATATGTAATCAACAGTGGCGTAGCGTGAGGGGAGACTTTGAGACTTAGTCTCCCCTGTATTCCTCCTTAAAAAAGATGAAATATTAATTCATAACAAAAATATAAACAACTTTCTACTAAGAGCACTAAATGTGCTATGACACCAGTTTTGTAGCCTGCGCCGCTGCATCCTGAGTATTGGTGTATCTGCCTGCTTGAGACTCGACTGCTCTCAGTCTCTGCCTCCCTTCCTTTAGTTGGCTGAGTGCGCCTGAGCATTAGTGGCGCTCTCAGCTTCCCTCCACTAGCCCTCTTCCATGAGAGCCGGTGCGCTGCGCTTGCTAGCAGGTGTCGAGACTAGTCTCTGCCGCTTCTACGCTGGATTTTAACACGGAAGTGAACAGTCGCATGGTTTCTGTTCATAGTCATTCTCTGTGTGATTTTAGTGCATATTTTCATTGTGTCGCCAACGTGAGCGAGCCAGCAACTGAACACATTCTAGAATTTTTATTAAAAACGTCTTTTTCTACATTAACGTACAAAAAAAAGTGCAAATTGAAGGGCAAACGACCTACTCCTATACTCAGTGTAGTTTTAAGTGAAGCCAAACAAAAACGCACTTTTCAGACAGCCTGGTACGAAAAGTATGCTTGGCTGACTGCGAATGCAGTTATTAACAGATTATATTGTTATATATGTGTTGTGTACATAGTTCCGCGTAGTCAGCTCATACACAACTTTCCCACTAGAGCGCGACCCGCTAAGCACAACAGCGCAGGTGCAGCGCTCGTCCATCTCCGCACTACGAGATGGCGCTGTCTTAGAGACGGACCAAATTCTGCTTTCGCCGATCCATGTATTAATATGTAACACAGCCAATGAGATTGCTGCTAACGTAGAACCTTTTCTCCTCGCGGATCACACTCGCGCAGTGATACCTGAATGCGCGAGGTATTATAATGAGTGTACAGACCTCCGATCAGTCAGTCTGTCAGTCTGCATTAGTCTGTACCAGTCTGCATTTGTCTGCCTTAGTCTGTACCAGTCTGCATTAGTCTGTAGTCAAGTTTCAGTCTGCGCCTAATAAGATTATCATATTCCTGTACATAACCATGAAGAGAAATGTATAGACACTTTGTCAAGTATCAGAGATATGTGAGAATAAGATTAATGTACCAAGACCAAAGGAACTTCAGATTGTCAATTGTAAATAGCATCCAGAACCAATTTTATAAGTTATTTTTATGCTTGTTATTATTTTAATAAATGTGTGTGAAAATTAATCAAGTTCTGTTTAAAGTTGGTCACCGTCAATCTGCTTCTCTAAGCATGCAAGTGGCATTTCTATTGTCTGACCTAATGGCAGAAGATAAACACGCCACGATAAGACCACGAGACATATTGCTGACACTCGCCTACTTCGCTAGAGCGACAAGTCAAATAATCTGATGGTGTGTGTACCGAAGGTCTTACAGTACGCACACCACAATATGTCTCCTGTTTGGTGGTGAAAAGGATTGATGCAATGAGGGCATTTGTACAAAAGTATCAGGTATCAAAACGTCATCTGCAGAACAAAGAATCATTTCAGTTACTGGGCAAAAGTAGAATTGAGCACGCCCTTTCTGAAGTCCCCCGTCTGACAGCAATAAAATACAACAAACAAGTTGCATGCAGCCGGAGAGTATTGGCTCGTCTTATTCAGGCAATTGTATTTCTTTGTAAACAAGAACTAGCCTTTGGCGGCCATCGAGAGGATGAATCCTCCAGCAACAAAGGTAACTATCTGGAATTGTTGGATTTACTAGCTCAAGGAGAGCAGTTAATCCAAGACCATCTATCATCGTGTTCAACCTTTAAAGGAACTTCTCCAGATATACAGAATGATGTAATAGAAATGATAACTCTGGCAGTGTTAATAAGAAAATAAAATCTGAAATTCAGAACTGCACTTTCATTTCGATTCAGGCTGATGAAACATTAGACATGTTATGCAAGAGTCAAATGAGTATTATATTCAGGGGCTGTATTGCAGACAAAATTAAGGAAAGATTCATTGGATTTTATGGTGTTTCTGGAGATAAAACTGCTGAAGGTTTGTCAAACATTATTCATGCATTAGGAAAGTATGGAATGTGTAAGGAAAAGTGGTTAGTCAAACATATGATGGCGCTTCAGTAATGGCGGGGTCCGCCCCCAGTAGCCGAGTGGGATGTCCGCAGCTCGTGGTCGTGCGGTAGCATTCTCGTTTCCCGCGCCCGGGTTCCCAGGTTCGATTCCCGGCGGGGTCAGGGATTTTCTCTGCCTCGTGATGACTGGGTGTTGTGTGATGTCCTTAGGTTAGTTAGGTTAGCCGGCACGCTAGCTCAGCGTGCTCGGTCAGAGGGTTAGTAGCCCTCTGTAATAAAAAAACTGAGTTAATCGATCAACAATGAACTTAAATGGATGTCTTATGACGTCCGCCCCGATAGGAGGCCTTAGTCACACGACATTCATTCAGTAATGGCGGGCAGAGAAAGAGGACTGCAACAATTGGTGAAGCAGTTCTGTCCCTATGCGCTGTTTATTCATTGTTACACACACCAACGGAATTTGGTACTGTTACATGACTCCAGAATCACACAACAAGTACCCATGTTTATAAGTGATCTTACTGCATTCCATTCGATTTTCAGCAAATTATCAAAACGAACTGTATTGCTAACTGAGAAAGGATTTAAACTTCCACATGCAAGCAACACTCGCTGGAACTTTCGTTCCAGGGCAGTTTCAAGAACATCTAGTCATTTCTCAGAGCTATATAGCGTTTTAACAGATGATATAGACTCTCAGTGGGATCCAGAATCTTTGAGCTGTGCTGTGGGAATGAAACGACGGATGGATGATCCTACGTTTGTCTACTTGCTTTGCTCCTACCGAGGGTATGATGAAATAAAAGAAATTATTCAGATAGTGAAGGGAGATGAAAATTTAATAGTCATGGGTGACTGGAATTCGGTAGTAGGAAAAGGGAGAGAAGGAAATGTAGGTGAATATGGACTGGGGCTAAGAAATGAAAGAGGAAGCCGCCTGGTAGAATTTTGCACAGAGCACAACTTAATCATAGCTAACACTTGGTTTAAGAATCATGAAAGAAGGTTGTATATGTGGAAGAACCCTGGAGATACTAAAAGATATCAGATAGATTATATAATGGTAAGACAGAGATTTAAAAAACAGGTTTTAAATTGTAAGACATTTCCAGGGGCAGATGTGGACTCTGACCACAATCTATTGGTTATGAACTGTAGATTAAAACTGAAGAAACTGCAAAAAGGTGGGAATTTAAGGAGATGGGACCTGGATAAACTGATTAAACGAGAGGTTGTACAGAGTTTCAGGGAGAGCGTAAGTGAACAAATGGCAGGAATGGGGGAAAGAAATACAGTAGAAGAAGAATGGGTAGCTTTGAGGGATGAATTAGTGAAGGCAACAGAGGATCAAGTAGGTAAAAAGACGAGGGGTAGTAGAAATCCTTGGGTAACAGAAGAAATATATTGAATTTAATTGATGAAAGGAGAAAATATAAAAATGCAGTAAATGAAGCAGGCAAAAAGGAATACAAACATCTCAAAAATGAGATTGACAGGAAGTGCAAATTGGCTAAGCAGGGATGGCTAGAAGATAAATGTAAGGAGGTAGAGGCTTATCTCACTAGGGGTAAGATAGATACTACCTACAGGAAAATTAAAGAGACCTTTGGAGAAAAGAGAACCAGTTGTATGAATATCAAGAGCTCAGATGGAAACCCACTTCTAAGCAAAGAAGGGAAAGCAGAAAGGTGGAAAGAATATATAGAGGGTCTATACAAGGACGATGTACTTGAGGACAATATTATGGAAATGGAAGAGGATGTAGATGAAGATGAAATGGGAGATATGATACTGTGTGAAGAGTTTGACAGGGCGCTGAAAGACCTGAGTCGAAACAAGGCCCCGGGAGTAGACAACATTCCATTAGAACTACTGACGGCCTTGGGAGAGCCAGTCCTGACAAAACTCTACCATCTGGTGAGCAAGATGTATGAGACAGAAAGGTGGAAAGAATATATAGAGGGTCTATACAAGGACAATGTACTTGAGGACAGTATTATGGAAATGGAAGAGGATATTCTTCAAGAAGAATATAATAATTCCAATCCCAAAGAAAGCAGGTGTTGACAGATGTGAAAATTACTGAACTATCAGTTTAATAAGTCACGGCTGCAAAAGACTAACGTGAATTCTTAACAGACGAATGGAAAATCTAGTAGAAGCCGACCTTGGGGAAGATCAGTTTGAATTCTGTAGAAATACTGGAACACATGAGGCAATACTGACCCTATGGCTTATCTTAGAAGCTAGATTAAGGAAAGGCAAACCTACGTTTCTAGCATTTGTAGTTATTCAATCTGTATATTGAGCAATCAGTGAAGGAAACAAAAGAAAAATTCAGAGTAGGTATTAAAATCCATGTAGAAGAAATAAAAACTTTGAGGTTCGCCAATGACATTGTAATTCTGTCAGAGACAGCAAAGGACTTGGAAGAGCAGTTGAACGGAATGGATAGTGTCTTGAAGGGAGGATATAAGATGAATATCAACAAAAGCAAAACGAGGATAATGGAATGTAGTCGAATTAAGTCGGGTGATGCTGAGGGTATTAGATTAGGAAATGAGACACTTAAAGTAGGAAAGGAGTTTTGCTATTTGGGGAGCAAAATAACTGATGATGGTTGAAGTAGAGAGGATATAAAATGTAGACTGGCAATGGGAAGGAAAGCGTTTCTGAAGGAGAGAAATTTGTTAACATCAAGTATAGAGTTAAGTGTCAGGAAGTCGTTTCTGAGAGTATTTCTATGGAGTGTAGCCATGTAAGGAAGTGAAACATGGACGATAAATAGCTTAGACAAGAAGAGAATAGAAGCTTTCGAAATGTGGTGCTGCAGAAGAATGCTGAAGATTAGATGTAGATCACATAACTAATGAGGAGGTTTTGAATAGGATTGGGGAGAAGAGAAGTTTGTGGCACAACTTGACTAGAAGAAGGGATCGGTTGGTAAGACATGTTCTGAGGCATCAAGGGATCACCAATTTAGTATTGGAGGGCAGCGTGGAGAGTAAAATTCGTAGAGGGAGACCAAGAGATGAGTACACCAAACAGATTCAGAAGGACCAAATAAATAAAAAATCGTGCATACTTGTGGAAAGATCAATGCAATACAGAGCAAGATTTGATTTCGATTCCCTTAATGAAGAATGTATATTTGAAAGTTGCTGTGTAGAGTTAGTGCAAAATATTGTAATTTTATCTGTGTATAGAATACCAGGCATGGAATAAACGGAACGTTTTTTGTCAAAATTACAGTGTCTATTGCACTGTCTTCAAAAAGAAACCAAGAAAAGGGTCGTAAAAACTGCTGATTTCGACATAGATCTAGCCAGTGAAGGCAATAACTCAACAAAATTCATCAATATGATTCAAATATCGGAGTTCAGTGCAAATTTCACTGATTTTACTCACGCAAACAAATGTCTACAACGCATAGATATTATTTTAACCAACTGGACTTAAAGTGAGGCAAATAAGTTTTGTTGAGATTTAGGGTTTTCCGATCATTGCACTCTGTTTATGGAATTACCAAAAACAATAGAACCTTGCTCGAAAAAGCTACACAAAACGCCTGTTCAGCAAAGACAATATGAAGTTATTCTATCATAGATTAAATAAGATGGAGTGGGCTATAAAACATAGCTACTTTGAGTCAATAATAAGGTATGGAATTGTATTTTGGGGTAACTCAAACCATATGTGTCAAATGCTAAAACTTCAGAAAACCATCATTAGAAATATGCACAATGTGGAGTGAAGAAAATTATGTCGCCCCCTCCTAAAAAATCTAAGTATACTAAGTGTTCCCTCACTATACATATATGAGCTGATTATCTTTGTACCCAGTAACCACAATTTATTTGTAGCAAATCATTTTCAACATGGTTACAACACCAGAAATCAAAATAATTTTTTGCTGCCCACCCACCATTTAAAACTTTATTTCATGCTCTGAAAATTTTGCTACTTTCTTGGAAAACTTCCTACACATTTTTAATGAAACTTTCCCCCTTACTGTATATCATAAAAAATAGGAAATAAAGTAAACTGGAATGCTGAAGGAATAAAAATCTCGAGTGAAAAAAAAAGGCTACATAGGGAACTAAAACATAACAAAAGTCCTGATTTTGTTATCTATCTAAAAGATTACAAAAATATTTTTAAAATAGTTGTAAAAGCAGCCAAAGAACTGGCAAATAATAGATTTATATTGGATAGTTATAATAATAATAATAATAATAATAATTTTACTGTCTTTCAGCTGATTACAGCAATAGACAAAGTCAAGAGCATATATTTCTACATAAATTACTATATCGATGTAAATTGGTTTACATAAAATAGGTAAATGTTGGAATACAGTATTTTCATCTTCAAAGAATTCATCAATGGTGTAAAATGGATTGTTCACTAGTAGCTTGTATAATTTAACTTTAAAGATATTTGCAGGTAGTTCTTTAAAGTCAGCACTTAGTCTATTAAACGTCCTTAGTCCAAGAACTAGGTAAGAGTTATGCGATTTTGATAATCTATGATATGGTACGTCTACAGATGTTCTGTTTCTAGTATTATGGCTATGAATAGCACTTCTCAACACAAAATTAGACACGTTGTTTCTAATGTACATTAAAACATTGTAGATGAATAAGTTTGCTACTGTAAGATACTGCAATTTAATAAACAGAGGTTTACAATGTTCTGTTTTATCAGAATCCGTTATTATTCTTATTACTTTCTTCTGTAAAAGTAAAATGTCATTTACATGACAGCTACTTCCCCACAGTAAAATTCCATAAGAGATGATGCTTTGGAAGAAGGCAGAATATGCTGATCTCACATAGTCATTGGGAACATGTCTTTTTAAATTTCTAATTAGGTAAATAACTCTTGAAAGCCTAGCCAATATATTTTTAATGTGTGGTTCCCACATCAATTTATTGTCAATAGTAACACCTAAAAATTTAAGTTTCTAATTCCTGGTGAAAATAAATCAAAGGCATTATGGTCAGTGATCAAAGATGAAACAGGTGCCACAAGTAGAGGCTGTGATAAATTCTGAAATCAAGATCAAGGATAAAACTGCTGACATTTCTGAATTGTTTAATGAATTCTTTAAAAATGTAAACAAATCTAATGGCAATGTAGCAGAGTACCCAGACAAGGTAAATTTCTTCTTTACCAAAACTACTGTAAAAGTTATATAAAATGCGATACCGTCACTAAAAAGTAAAACACCAGCAGGATGTGGTGGGATACCAACAAAATTGTTAAAAACAGTCTCTAAAATAAACGCGCAGCCATTAACTACAATAGATAACCAGTCCCTTCAAGAAGGTTATTTTCCAGACACACTGAAGTACGCAGTAGTTAAGCCACTATTCAAAAAAGGCGCAAAAGAATATATGGGAAACTATTGTCCAGTCTCTCTTCTTCCATCACTATCAAAAATGTTTGAGAATTTCATAGAAAAGTTTAAGATAATCTCAAAAAATCAGTATGGATTTCAAAACCATAATATCTGCTATAAATAATTTTGTTGATAAAATTAGCTCATCTCTAGACAACTCACTGCATGCCACAGGAATTTTTTGTTACCTATCGAAGGCCTTTGATAGTGTGAATCACTCCTTGCTACTCTGTTAACTGGAAAAGTATGGAATTAGGGGCACAGTATTAGAATGGTTTAAGTTCTGTATAGCCAACTCAGACAAAGAGTGGTTATAATATCAGAGAGGGGAACTTATACTTCAAAATGGAAAACCATTATGCATGGAGTACCTCAAGGTTCTGTCTTAGGTTCCGTTCTCTTTTTGTTTTACATAAGTGATCTGTCACTTAATATTGAGTGTCTCTCAGTTTTATTTGCAGGTGACACATCTTCAATCATTGAAAGTAACAGTACTCATCAAATTCCACAGATTGTATTAAATGCTTTAGAAAAATTGATACCTGGTTTGATTTAAATGGGTTAAAATTAAACATGGATAAAACTCAGTTAATGCAGTGTAAAACAAAACAAACAAAATTAAATGATATTCAGGTCAGTCACAGAATCCAGGATTTGCAAGAAGATAGCTGTGTGAAATTCTTAGGAATGCAACTAGATAAAAATCTATCATGGGGATCACATATACAGCACCTTGCAAATAAATTAAATAGCCTAGTATTTCCAATGAGAATATTTTACAATGCTACCAGTATGGGCATAAGAAAAGTAGTATATCATAGCTACTTTGAGTCAGTAATAAGGTATGGAATTGTATTTTGGGGTAACTCAAACTATATGTGTCAAATACTAAAACTTCAGAAAACCATCATTAGAGGGTTGGGTTGTTTGAGGGAGGAGACCAGACAGTGAGGTCATCGGTCTCATCGGATTAGGGAAGGATGGGGAAGGAAGTCAGCCGTGCCCTTTGAAAGGAACCATCCTGGCATTTGCCTGGAGCGATTTAGGGAAATCACAGAAAACCTAAATCAGGATGGTTGGACGCGGGATTGAACCGTCGTCCTCCCGAATGCCAGTCCAGTGTGCTAGCCACTGCGCCACCTCGCTCGGTCGAACCATCATTGGAAATATGCACAATGTAGAGTGAAGAAAGTCATGTCGCCCCCTCCTAAAAAATCTAAGTATACTAGTGTTCCCTCACTATACATATATGAGCTGATTATCTTTGTACCCAGTAACCACAATTTATTTGTAGCAAATCATTTTCAACATGGTTACAACACCGGAAATCAAAATAATTTTATGCTGCCCACCCACCATTTAAAACATTATTCTCAAACTCCACATTATATGGGTATGAAAATTTATAACAAAATGAAAGGAAGAGAATCTGTCAGCATGAATTTAGAAACACTGAAAAAATCCTTATATGAGAAACTAGTGCCGAAATGTTACTACTCAGTAGAAGAACTCATAAATGACAACCTGAAAATTTGGGCAGGAGAGAGGAAGTACTTAGGACTGTTAATCTTAAAAGTTTGTTACTTTTGAAGAATAATTATTAATTGCTTAATTAAGTAATTATTCAGTACTATATATTATATTACTGGCATTATAAGGAAAATTGTAAACCAGTTTTTGTGTTTTGATGAGTCTCCTGTACTTTAAGTCAATGGCTTTAAATTATATGCTGTGAGGCAGTAAACTTCTACTTGTACTACTACTTCTACTACCTTTAATATAGTAACATGTATAATACAAGTTAGTAAAATGCATAATAAACAACAAAACTGCCAATCATCCTGCCCATTGACCATACATAAACAGTGAACAACTCATAAATACAAGAATGTAGGAATGTCTGACAAGAGCATTGAGTAAATGGCTTCACAAAATGCAGTGACTTACATCATTCAGACATTCTTTCCTGCATATTATTTAGTACTGATTTGCATAGATTCTGTATGTGTACCATGAAACATAGATAACAAATGTCTTTTATAAATAATACATTTTCAGTAACATAATAGAGCATGTACATTCTGTTCAGTTAAAATTACTTTTAGTGGTGTGTTTAACACAGACAATGTAGAACTCTTTCATATAAGCATGTATGAGACATTCTATTGATAAACTCCATCAACGTCTTCCTAATGGTCTGCCAGACACTTAGCAGACTGATGGCAAGAACAATAGTGTGAAGTAATATTTGTCACTTTCGTTGTGTATCGCTAGCTCCATTTTACTTTTAGCAGTAGCACTGAAGTCATGTGGAATAGCTTATGAAGTCAATATGCATCTATAATGTAGCAAATGAAATGTGTGTGCAGTGACTGAAAACCGTATCATCTCCTTCCTACTAATCACAACTAAACCATAACATTATCTACAATATACAGGGTGTTTCACAAGTGGGGGTCAATATTCAGGGATATAAAAGGAATGATCATTCGTAACAAAAAAGTCAAGTAAACATGGGGTCTAAAATGCATGCCTTAGGAGCTATGGGCAATTCTTGATCTTCGACACTGTGAAACAAATCTCTTCTACTGCAAGCTCTTTGCTTTCCATAGTTTGGGAAGTGGTAGTATGGACCAAAACAAGAAAAAAAGTCCAATAAACATGTGCTCTAAAATGCATAACTTAAAAGTTATGAGCACTTGTTTATTAGAAGAGCTGTGTTTCAAAATAGTGAAGATGAACAAGTCCTAAGAGCTCTTAAGTTACGCATTTTAGGGCACATGTTTACCAGACTTTTTTTCTCGTATTAGTCCATACTACCACTTCCCAAAATATGGAAAGCAAAGAGCTTGCACTAGAAGAGATTTGTTTCACAGTATTGAAGATCAAGAATTGCTTATAGCTCTCGAGGTATGCGTTTTAGACCCCATGTTTACTTGACCTTTTTGTTTCAAATGATTATTCCTGTCATATCCTTGAATGCTGACCATCACTTCTGAAACACACTATATACATAAATTATGTAACATAAATTTGCGGCAGTATTCTTCTTATAATGTAGTGCTTTGTATCAAAGTAATTCTCACACAGCAATACTTAAACAAGCAGCTTCCTCTTATCATCTCTTATTAACCTGAAGAAATATGTCTTTCAATATCAACAGTGTTTCATGTGTGTGGCATTTTTCTTAAGATTGCTAGTACAACTAGCTGATTTCAAGTATAAAATTCTGTGTGCATAATTAAGAATTTACTGTTAAACAATTCAGAATAGTTTAGTTTTTGTAGGTTATGTAGTGTGTAATATTACTTGTTACATAACTTTTGGTATATAGTTATGTAGCTGACAAACTCACAGAATACAAATAAGATGAAATTAATACAGAAAAAAATAAAGTTTTTGTACACAGCCCAAAACTCTTTGTAAACATTTCATCTTTTGTAACAGAGTAATTTTTCTATGTGGCTTGAAATATTCTTGTAAATATTCAAAATGACCATAATTCCACAGAATTAAGTAATGAAAAGTGAGATTCACAAGTCACTCATCAGCAGTAAGAATACAGTAAAAGTATATTCAAAGAATAGCTGTACCATCAGAAGGCTAATTTACAGCAGCAAATGGTACAGGACTGGATCCCTAGAGGTTATCATACTCTTAATGTGCGAAGACAACATATTTCTATGAGGAAGTAATTACATTGTTGTAAAATAAAAATCGTATATCACACTTTATGTATTTAGAAAATACTTTGTAAAAGATTTCTAGCTGTTCCACTTGAATCACATGAAAATTTACTTTCTCTATCTATGTCTGTAAACTTCTACTTGTGCTATGTTCCTTAATCCAAATAACTTTTTTATTTTATGTTAAACTAATCTGTAAGTAACTGGATGAGGATTTAATATCACTTCAAATCATCCATCATATGTGTCAAACAACTTTTTGTTCCCTTCACTAACTGCTCTGCATTTTTCGTTGATTTTCACAAGAATCAGGTCCCAAATGCTGAATTACGTAACATCAACTTACCCATATATCTCTGTTTTCGTAAATTGTTCAGTTGTTCCATGATGATTGTTCCATTCTCTTCCTAACAATTTCTTACTTCCCTGTGGAGTTAAGCTTTCACATTCAAGGTACTCTAATAAGTTATTGAAAAATCAGTTGGTTGGTTCCCCCCCCCCCCCCCCCCCCCCCCCCTCTACATTCACGTCCACTGCTTTTGGTCTCACAGTAGCATTTTTGCTTCCCAAGCAGGGGGTCCTGGGTTCAGTTCCCAGCGGGGTCAGAGGTTTTCCCTGCCTTGTTGTGTCATCTTCATCATCATCATTATGGTAGGAGAAAGGCAATGGCAAACCACCTACACTAGAACCTTGAGAACCTTGCCTAGTATGGCGGTGCGGGTCTTCCGCATCGTTCCCCTACACTCTGTCACGGAGAATGGGACTTCATCATCATCATCATCATTTTGTCATACATAATTTCATGAAGAGAAACTCCAATAGTAGAGTAATGTAAACTACACTATGTGATCAAAAGTATCCAGACATCTGGCTGGAAATGACTCACAAGTTCATGGCACTCTGTATCAGTAATGCTGGAATTCAGTATGGTGTTGGCCTACCCTTAGCCTTGATGATAGCTTCCCTCTCACAGCCATACATTCAGTCAGATACTGGAAGGTTCTTGGGGAGTGGCAGCCCATTCTTCACCGAGTGCTGCACTGAGGAGAGGTATCAATGTCCAGTCAGTGAGGCCTGAGGTGTTCTGTAGGATTCAGGTCAGGACTCTGTGCAGGCCAGTTCATTACAGGGATGTTATTGTCATGTAACCACTCTGCCCAAGGCCATGCATTAAGAACAGGTGCTCGATTGTGTTGAAAGTTGCAATCACCATCCCCGAATTGCTCTTCAACAGTGGAAAGCAAGAAAGTGCTTAAAACATCAATGTGGGCCTGTGCTGTGATAGCACTATGCAAAACAACAAGGGGTGCAAACCACCTCAATGGAAAATATGACCACAGCATAACACCACTGCATCTGAATTTTACTGTTGGCACTACACACGCTGGCAGATGAGATTCACCAGGCATTTGGATCAGCACATTGTGTACCATGATTCATCACTCCACACAACATTTTTCCACTGTTCAATCATCCAATGTTTACGTTCCTTATACCAAGTGAGGCGTCATTTCGTATCTACCAGTGTTGATGTGTGGCTTATGAGCAGCCCCTTGACCATGAAATCCACATTTTCTCACCTCCTGCCTAACTGTCATAGCACCTATAGTGGAGTCTGATGAAGTTTGTAATTTCTGTGTGATGGTGTGGATAGATGTCTGCCTATTACACATTACGATCCTCTTCAACTCACAGTGATCTCTGTCAGTCAATAGATGAGGTCAGCCTGTACGCTTTTGTGCTGTGCATGTCCCTTCACATTTCCATTCACTATCACATTGGAAACAGTGGACCTAGGGATGTCTAGGAGTGTGGAAATCTCATATACAGACATATGACATAAGTGACACCCAATCACCTGGCTACATTCGAAGTCCGTGAGTTCCACGGAGCTCCCCATTTTGCTCTTTCACAATATCTAATGACTACTGATGTCGCTGATATGGAGTACCTGGCAATAGGTGGCAGCACAATGCATCTAATATGAAAAATGTATGTTTTTGATGGTGTCTGGGTACTTTTGATCACATAGTGTATATGAAATGTCTACAAAATTCCTCACATAATCTATCCATCCACAATGATTTACACCACAATATGTCCTAAACAATCTACCTATCTCTCTTATGTACCTAGCCAGAGAAGATACAAAAATTAATATGTGTTCTTTTTGTTTGTTTTCATGCCTCAAAATTTTTCCATACTTTGGAAGTAAACTGTGTTCCATTATCTGACAGTATGGCTTTGGGTCTCCCTAAATCCTGAAAATAGTCTTTAACAATATAAGGAAAGGATAGTTGCTACTCACCATATAGTGGAAACACAGAGTCACATGAAGACACAACAAAAAGACTGTCAGAAAGTTAGCTTTTGGCCAACAAGGCCTTTATCAAAAATATACAACTCTCTCTCTCTCTCTCTCTCTCTCTCTCTCTCTCTCTCTCTCTCTCTCTCTCTCTCTCTCTCTCTCCCTCTCCCTCTCCCACACACACACACACACACACACACACACACACACACACACACACACACATGCAAATGCAGCTCTCACACACGCCCACAGTCTCTGGCAGCCAGACAGCTGTCTGGCTCCAGCTGCCAGAGACTGTGGTCATGTGTGAGAGCTGCATTTGCATGAGTATGTGTGTGTGTGTGTGTGTGTGTGTGTGTGTGTGTGTGTGTGTGGCAAAGGCTTTGTAGGCTGAAAGCTAACTTCCCCGAGAGTCTTTTTGTTGTGCCTTTCTCTGACTCAGCACCTCCGCTATATGGTGAGTAGCAACTATCTTTTTCATTATACTGTTACATTCTATCCTGGATTTTCCATTGTTTGAAAATAGTCTTTACATATTTTAGAGATAATGTTCTTCCTTGTAGCTTTTCTGAAAGGCGAAAGTTTGATGAATTTTGAGAATAGATCAACAATTACAAAACTGTAACTATAACTACCTTTAGATATTTCTAACTGCCCAAAAAATCGACCTCTATCAATTCCATTCATGTCTTTGGCAGAATATTTTGCATGTAGCTTCTACATCTTTGATTACTAACTTCTGTTCTGTGACATCAGTCACAAGTCCCTAAAAGTTTTCTAACCCTTCTTTTCATGTTATAAAAATATAAATTTTTCTAAATTTTCTGTATATATTTCAGTGCACAACAATACCATAGCTTTCATGTACATACCAAAGAAGTGTGTCAATAACTTCAATTTTCACTGTCTGGTCTGTTCCTCTAAAAGAAGAGTCCTGCTGAAAACTTTACAAGTACAGTCTCAGCTTTTCTTTTCCCTTCATATCAATATAGCTTTTAACTAGTTTCCAATTTACATCATGGTTTTCATTCCACCTATGTCCTTACAAAACTTAGTTATCCCCTTCTAATCCTTCATTCCCTCTTAAACAATATTTTGTAATTTTTAGCACATTTCCCCTCATTCTTCTCATTCTCAACCCCCACCCCTCCCTCCTTTCCCAATGGTAATCCAAACAATGCATTGACAAACACATTTTTATATATCTAATGATGTAATTAAACAAGTGAAAAAAGAGTACCTGCTATGTGATCCTGTTATGATATAACTTAACAGTCCTGCGAGTAGTTCATTGGTTTATTATCCGAGTACGCAGTGGTTTAATGTTCTAACAGATAATTTCTGAATCTGAAAAATGCCCACTGAGTAGCCAATAGTTCCTTTTCTGTAACTGTGTAAATTTTTTCACGTTGCTGCAAAGTTCTACTTGCAAAAGTGATTGAACAGTGCTCCACTTTCTTGAAATACACTCCTGGAAATTGAAATAAGAACACCGTGAATTCATTGTCCCAGGAAGGGGAAACTTTATTGACACATTCCTGGGGTCAGATACATCACATGATCACACTGACAGAACCACAGGCACATAGACACAGGCAACAGAGCATGCACAATGTCAGCACTAGTACAGTGTATATCCACCTTTCACAGCAATGCAGGCTGCTATTCTCCCATGGAGACGATCGTAGAGATGCTGGATGTAGTCCTGTGGAACGGCTTGCCATGCCATTTCCACCCGGCGCCTCAGTTGGACCAGCGTTCATGCTGGACGTGCAGACCGCGTGAGACGACGCTTCATCCAGTCCCAAACATGCTCAATGGGGGACAGATCCGGAGATCTTGCTGGCCAGGGTAGTTGACTTACACCTTCTAGAGCACGTTGGGTGGCACGGGATACATGCGGACGTGCATTGTCCTGTTGGAACAGCAAGTTCCCTTGCCGGTCTAGGAATGGTAGAACGATGGGTTCGATGATGGTTTGGATGTACCGTGCACTATTCAGTGTCCCCTCGACGATCACCAGTGGTGTACGGCCAGTGTAGGAGATCGCTCCCCACACCATGATGCCGGGTGTTGGCCCTGTGTGCCTCGGTCGTATGCAGTCCTGATTGTGGCGCTCACCTGCACGGCGCCAAACACGCATACGACCATCATTGGCACCAAGGCAGAAGCGACTCTCATCGCTGAAGACGACACGTCTCCATTCGTCCCTCCATTCACGCCTGTCGCGACACCACTGGAGGCGGGCTGCACGATGTTGGGGCGTGAGTGGAAGACGGCCTAACGGTGTGCGGGACCGTAGCCCAGCTTCATGGAGACGGTTGCGAATGGTCCTCGCCGATACCCCAGGAGCAACAGTGTCCCTAATTTGCTGGGAAGTGGCGGTGCGGTCCCCTACGGCACTGCGTAGGATCCTACGGTCTTGGCGTGCATCCGTGCGTCGCTGTGGTCCGGTCCCAGGTCGACGGGCACGTGCACCTTCCGCTGACCACTGGCGACAACATCGATGTACTGTGGAGACCTCACGCCCCACGTGTTGAGCAATTCGGCAGTACGTCCACCTGGCCTCCCGCATGCCCACTATACGCCCTCGCTCAAAGTCCGTCAACTGCACATACGGTTCACGTCCACGCTGTCGCGGCATGCTACCAGTGTTAAAGACTGCGATGGAGCTCCGTATGCCACGGCAAACTGGCTGACACTGACGGCGGTGGTGCACAAATGCTGCGCAGCTAGCGCCATTCGACGGCCAACACCGCGGTTCCTGGTGTGTCCGCTGTGCCGTGCGTGTGATCATTGCTTGTACAGCCCTCTCGCAGTGTCCGGAGCAAGTATGGTGGGTCTGACACACCGGTGTCAATGTGTTCTTTTTTCCATTTCCAGGAGTGTAAATTCCCAATTCCACTGTTACTGCTATCACAAATTATACAAAAGGGGAGAGAAAGATGAAGGCTGCATAAGATTTTGGTGTCACTAATTTGTGACTTTATCACCTCAAAGGTTTGTTGACAATTTTCAACCCTAATTCAAGTACTGTTTTCTTAAGAAGTTTATTCAAACACGGCACATCAAAGGCTTGTGTCTTTACATATTTTCTGTAGAAATTATTTAAACCAAAAATTGACTTTAACTCTTTCTTATTTCTAGGTTTAGAAAATTTTGCTATGGCCAAGATTTTTTCTTGATTGGGCAAAACTCCTTCCTCTGTCAGGCTGTGTCCCAGAATCTTCAATTTAGTCACAGGAAACTAACCATTTTCCAATTTTAGGGTAATTTCTCCTTCCTATAATTTCAACACTACTTTTCTTAAAATATTAAAATGTTTCTTCCAACTTTTCGCAATTATGTCATGTACATACACAATTATTTTATTTAACAGTTCCTTCCACAGCAGACAGTTTGAAGCCCTAATGAATTCTGCCACAGACACATTTAACCAAACATGTAACACACAATATTGGAAACATTTCCCACAATACAAAAAGAGCTGTGTATTTCGTAGCATAAAGTTAAAGAAAAATCTGATGAAAACCAGAGGCAAGACAAAGACTTTGTGTGAAGGAAATGTGTTCAAATTTATTTAGAAGCTCATATTTATTCCCTGGATGGTCTGTTTATTTAACTGTCTAGAATCAAGTACAGTTCTTGCTCCCCCATCTCTTTTTCTCACAATGACAAGTGGGTTATTACATTCACTACAACCCCTTTCTATGCCCCCCCCCCCCCCCCCCCAGCTCCCTCCCAAAAGTCTCTCTTCGTGAAATTGGAATAGAATATGATTTTATGAAAATTACTCATGAGGTTTCAACTTCAGTTTACAATGAACAGGTTTTCTGGCTAAACATGTCTTTGACATTCAATTTTTTTATTTTTATTTTTTTTAGAAGCTTAACAGCCTCAGTAACTTTTTAGTTTACCAATTCCTAACACCCATCCTCTTCTTGTTTATCACCATTACTGTATTTTTTGTCAGTTACATAGCCCCAGTCCTCATCACAAACAATCCCTTTTTTGTTTTTGATTGGCTTCACCACTGCAATTAACATTAACAATTTTGGTTTCTCAGTAATCCCACTCTCTGGCTCTCTAATTTTGAGTTCTTCAGTTTCCCAACTAAAACATATTTTTGCTTTAACAGTCTGATTAATTCGAAAAATTAAGTCCTCATTAAGCTCAGAAATGCTAGGAAAACATTGTACAAAAAGTAAACCATCAATTTCAAACTCTAGCCTTACTTGAAACTTTACTGTTTTGCTGTGCATTCCAGTATCTCCTTTCACCTCGATGCCAATAACAGGTGATTCAACAAAATTCTTAAAATTCTTCTTTCCCTCAGTTTCTCAGAAATTCCTCTGATTGGGCTGCCTGTGTCTACCAAATAGTTCCCTTCCCAGTTATCAGTTTTAACAAAGATGTAAGGACTCCCCTGTATCTCCTATCATCTTTATTTTCTTCTTCAAATAACGAATCATTTTTTACTCCTTCATAGCTAATATCACTCACACTTCGATTGTTTTCAGATTCATTATCAGAAATTGGTTGCAAAGTTGCTACAGGCATTTTAAGCTTTTCTAAATTACCATCATTTTTCTCTCTTCCCACGAGACTGGATTTATTCATTGTCTTCTACTTTATTAACAATACTAACATTATTATCCATATTACTGTAATGACCCCAGACAACTTTTAAAATCTAATTATCAATGCATGTTCCTTTTCCTCTTCTTTATTACCAGTGCTCCCTGCCTTTCTCACAGTCATCAACATCTGATTTTCTTGTACCACCCTCACATACATTACTCCCCTGTGAATCATCATCCCTACTTACAACATTATTTTCATTCAGGATATCATCTTTAAACACCACATAAATCATCTCATCTAATTCATCATTAGAAATCATCATCAAAGCCATCTACAGCATAATCACTCATAACATTGCAGAATTTCTCAGTATTACTTCCACAGATCTAAAAACATCATTATCAATCGCCTCAGTCTCATAAATCATAGAATCAAGCTCCTCAGCCTCAGAACAGTGGTTCACACTTTCTATGTCCTCCTTTGACACAAGATCATCATACTCGCTAGTTTCAGCATCAGAAAAACAGAAGAAAATCAGATTCATTCACACTTCCCATACCTTCACTACTCATCAAATTAAAAAATAAAATGGCTGTGAGCACTATGGGACTTAACATCTGAGGTCATCAGTCCCCTAGAACTTAGAACTACTTAAACCTAACCAACCAAAGGACATCACACACATCCATGCCTGAGGCAGGATTCTAACCTGCGGCTGTAGCAGTCGCGCGGTTCCAGACTGAAGCCCCTAGAACTGCTCGGCCACAGCGGCCAGCTCATAAAATTATTTATATAATAAAGATCAAAGTTATCATCACCATTAATGCTTTCACACCTCACTTTTTCAATATTCGCTTCATTATGTACCATATGAAAAGTTTCAGCATCCAGTCTACATTCTTACATTTACCCAGATTCTAAATTCCTCTATTATATTCCTCAGAATTCATTTTTCTTCAAAAATTTCTATCAAAATGTAATCTGCCCACATGGTGAGTCCCTAGTTATTGACTCTGTGCAATTCCACATTGACTTCTCTGGTACTACAGTGTTTAGCCTGATTACAATTATTTTCCCTCACTCCAAACTGCAAGGCAGATGCTGAGGCAACCATAGATATTCCTGATCATTGCATCAGTTGTCTTGTAACCAGTTTTGATACTCCCTACTTTCTCTCTCCTACAGTCTATTGCTATTACCTACGTGCTTCTATTCATATCACTGTTGCTCCGTTGATTATCCATTCTATTTCCTTCCCACTGATAGTCATTTCTGAAGTTCATCTCTCATCATAAACTTATTCTGATTATTGCTCTGATTCCATCTGTTTGGTTGATATATGTTATTCTTACTAAAATTACTATCTTGATTTCCATTTCATTCCAAAACTCTGTCAAGTTTTTCCATGTATTTCAGCAACTCCTCTACAAATTTGTCCATTTTATATGCGAGTTCCAACTGCACACTACTTAGAAGTCTCCTTTTAAAGGTGTCAATCTGAGTGAGTTCATCAAATAGTTTGTTTAAATGAATTAGTCTCTGAAGCGATTTTTCACAAAATGCTTTCATGCTTTCTTGCCCCATTCTATAAATCAACACATTCAAAAATACACTCTTTATTCTCAGTTGTTTTGTTTCATACCAAGATTTGTTTAAAAAACACCTTTCAAATTCGTCATAAGGCATTTCAGTATTAATGTTTTGATTTGCCCATGAGTACTTCCCCATTCAAAAACTTCGTTACAAATTTGATTTTTAAATTATCAGTGATACCACTTACAAAGGTGTCTCTTCATTGGTGCAAGAAATCAAGAGGTTTAATTTTACTGTCACCTGGAAATTGGTTAATGGATACATTATTTCACAAGCCAGAGTCAGCACAATTATTGCTAAAACTTTTAGCTACAAACTTTTTCTGTAACTCAGCAAATTTCTTGTTTATATTATTCATTTCACTACAACGTTCATCTATATTGGTAGTTACAAGTTATTCTTTGTTAGTGACTTTGGAGTCTTACTCCAGTACTCTGTTATTACAATGGTCTCCTGATTTTTTTAAAATTTAAATTCTAAGTATGATTTATTCTTATCTATTACATTTTTCAATGCAGTACAATTATGTTCTACATATTGCTAAACAACTTCGAAATTGTGTTCAGTGCAAGCGATTTCTGCATTGAATTTTGTTTTGAGACTACCAAATTTTGCTTACAAAGACAAAACTTGAGCAACAACATGTTTCTGATCTGTTTGTACTTCATTTTTAAGCTGTGTTATCTTGTTTCCATTTTTAGTTTTTCTTATATAATTGTTCTTGTATTAATATTTCCAAATAGGGTTCTAAGGCCCTTAAAAGTATTGTTGGTTCGAGCAATTTGGCCACCTAAGATATTAGTTAAAATACTGGCTGGTTTGGTAATCCTACCTAAAGTATTAGTTAAAATATTAGGTGTTTCAGCCAATAACCTTAACAATAATTCTGCAACTCCACAAGCATTGACATCAATACTTGTGACAAAGCAAGCTGGGATATTTTTACTTCTCCTCTTGTTTTGCCATCAGCCTCCTTAGAATTCATTTTTTTCATTTTTGAATTACAGTAGAGTGTCGATTATCCAAATGTCGGTCAACTGAATGACCGCTTAACCGAACTGTGTACTCGCTAGCACCTGTTACTCTCCCACCCTACCGTCCATCATCGCCCTCACACCCAAACCAAGTTTCCCACAGTAGTCGCCGCACTGGGCCACCGCTGGCGGA